>NC_045694.1:28046422-28349452 GCF_003331165.1 Xiphophorus hellerii
TATCTCCAGAGGTAACTCACCTTTACACAAAACTTTTCCTGATGGAAACGGAGCAAATTTTAGCCTCATCATCAGCCGGTGTTGGGAAGTTGAAGTGGTTGTAAATGTGTGGGATTGCTGTGCTTCCTCTTCTCTTCATCTGCTGCCTTCTGCTCCCCAGATGCATCATAAAGCACCTGGAGGGTCTGGTGGTGCAGTACGACCTGACCGTCAGAGACAGCGACGGCTCCGTGGTCCAGTTCCTGTACGGCGAGGATGGGCTGGACATCCCCAAGACCCAGTTCCTGCAGCCAAGGCAGTTCCCGTTCATCGAGAACAACCACGAGGTGTCGCAATAAACACAGACACTGACTGGCTTTCTGTGGGGAGGCTAGACTGATTTTATTTTAAAAAGTTGCTACTTTTTGGAAATATTTGTCATAATTTGCTAGCATAATTAAATTCCATCTCGTTGATGTTATACTTAGAGATGTACCGCAAAACCAACTGGGGTCTGCAAAAAGAGATTTTTACTTCCAAACATCCCTGATCGCTGATCAAATGGTTGAAAATGAATAATCGCATCTTTTTTCTTGTCAGTGAATGCACCGTATCTAATCACTAAAGGCTGACAACAATTCTCTTCTATGGTGAAGTTATCAAAAGAAGGGGTCAAAGTCGGCTATTTTCACCATAAATAGCTGCGTTTAAATTACAAATCTGCACAAAGCTTTGTCAATATTTTGCTGATGTTGAAACAACATGGGCTCTCAATTGCAGTGTTTTTATTAGATATCAAACGCAATTAAAAATCACACTTGAAGTTGAATAAGTTTGTTCACGCGATAAGTCATTAATGATCTTCCGGGGCGTGCTGTGGTGGCGCAGCGGGTTAGCACGCCCCACGTTTGGAGGCCTTAGTCCTCGACGCGGACGTCGCGGGTTCGACTCCCGGTCCCGACGACCTTTGCCGCATGTCTTCCCCCTCTCCTCACCCTCCTTCCTGTCTGCCTACTGTTGAAAAATTCCTAGCCACTAGCGCCGCAAAAAAAATAAAAAAATTTAATGATCTTCCAACTACTTCCTGCCATCTTCTTCGTGGTTTGCAGCAGCGGGCAACATCCGCTTGTTGATCAGGTGACTTGTGTGAAAAAAGTGTCTCCATTGCAATTTTGTGAAATTAACAAATTTTTATAATGGCCAAAAACAAAAGTCACCTCATGCTAGCGCTAAAGGTTTTAATAGGAAAACAAGTTTTTTTCAAAATTGCGTGTTTATTTCAATTTATTTTATTGCCTGTCAAATTGTGCAATGACGTGGTCAACGTAAACGCAGCTATGGAGGCGTCTTTTCTACTGAGATATGTTGACCTTTTATTCAAGCTCTCACTTTATCAGGGACTCGGAAATCAGAAGATAACAGGAGGCAATGCTAACCGTGCTAACTGTGCTAATAGCTAACGTAAGAAGAAAGAACTCTCTGGTCATTTTTGTATTTATTAAAAATAATGGTGACATCCTGCCTTATTGCAGAGCCGTGTAATAGAGACGTCTCTCTCACACACAGCGTGATGTTTCCTCTGCTCTTAGCATAAATAGTTGATGATCAGTCCAGCCAATGCTACATAAAGCACTTTTATCCTTCCAACAAATGAATAATTTAGCCATCTAAAGCATAGCTGAAATAAGTTAAGCTGCGAGCGTAGCGATCTGAATCATGCAAAGATGAACAAAAAGCAGTATTTGTACATTTCTGTTGTGATTTCGGTCTTGAATTTAATTAATGTTCCAGTCAGAGAAATAACCAAGCTATAAATAACTTTACTGAAAACCTTGTTTTGTTCCACTGTGTTCAGTTTATCAACAGGCAGATCTTCTAGTAAATACATTTCAGTCGCGATAAGGCGACCTTGTCAAATTCAGTGCTTCCTTCTCCCTGGATGTCACTGGCCAAAGTGGTTGCTATAGTAACGGTGTAGCCGATGGGCCCCACGGTGATTCAGCATGGTCGCCTGGGGATAAATATTTGATGCACACAGCTGCCAAAGCAGCTGCTTATGGTTCAGTCCAAGTTTCTAACATGTTTAACGTGAGTGACGGTTTCCTCCCACACCTTCACTGATGCAGATACTGATACAGTCGGAGCGTTTTCACGGCTGCGCTCCGTTTACTTCGTGTCTTTTCCCCAGTGGTTCAGTTTCTGTTGATGCAGAGAAAACGCACATCTCTACAAACCACAAGAACATTCACTCTGCTTGTTGAAAGGAAGGAGGGAAATAAAAGAGAAGTAAATCAATTTTTTATTTTATTTTTAAAGAAGCATTCACATAAACGCAGAGTTAAAAACGAACCGTCCATCAACCACAGAACACACGGCGTCATTAAAACTCAACTTTAATTCTGTATTTAACTGCTACATTGTTCTTCTTTCTTCTACTAATATAAATGCCTGTCTTATGACAAAAACGTAACAATTTCCACTCGCCAGCTTTGTTTTTTGGACAACCTGCACTGAATGCAAGGGCAAGTTTAGACCAATAAACTCCACAGTTTTGAAAGAAACATACAATAAAGAGAGGATGAAGAAAAAGGTGCAAAGAAGGAAAAGAAAGAAGGAAGAAAAACAAAGAAAAGATTTATTGATGGAATATCCAGAATCAGAATACCATACAAATGTTTTCAGAACTTTAAATTTGGCTTCTTCTTTCTTACGGCTGTAAAATATGTTTTCTGTTCTTTCTTCTTCTCCTGTTGCTATTGTCACAGTTGAGCATACAGTTTTAATTTGAAGAATCATTTAAAACTTCCTTTGCCTGCGCGTCCTGTTCCTCCTCAGGTCATCAGGAGGTCACAGGACCTGGACAGCGTTCTGGCCCGTTTGGACCCTCACACTGCAGCCCGCCACTTCACAGCCATCCAGCGTTGGAAAGCAAAGAGGGAGCTGGCGTGTCCTCGCAGAGGTATATATATCTAAAACAAAAAAATGTTTGGATTGCTGCTCTATTTTAATTTTTTTTTCCATAAATTTTGATTTGACCGTGTTTTCCGTGCCAGGAGCCTTTCTGCTGTTTTCCCAGAAGAAGTTAGCGAAACTGCGAGAGGCCATGCCGTCAACTGAGCCGCTGCCCGCTCAAGATCCCGCAGTGCTGCAGGTAAAAGTCTGTTTTAGTTTGACTTCCCGCATATACAGTGTCGTCTGAACCCTTTTCCCTCTCTCTCTCTCTTTGTCTCATCAGTTGGTGAAGGACTGGCACTCTCTGGACGAAGCCGGCAGAGCCAAATACACCAGGCGGTCGTCCCGCTGCCCCGAGCCGACCCTGGGCCTGTTCAGGCCCGACGTCTGCTTCGGGTCGGTGTCGGAAAACTTCCATGACATCACCGAGAAGTACCTTCAGAACAGAGGCAACGCCACGGAGGACGGCATGGAGACACAGAGGTACTGAAAAGCAATAAAAACACAACTTTTTTTGTGGACGATTGAACCTCGCATCCTTTTCCTTCCACTTTGTAGCCGTGCACTAATCTGAGTGCTGCTATAAAGATGAAAATAAAGTCTGTAGTTGAACTGTGGTCAGATCTGTCACCATCAGAGGCGTTGGAACACATAATCAAGCTTAGTTCAACTTCTAGGTTCCTGCTTTATGGTAAGTGGTGAGGAAGTGGGGTAAAAATATGTTGCGTTTCCAAATCGCTGAAAATATCCTTAAGTCCCACCTTGTTTTCATGTTGTCTGTTGCAGTCAGTGAAGCAATCTTTATCACAATATTTTACTCTTCGAATTGCTTTAAATGTTCAGCATTTTTCTTGATTTTCCTTTTGAGCTTTATGACATTTCTGCCTCATACGTACACCAAAATACCAGAGGTGGGAATATTTTACCATCTAATAATTAGATTCAAAATCAATTTTCAACTCGTATTGGTGATTTCTGCCTTAATCCATCAGTGTGCAAAGAATCCTGTCTGCCTCTGCAAGGCAGAATGACAAATGGAAATATTGAAGTGGGTTTTTTTTCTCACATTTATAAAGTTTTAAATATGAATCCGTGATTAAACGGAAGTACTCTCTCTCTCCCTGCGTGTATTTCTGTTTTGCTTCAGCGAAGCATCACGTTTCCGCAGACAGGTTCCTCCATGGACGATGGCGTTGCAAGTTCCAGTTATCAGATGGAGTTTTTAGCCATCTGATATGTTTTTGTAGCTGGAATGTCAAGCTGAGTTACACAATGCAGGCTGACAGATGGCAGATTGTTTTTTTCAATTTGAATCAGTTTTTGGGACATTTTCAATTCATTCTGAGTACATTTTGATTGATTTTTGGGTCATTTGAAGTCGATCTTTTGAGGTTGTTTTTAATTGGTTTTGGGTCACTGAATTGATTTTAGAGATAATTGTTGTCAATTTGGGGCTATTTTTAATCAGTATTTGGGATTTTTGTTTGTAATTAAATTTTTACTAATTTTTCATTTATGAACAGAACAAACACAAACAAAAGTGTAAATATAAACCTATCTGGTTGGCAAAGAGTAATTTACATTAAATTCAGTACATTGCACATATTACAGTAACAGTATGGCACTGGTATACAATTTACGTGCATCATTTTGGGGACTTTTCTTCTTTTTTGGTACGTGAGGGGACATTTCAAAAATATTTGCAATTAAAATGATTTTTGGACATTTTAATTAAGTTTTTAGGGCATTTTAAATAGATTTTTGGGACATTTTGAATGGTTAGTAAATAAGAATTATGTTTTTTTGGCACAACCTCCCACTCTGTTCTGTACAGCTAGAATTAGATTCCTGTTTGATTGTTTCTCCTCTGCTGTAAAAGCAGCTGAGTGACGTACAGTAATGAATGATTGCAGGCTGCGGCAGCTGCTTCACTATAAGTGGCAGCGCTCCCTGTGCGACCCGGGGGAAGCTGTGGGCCTGCTGGCAGCTCAGTCCATAGGCGAGCCCTCCACCCAGATGACCCTCAACACCTTCCACTTCGCGGGCAGAGGAGAGATGAACGTCACTCTGGGAATCCCCCGGTAACAACCCCTCACACTCACAACGCTTGTGTCCATCGTTATCGTCGACGTCTCATTTTAACGAGAGCCAACACCAATCTTCCAGACTGAGGGAGATCCTGATGGTGGCCAGTTCCAACATTAAAACCCCCATGATGAGCGTCCCGGTGCTGAACAACAAGAAGGCCTTGAAGAGGGCCAAAACGCTGCGGAAGCAGCTCACCAGAGTCTGCCTGGCTGAGGTCTGAGGCCGTCACAGTTTGGTTTTCTTACCAGTTTCTCTTCCTCTGTTACATGGTGCTTTACTCATCTCCTCCGCTGTAGGCTCTTTCTGAGCTTAGCTGTTTCTCCTTCATCAAAGCCCAGTCTTAATGCAGCAGCCTATCGCTTTTAGGCTCAGAACTAAGACATGCCTTCAGTTTAGCTTGAGATTACACTTAGGAATGACTAGAAGTATCTGGCAGGATAGTGTAAAAACAACTTTTTTTTTTTGCATTACACCATGTTGTAATGCTATTCCCTCATCAAAAGCATACCTGGAGTGTTTCCTTGATTCTTTCATGCATGTTTCAGAAAACCTTTAATCTTCATGGCAACCGTTAAGCTGTGCTAAAACACCTGGGTGAATCTAGCCCCTCCTTCGAGGACAAAGCTCCTCTCAGAGCTGCAGTTTCCAAGCTACCGAACTTCTGCCTCACAGAGCAGCCCCCCTCCCCGCCACTTCCCCACTCAGCTCCTTCAGACTAGCCAGCAGCATTTAGCAAACATCTGGTGGAACAGCTGAGCTCATTATAGGAGCTACTTCTCAGTGCAACGCTGATAAAAATGTTTCTAAAGGGTTAGTAGAGGGGCCATGTTGTGATGACTTCTTGAAGGCGGAGTGTCAGAAAGAGCTGTTCTTAAAGAGACAGAGGCCCAATTTTAAGGTGTTAAAATAAAACTTCAGATTTTTTTTAAAGTCATGTTTGATATATAGAGCATTTTTATAATTACAAAACTGCACTGTATACCTGGGGTAATACACCTGAGTTTGCCCCCCCCCATCTTCTTCAAATCAGACAAAATTGGTGTCAAACGTTTATGCTGCTTTGTGCAGCAAAATTTTTTATTTCTGCTGCTATCATTTGAAGATATAAAGAAATGTTTCTAGAGGTCATCAAAGGTCAACCAGCCCCCCCACCTTCTTCAAATCAGCCGAAATGGGTGTCAATTAACTCGACTCCGTTTGTGCAGCAAAAATTGTCGTTTGTGCTGCTTTGGTTTTGAAGATATTAATGAAAGGTTAAAGGTCAACCAGCACCCCCACTTTTATAAAATCAAACAAAGTAGGTGACAACCACCTCGGCTGTGTTTGTGCTGGTTTGTGCAGCAAAATTTTTTTGTTTGTGCTGCCATCATTCTAAAGATATTAAGAAAAATGTTCTCCAGGGGTCATCAGAGGTCAACCACTCCTGTAGCCCTGCTCACAATTGCAAAAATAAATAAACTTGGTGTGAAGTATTGAAAAGAAGAGTTGATGATTGCTGTCGATCATAACATTGACCTCAAAAGTAGATGCCAAGCACATGTTTGGTTTTATTCTTATTTTTTGTATTTCAAAAGTACAGTTTGTCTAATAGCACCCTCTAGTGATCAGAAGCTAAGACACAGGTCACCGAGATTGTTTTGGGAGGTGGTGTTGTTCATTCTAAATAAGACCTAGTTTGAATTGAATTTCTTCCAGGTTAAAATTAAATTATTCATGTTCATAGGTTAGCAACTTATAAATTAAATGAAATTCAAAGTTTCAGCATGAGCAGATGTTCACTGACCTTTGATGACCTCTACAACCTGTTATTAATATCATTAAAATGATAGCAGTACAAATTAAAATTTTTCCTTCACGGGCGTGCCGTGGTGGCGTAGGGGATAGGTCGACCCGTGTTTGGAGGCCTTGAGTCCTCGTCGCGGGTTCGACTCCCGGATCCGGCGACATTTGCCGCATGTCTTCTTCCCCCTTTCCTGTCAGCCTACTTTCAAAAAATAAGGGACACTAGAGCCCACAAAAAGACCCCTTGGTGGGGTACAAAAATATATATATATATTAAAAAAAAATACCTGCACAAACGTAGCACAGTTGATTGATACCAAATTTATTTATTTTTGCAAATGTGAGCAGGGCTACGGGAGTGGTTGACCTCTGATGACCCCTGGAGAACATTTTTCTTAATATCTTTAGAATGATAGCAGCACAAACAAAGATTTTTGCTGCACAAACCAGCACAAGCATAGCCGAGGTGATTGACACCTATTTTGCTTGATTTTATAAAAGTGTGGGGGGGGCTGGTTGACCTTATGACCTCTAACCTTTCATTAATATCTTCAAAACCAAAGCAACACAAACAAAAATCTTTGCTGCACAAACGTTTGACACCAATTTTGTCTGATTTGAAGAAGGTGGAAGGGCAAACTTTACCGCCCCTTTCATTTATCAGGGTTACAGATAAATGATGTGTGTGTGTGTGTGTGTGTGTGTGTGTGTAGGTGCTGCAGAAGGTGGACGTTGTCGAGACGCTTCGGATCGAAGCTTATCAAAGACTGCAATCGTTTAAAGTCACCTTTCACTTCCTGCCTCCCGAGCGTTACCGTGACGACAAGCTGTTAACTCCCCATCAGATCCTCCACTACATGGAGACGAGGTGTGTGTTTGCATGTCAGGAAACAGTCAGAGCTAACCTGTTTGTCTTTAACCCCACCTGCTCTCATCCATCTCCACATCTACTTTCAGGTTTTTCCGTCTCCTCCTGGAAGCCATTAAAAAGCGCTCAGCCAAGCTGGCCTCCATCGCCGTGGAGACGAGGAAGGCCACCCCTGGAGATAAAAACATGGACGAGGATGGGACCGCAGGGGTCCAGGTTTCAATTTAGTTTTGTCATTATTTTTCAGTGCTCTCCATCAGCCTCAGACGTGCTCGAGCTTTTTTTTTCATTCACCTTGACGTTCCGCAGGATGGCGGTGGAGAAGAGGAGGAGGAAGGAGAGATAGTTGATGACCAGGGGGATGAAGGAGACGCTGATGCGTCAGACGCCAAGAGGAAAAGCAAACAGGTGGAGGAGGTAGGGCTGAGGCTGAAACAGGGCGTGTTCCTTTCTGAAACGTAATTCCACGAATTGAGGTGTCTTCCCCAATGTCAGACTTCCTGTAACATTTTCTCATGGTCGCCAACACGAGTTTCAACTTGGTTGGAATGGAATGTACTCCCAGAAACTCTTACTCAATCAGCATACGAGCAGTACACTTCAAAAACACACAAAGTCTTACCAAGTGTTTTCAGTCTAGTTTCTTGTGCAAATACAGTACAGACCAAAAGTTTGGACACACCTTTTAATTCAATGAGTTTCCTTTATTTTCATGACTATTGACATTGTAGATTCACACTGAAGGCATCAAAACTATGAATAACACATGTGGAAATATGCACTAAACAAAAAAGTGTAAAACAACAGAAAATACCCCTTATATTCTAGTTTCTTCAAAGTAGCAACCTTTTGCTGTGATTACTGCTTTGCACACACTCTGCATTTTCTTGATGAGCTTCAAGAGGTAGTCACCTGAAATGGTTTTCACTTCATAGGTGAGCCCTGTCAGGTTAATAAGTGGGATTTCTTGCCTTATACATAGTCATGAAAATAAAGAAAACCCATTGAATTAGAAGGTGTGTCCAAACTTTTGGTCTGTACTGTATATTAGTGCACTTTAAATAGGACAAAACTAACTTACAAGTAGCTTTTCAGCAAGATATAGCAGCTTGTTTTGAGTCAATATTTCCTTAATATTGATGATAAATTACTACTTCCAATGGCGGATTATTTCACTTTTAAAATATCTTGTGAAATAATCTGCCAATGCAACAAGAACATTTCCATTAACATTAAGGAATTATCGACTTAAAAACAAGCTCCTATTTCTTGCTGAAAAGTGACTTGCTAGTCTTGTCTTATTTAAGTGTACTGAGATATTTCCAGTAGAAACAAGAACAAAAACACTTGAAGCGGTTTTACTCCAAAAACACAAAAGCTTACTGAGGGACATTGTAGCTGTAGAATCATGGAGGGACTTTGGTTGCAACAGTTACTGGCGCCCACAATAAAGATATTATATGAACAATATATGGAGACTCAGAAACGCCAACAATGACCTTTGAAAGCAAAGGTCATTGTTACTATTATGCTTCTGCTCACTTTTTTTGAGTCCTCATCCAGCCGTATCAGTCACCGCTCTATTTGTTTGAAACATTTTGATTATTGCTCTCACTGTAGGTATGAACAGGTTTAGGTGTGCTACTTAACCTGTTTAGTAGGTTTAGGAGGTTTAGGAGAGCTAAAGAGCTAAAGCTAGCTCTTTAGCTCACCTAAAGAGCTAGCTTACCTAAATGGAGCATTTTCCTGTCTTCCCCATTTTCAAAAGTGTCTAAAAGGAAATGGCCTCTGCACCAGTTCGTGGATTGTTAATTCAAAGTTCCTCTATTTTATTTAGTTATTTTTTTGCAACTTTAAATGGTCTAGACCAGGGGTGGCGAACCAGTTCAGCATCAAGAGCCAAATGAAGCTCATCATCACCGTAAAGAGCCACACAACAATTTCAAGATTAGCTTCATACCACATTGCTGCTGAAAAAGCTTTTTTCTTCATCCCGGAGGCTTTAGTGCAGTGGTTCCCTAAGATTTTCTGGGTCCCCCTCTGGACTACAATAACATAGCCCCCCCAAAAAGAAAAAAAAATCAACTGGGCCCACACATCGTTCAACCAGACATAAACCTTTACACATATTTTGTTTTCACACTCCACTGAAGTTTATTTCACACTTTAGGTTGCAACAAAACAAACTACAAACCATCTTTACAGTGAAACACTTTTGTGTAACAGTTTTTTTTTTCATTCATTCATATCGTTTCCCACGGCCCCCTTATGGGGCGCGCCCCACACTTTGGGAACCACTGCTTTAGTGGGACACATAACAGCGTTCTTTTTCTCTTTTTTTTTTTTTACAAGTGTCTTTAGATTTGGTTTGTACTCTGTTATAGCTACTCAAAGCAACTCTTCCACATGTGTCAGTGACAACAAGATGGTGATTAGATTTGTTTAAGTGTAGTAAAAATTCATTCACAGACATACAGAAAACCTTCGAGCTCCGTCTGCCTAACTGGCAGATGTGGAAGTGTCTCATGCAGAACATTTTTAAAACATGTAGGACAATTTACTCACGTGGCCCAGATTTGTTCCTATTTGAGGGTATTGTGGTGACCTCTACCAGTTGCATACCACGGGTAGCTTTTATTCCTAAATGATTTAGCTTCCATCTATTACCTAAAGTCTCTCCTCCTAGACCGACAACTACTGCAGACTTGTAGCGCTAGCTTAAAATTTCACATTCTGCGCTGCACGTTATGCTGTTTTTGCAGTGCTGCCTTCAATGAGTGTGGGAAATTTTGGTATCAAAGACCCCCACATGATACGTCGAAGAGCCGCAGGTTTGCCACCTCTGGTCTACATCGTCCAATTTGATCTGGTTTGTTTGCTAAAAATCCAAACTATTGGGAGAATTTACAGAAAATAAAGTACTGGACCAGGAATTGCGCCTTGGAGAACTCCACTATTAATGTTCTTTTTATTATTATTATTATTAAAAGACATAAAGGTAATTGTGCTTTTTATTTTCTCTTTCTCATATATTTAGATTTTAAATGTCTTAATTGAAAGTAAATCGGAACCAAAGTGAAATTCCTTGTCTGTGTGCACAAACTTGGCAATAAGTAAAATTTTTGTAAAAAATTATAAGACTCCACATTAAAAGAAAAATAAAATACCAGGCCAAAGAGTGGAAGCTGAAACAAGAATTGAAGTGAAAGCACTAAAGCTAAAACTGTTGGCAGTTTCTCTGAGTTGCAACATTTAATTTCCCTTTGAGATCAGTAAAGTGGTTGTGAATCGAATGAAACTGAAACTGAAACTCGGTAAGCTAAGCTAAAACCTGAATGCAGCATGACTGAGGGAGGTAAAAACATGGCAAAATGTCTGTTCAGTAAGGCTGAAACCAAAGAACCACAGCTGGTTAAAGCGGTACTTCTTATAGAAATGTGTTTGAAACACTTGCTTAATGAGATTTCGCTCACTGTTCCGACTAAGGATCTAGATGAACACTTTGACCATTTTGTATGATGAAATTCTCACTGTATAATAACTCAGCAGAAGAACCAGTGTTAATACCAGTGTTAATCTGATTGCTTTCATTTAAAACTGGGGGAAAAAAAATTTCCAGAGAATTTAGTCAGTGTAGTTGGAGACAAAAATCCTGGCGTCATGGATGTCCAAGCTGATAATTCACCTCTACTTGTAGGTAGACTACGAAAGCGAAGACGAGGGCGAAGGCGGCGATGCTGAAGAGGATCAGGGCGAGGAGGAGAACAGCCAGGCAAACGCTGCGGAGGAGACCCAGCCTGAGTCAGCAGACACTGGAGAGCAGCAGCAGCAGAAGAAAGACACGAGAGTGGGGCAAGGGGGAGAGTCCTCGGTCCAAGGAGGAAAGTCCTCGGTCCAAGGGGGAGAGTCCTCGGTCCAAGGGGGAGAGTCCTCGGTCCAGATGAGGGTGAACTCGGTTCTGTCGTCTAACTCGGCCATACAGAGATACTCCTTCGATCAGCAGGAAGAACTCTGGTGTGAGGTGAGCCAGGTTGCACTTTAGAGAGTTACAGTAAACTACAACTAGGCTATTGGTCCATATTTGTGCAAAATGGTATACCTACATAGGAGTTCAATCAATATGTTTATTGTTATACTTGATTAATGACTTTTCTTTAATAAGTTACTTTGAGAATCTGCTATAAACTACACTAACAGGAGATTTTGGGTGCATTCTCTTATCGCTCGTATGTCAGATTTTCTAACATAAGTCAGTGAAACAGGGTGTTAATGCATCCTTTAAAAGTCTTAAATTCATGTAGCTAAAATGAAGGTATTAAAATGTCTTAAATATAGTTTTTTTTTAAAAGAAAATTGGCCTTAATTGCAAGTCTTAAATTTTGTCTTGACAGAACTATTTAATCTTGTATTAAATGTATTTTTTTTTCTGGGGGGACTTTTCTGTCAAGCAGAAGTTTGAATCGCACTCAGACATCTTCATTGCATTCTGTGATTTGAGACAGTTCAGGTTACTGTAACTCACTGCTAGCATACCCTCGCTAAGTAGCAAGGGTATAGCTAGCTACAATTTTAATGCTAGCTAGCTATACCCTTTGTACATAGAAAGGGTTCAGGGTATTGCTACTTAGCAAGGGTTTATCTAGCTAGCATGTAAGGTGGAATCAATGAGTCTTTTAACTGGTGAAAAGAATCGAATAGTATTCTAGATACTAGATATTTAAGTATTTTAAAGTATTTAGCTAGCTAACAATTATATATTAGCTAGTTAGTTTTCTGCATCTGTTGTAAGCCAGTTGGCTGGACAAAATTCGTATATTTCTGTGGAGAACTGTTATTCATTGTGGTCTTGAAAACTGTTTTAAATTCGGCTTTAGAAGTCTTAAATCTGAGACATTCGGGGGGAAAACAAGAAACACCCCCTGAAGTCAGATTTCCAGCTGGAAATATTGGAACTTGCCTGCCTAGAAACTGTAAGTTTTAAATCCATAAAGGCTGTCAACATACTGAATGTAGTGAAAGGTGCCTGGTGTGGGTTAGGCCCAAAGTTTGCTCAGACTTTAAACACCCCCGCTGTTCTGTCATTGTTTCCACCCGTCAACTCCGATGTGCTAACAACTTGTATGAAACGTGACCTTTCACACAGGTGGAGCTGGAATTCCCTTTGAACAGGGTCCACTTCGACCTGACCTCGGTCCTGTCGACTCTGGCCCAGAACGCCGTCATCATGGAGACCCGAGGCCTGACGCGGTGCCTGCTGAGCGAGACCACAACCAAGTCTGGGGAAAAGCAGACGGTTCTCAACACAGAGGGCATCAACATGCACGAAATCTTTAAGTACAACGATGTACGTCGGCCGCATTCCACACAACCTGTAACACACTTGTTCCATAATTTATGCCACACTTTGACTCACTCTTGCACTGAATAACAAGAAATTACACAGTAATCTAAGAAGCATATGTCGAGGGATATATATCAATGAAAGAACCTGAAATTCCAGCTCAATCATATTGGTTTATTAGTGGCATGTTCTGTTATTGATTATCAATAATGTGATGTAAAGCTTCAACTTTTTCAGACATTTCTCTCCATGTACAGACAGGTTGCATGTTATTGTTTACAATCGGAAATTTTACACATGCGCACAACGCTGAAGGGCGATGAGATGATTGAGATGCTGCAGCATTAACTAAATTAAACCTGGAAATGTAGCATTATTAATTTAGTGCAGTGAGTCACAACAAAGGCATAAATAATGCAGAAAAACCGTTGTTCAGAACCACTCGTTCTTCTATTACCTCGCTCTATACCTGCTCTGCCGATGAGCTGTCAGAGCTCATCATCTTTTTTTCAAATTGAACCGAAACGCAACAAATTCCACAGCAAATCTATATGTTAAGGTTGTCAAAGTCAAGTTAGCATAACTGATGTAGCTTGGCTAGATCAGTTATGTTCGGTTATGTTTGTATATTTCAGCATATTCAACATAACTGATGTTGTATAAACATCAGTTTTGTTTGTATATTTCTGTGGACGATTCAACAGCTTGGCTAGATCAGTTATGCTAGATTTAATAACTATTGTTTAATTAAAATGTTGTAGTGTTGACAGTTGGTAGCAAAGAACTGCATCCCTTTTCTTTTATACGTGATGCTACATTTAATATTTAGCATGTTATGTTGACAACTTAACAGCTAAAGCGAACGGTAAGCTAGCACTTTGTTGCCCTCCAGCAGGGCGATGGGGGCAGGGATCTTCCGTGCACGACGTCACATTGCAACATGTCTATATTAATATTATAATCTGATTAGTTGTTGCATTTACAAGTTCAGCCATCGTTCAAGACTTGATGAACACGGTTTAGCATTTTAACCTCAGCTGATATCCTCATGTTCCAGTTCCACCAGCTGAACAGAACTGGTTTAAGTCCAACCTGATTGTTGGAATTAAATCAGGCTGGAACAACTAAACACATCTTTGCAGGGATGTGTTTAGTTGTCACATGATCAGCTTGTGTCTCCAGATCCTGGATGTCAACAAACTGTACTCCAATGAGGTCCACGCCATGGCCAGCACCTACGGGATCGAAGTGGCTCTGAAAGTCATAGAGAAGGAGATCAAAGACGTCTTTGCAGTTTATGGTACGTACACACACACACACACACACACACACGCGCAGCTATGGTCTAACTCACAGTATTACTACAGTGTTTAAAAAGGTCTGGAATTTAATTATTTTGTAGTCTGGATCAGGTATGATGGAATTAATTTGTTTTATCTGACTTTTTCCATCCATCCACACATCCATTTGTCTATTATCTGATTCCCTTTTTTCCCTCTTCCTTCGATTCTTCCTTCCCTCCTTTTACCTTTCTTTCACTTCTTCCTTCCTTTTGTCTTGTCTTTCTCTTTCCTATTGCCTTCTTTCCTTCCTTTCTGTGTTACTTCCTTTTGTATTCCTCCTTGTTCCTTCCTTTTTGTCTTCTTCTTTTCCTTCCATACTATTGCATTCCTTCCTTTCTTTCTATTACCATCCTTCCTTCTTATTGCCTTCTTTTCTTTTGTGCCTTATTTCTTTATTTTGCAGATTTAATGTGTAAAGTCTGATCTCTACACCCACATCTGTCATATTTATCCTGAAAGAACCCCCAGTTACGTCGGGAAATTTGAGTGTAGAAAACTCTGTAGCGTTCAACAAAACGTGCAGAACTCTTAGAGCACCCTGCTCTCAGATTGTGACCCGGTATCTCTGACCCCCGTCTGCAGGGATTGAGGTTGACCCCCGGCATCTGTCGTTGGTGGCAGACTACATGTGTTTCGAAGGCGTCTACAAGCCGTTAAACCGACACGCCATCATGTCGAACTCTTCCCCTCTGCAGCAGATGACCTTCGAGACCAGCTTCAAGTTCCTCAAACAGGCCACCATGCTGGGTAAGAAATGGAGGGAAACGCCGACGATTCAACAGTGGAAATAGAGTCTAATATGATTTTCATACTTATGGGATGAAAATGGCTCCTGTGTTTGAGCATGTAAATGACATTCGTCCAGCTTTGGTTCACTCGCTTCAACCACAGTGCATTCAGTAACATACAGTGGTTTGCAGAAACCAGCATGCTCAGTTTCTTTCTTACTCATTGATATCTTTACTCTTTTTTTTTTCTTTCACTAACTGCTATTCATTCCTACTCAGGGTCACGTGATCAGCTGGTTTCTCCCTCAGCCTGCTTGGTTGTGGGGAAGGTGGTCAAAGGTGGAACAGGCCTGTTTGAACTGAAGCAGCCTCTGCAGTAGGGCGAGCCGCTGGCAACTGTTTGCGTGTTTGTTGTTCTCTATCCTGCAGCTGAAGCGCCATTTGTCTGGAATGCAGACAGGAATGTTATGTTCAATATGTTTTTTAAGAGTACTTTGCAAACCAAATGTCCTGTTAGAAAAGGTTTGATGTGGAGATTAATGTAACCCATTAAAGCCTTTCAGTTTTTTACAGGATAATATGTATGCCTTTAAGCATATATTGTATGATACAGTAAATAAGTAAAAAGTTCCTGTTCAAAACTTTTTAAACTGAGACTTTACTGTCATAAATACAGAATTGTTTAGAAGGCAGCCTACATCTCCATTGTTTCCTCTATCTAATGATGTACAAAGTGACAATAAATCTTAATTGTTTAGCGGTTTTGTGTGTGCAGGTTGGTTTGTAACTATAATGTAATGTAATCTGAAAAAAAGCGGAAGTGATGGGTGTGTTACCCTGTCGCTGATTGGCTGGCTGCTTCACTGCTCCTTCAAGAACGTTACAGATGAAGTCATCTCCAGGCTAAACTCTGTCAGAACTGGAGAGCAGCTCGTTTTATTTCACTGAATGGAGCCATGAAGAGTCACCGGGGTCCATGCGAGGGTAAGGGCACTTTTAAGTAACAGAATAAAGGAGCAAACACTATGAGACGTAGGACGCTTATAAGTAGATAAAGGCCCGTAGCGGACGATTTTCGTAAACGGTAATTATGGCTATTGTAACCGAACAGCAGCTCATTTTTAATGTGGCTGGATTAATGTTTAAACATTTTCAAAACGAGAGCTTTTACCACCTCTGGACGCTGCGGTAAACAAACTCGATAGTCAAAAAAATATCTAGCTTATGTTTTACTCGGATGGAAAGGGAAGACGTAAAGAAACTGAGGGATTTCGTGTAGGGTAATAATGTAGCGATAGCTAGTGTCCTAAAACGCCCGGAGAACCAGCGGGCTCGGATCGTGGCCGCTGCCGGTGCCGCGGTTTGAGCTCGGCCCGCTGTCACTCGCACGCGAGCCTCTCGCTATTTAAACGGAGCCCGAAACGCAGCAGAACGACCGTTAGAGACTGCGCCATTATGGTCCCCGAACAACACGCAGTTTGTCCCCCTGCCTGCTTATAGACCCCACGACACTGGCGGCTAATTTATAAAAAATTAAAGCCATTACTGAACTCATTTTATTGGTATATTACGGTCCGGAGTTATTTCATTAAACAGAATCAGGCGGAGGTCTTTTACTCCGTTATGTTATCATCTTAGTCATTTAAAAGTGGGCAACAGGACGAAGCTCGAGTTAGCATTCAGGTCAGGCCTTCAGTAAGGGTTTTGTAAAATATATTTTTTATGATGCTAAACCTCATTTTTAGTAAAAATTGAATCGTTATGCGTTGTACGCTTATCTATGATTTATAGAAATGGTCACTTAAAGTAACGTTCACTGTTGTGTACATGTTACTGGTTCTGAACTTAAGAGATCGAATTTGGTGCAGAAAAAAATAAAATAAAATAAATGTGATTGTCGTATTTGGGACAAGGACAATATCTGTTGTGCAGATCACAACCTGCGTTTTAGCCTTCAGCCAGCCGGTTTGAGGCTGACGGAAATCTGATTACTGTTTCAGCTTTGTCGCATATTTTTCTCAGGGGTTTATCGCATATTGAACTTCAGTAATAAGAATTCTAGAAAATTCAATGGCAAATTCTTAAGGCACGGGTGAAACCATTGCCAACCACCAGAGGCTGGAGCACGAATTAAGACAGAACTTATATTGAGTTTAAGATGAAAAATATTCTTATTACAGTTTTAGCTTCACCCAGTTCAGATTCAGTTTTTAAAAAATCTCCTAGCACCTTTTTGCCACCCAGTTATTAATCTTAAGTCAAAATATTGGCCAATATTAATTGCATTTTAGGCAATAAAATGTCTTTCTTTTGTAAAATGTTAATTGAATTATTTGTTTATTTTGATGTTTAATGTATTTCTAATATTGTATAATAAAAGGCTTGAGTAGTTTAATGAAAAATCAGCAGAATAATTAACACAAGTAACCAATTACCTGTTAGTCACAGCTCTAAACTGGGTAAGTAATTTAATGCCTTAGATGATAATCATTGCCTTTTCTCTGCTGTGTGTTCATGGACAGTCAAACCGAACAGAATGTGTAAGCTGACAATCATCTGATCCCAGACACTGGGGAAGCAGAAAATGTATCCAACCACCAACCCTTTGAATTATCTCACATTAGCCACAGAAGCTCCTCTATTCTGGTAGTCTGTGTGGACGAAGAGAAATATTGTGTGTGTGTGTGTGTGTGTCCAGGACAGGATGCCTGAGAGCCAGAGGGCTCCGAGCTTCAGCCGGGAGACCCGAGGTGATCGCTGGATCCACGGCGGATGACAACATGAAGCTTTCCTTGCGCTGTCCAGCACACAGGTGATCACTACTCACCCATTCACATTGTGTAGGTGCCTGTGGCTGAGAACTCCTCTCTTTGGTGTGGAACATTAGAAAAAAAACACAATTATTGTTGGCAGTATCACTGGTCCTTGCATGCGGGTCAGTTGGATCCAAACAGAGCAATATGCCATCCCCATAATTTGTATGTCATCACACGTTCCCAGACCTGCACATTCAATTCATGCATGTCAGCATGACAAGAAATGCGGGTTCAAGGACAAAAAATGCAAATCATCAGATTTTTCTACTTGTCCAAGACTTGGTTGCTGGGGCAACAGGTCCAGGAGGGAGCCTCCAGACATTCCCCTCACGTTGACGTTGTAATTTAACGCCTTGAAATTGGGCCTTTGTCTCTTTAAGAAGCTTCTGCTCTTTGAGAAGTCATCGCAACATGGCTCCTCTATTAACGCTTTAACATTTTTTACCAGCGTTCTACTGAGAAGCATCTCATATAATGAGCTCAGCTGATGCTCAGTTCCACCAGGTGTTTGCTAATTGCTGCTGGCTAGTCTGAAGGAACTCAGTGGGGGATTGGCGAGGAAGGCTCCTCTGTGAGGTGGAAGCTTGAAAACTGCAGATCAGAGGAGGAGCTTCATCCTCAAAGGATGGGCTGGGTCCAGCTAGGTGTTTTGGACAGCTGAATGGTTGCTGAAAGGTTTTCTGAAACGTCCATGAAAGAATCAAAGCAACACCCCAGGTATGTTTTAAATAGGGAATAACATTGTAACATGATGTAAATTTCAAAAAGGCAATTTTACATAAAACTGTCCCTTTAACTTATCTGAGCTTTAAAATTACACAAACGCAAAAAAAAAGGGGGTTGTTGCTCCTACGCCTGAATAAGATGCTGATGTTGCTGCATCAGCAGATAAAAACCTCTAATAGGATCTCAGTCAAAATGCTCGACTCTGTAACGTCTCCAATGTGAAAGACATCAGAAACGTGAACGTACTTCCTCCCTGCTATCACTTTTCATGTTTGTCTTTGGCTTCATTTTTTAAGCCTAACTGTTGGATTTTCTTTTTCCATTTCTCTGCAGGCAGGTGTGGTCGGTGCTTATTGTTTTGGCTTTGCTGGTTTTGGTGATATCCTCCCTGCTGCTGATGCAGACGAGGACAGAGGAACCATTTCAGTTTCATGTCAACTCTGCACATAAACAGGTGAGGGAAGCTCAACGGAGCGCACTGGAACCACTTCAGGCTTTTCACCACGAGAGTTGTCTGGATTTTCCATCTGTTGTTCAAAAATACCTTTTTTTTATGTAAATATGAAGCAGTTTTAGTAGGCTTTCTATGAGAGTTTTCCAAAGTGCTCAAGTGCAGCTCAAGAATGACACAAATATGGCCCGTCCAGCACAAGTGGTGGATGCAGTTGGAGACCTTTTTATTATTATTTGTAATCAGTGTAAAATTATTTCCAACGTGATTTTCCTACAATGGAAAATGTCAATTACGACACAGAGTATTCGTATTTCTGTAACCGATCTTTTATGATGAGTAGAACCGCGACTATCCTGAGGCCTTGACTGAAAAACGGACTTTGGTGCTCGGAAATCAGCTTTTATCCGATTTATCAAACTTGGCTCATTATAGCAAGTGTTTCGAAAGAAAGTGACCCAAATCCCGTTTTCATAACTGAGAGTAAATTAGAATGGTTGCGTAAAAAAAACCAAAAAACTAGACGCTTCTCTTTCAATGAAGCAACGTCATCAAAATCCTTCTTAAGTTTTGGATTAAAGGTAATTTTAATTATATAGCACATTTTCAGCAACAAGGCAATACAAAGTGCTTTACGGGATTTAAAAGGAAATACAAACAAAATAACAAGCCAAAGGAAAGAGCAAAAGAAGAAAAAGGTAATAATGTTGATCCAACTCGATACTCCTATTCATGGTTGGTAGATAAGTATAAGTAAGTATTCTCTTACTTAAATAACATCCCTTCCCTTCAAATACAGACTATTTTACTGCTTTATTTGCTTGATTTCAGTTGTTGTTTTTTCATCATCTTGGCCTGCAAGTACTAAATAATTTTGGCCCATGTGACAAAGTTTGGACACCCCTGATTTATATGACTCAACATTACTGTATAGCATAGGCAGGTACGGCATTCATCCATTTGACATGCTAACCAGGTTAGCTCAAATGTTTATTTAAAGGGAAAATGTAGCAGAAAAGCATCTTCTTAGAAAGAACATTTAGCAGCCAAAGAAAACTTGCTTCATCTTTCTTGTTAGCTTATCGTTGGTGTGTTTGGTTCACTCACTGTACTGTACAACACTGGTCTTGTAACGAATCTGAAGAGGCCTCTGACTGAAAATCAATTTCTGTGTCCGGATGACTCCATCAGTTGTTTGTACGAGCCGATAATCCACCTCATTTGCTTTTGTCGCTCCTTTTTTAAAATATTTTTATCTGTGTGGTTAGCAAGCCACAACAGAGAGATGCTAATCAGCTGCTCCCAGTTGTAAGAACAATGCCTTGTTGCCCCGGTTACGCATCGTAACTGTCGGAAAGTTAACAAAGAAAAAAAAAGAAAAAACATTCTTCCAGCTGCACAGTAATTTATTCAAAACAATATTGCCTGAGTCCGTGAAATATTGAACAAGTTAGAACTAACGTAACGCATCTAATCCAACATGCTGCCACCGTGTGAGGAACAGTTCTGGAAGGAATCATTTATTAAAAATAGATGATCAGTCGTGTCAATGCAATCCTAGCAGCATAGAATAATTATGGAGTCAGTTATCTTTTGCTGCTTGATTGTATTAAGTTAAGCTCAGTAATACTGAAGCTTTAGAGGTGAGGTGATGTCTTAAAGGGGCAGTACTATGTAAAATCAACATTTCCCTCATCAAAAATATACCAGCCTCTATTCCTTCATGCATATTTAAGAAATCAAATATGCATGAAAGTCTCCATGGCAACCATTCAGCTTTGCAAAACACCTGTGAAACGACTGTGCTATTTTATTATGTATTGGAAAATGCATAATACTTCCCCTCTGCACCTTTAACTATTTGGGCTTTTTTGCTAAATCGTGGCGATATTTCTGTTTGAAGATGAGGCGGAAGTTATTGTTTGTGGCTATTGTTGGGTGATAGTTGAGTCGTGACTAAATGACACTTGTCTGTTCATCCGTCAGTTGTCCTGGTTGTCCTGTAATCTGCTGCATCAATGGAGGTGTTGACATGAAGAACTGCATCTGCATTTAAAATGTCATAAAGTACACACAGAGCCAATTCAGGTTAAGCTCCTTTTAAACTTCACTCACCACTCCTTCACTTTCCTACATCAAAATGGAAAAGTCAGCAAACACTAAAAACCATTAGCTTGAGCTCGTGACTTTACGTTTTACTGGCATGTGAAACCACAACAAACACAAAATAAACCAAGTCAGATAGACGTTCCGGTTTTGCTACAGTTTGAGTTGTAATAAGACACAAAGCGCGATGTTCCTGGACTGCAAAGGACGTGAAGCATATTGTTTATCCTTCTGACACACGACACCTCCCTGGAGATGTCTTACGCCACAACATTCTGCAGGTTATGTAACAACAAGGCAGATACTTGTGCAGGTTGCATTGATGGACTCTTTGTTTCGCCCTGCAGCTGGTGCATGAGAACGCACGGCGAGTTCTGGAGGGCGGGTGCCGCCCCAGAGGCAGCAGAGAGAAGCTGCTCGCTCTGTTCCCGTCTGCCAGTGGCGCCGTCCAGCCCTTCCTGTGGAGGGACCAGCCGATCCCCGCCCGGCTCTTCCTCTACCCACCGCCGTTTGGCTTCAAAGGGTTTAAAGGCAAAGTAGAGAACCTGCTGACGCTGGTGAATGAAAATACCATCTTGGGAGGTTTTACTGTTAACTCAGAAGAGCCACAGTCCAACTTGCATGGTTTCAGTTGTTAGTGCAACACCTGAAGTTGCGTAGTAAGATTTAATCTCTGTTCACACAATGCACTTTCTACAAAGGAAGCTACAGATATCTGAGCATTAGCATCAGCCGATACAGAAAACCAATGCTGAATTGACTGAAAACATTTCCTTTTTTTAAAAAACACAGACATAAATGTACTAAATTATGCATTTATTTGCTAAATCTGCACAAGTGCAGCTCACTTAAATACACCAATGACTTCAGAAGCTGTGGTCGCCATGTAAAAACAAGACAACTTTAATTTGTTCAGTCAGTTCAATTAGGAGTAGAACAGCCAATGTAAAAATAAAAGATAAACTGAAACTGAGTTTGTTTTTTTCAATATCAAGGCAAATACAGATAATATCAGATCGTTATATGTCAACTACTGAGGAGGACAGGCACATTAAAAAGCAAAAACTCACAAGAAACCATACAACCAACCATAGCGTTTCTGCTATTGGTTGATTGGGTCATCTTGGGTTTTGCTGTCTGCAGCCTCAGTGGATTCTGGTTAAAGCCACAAAGTCTCTCAGAACGTCGGACCTGATCAGCTCTCTGTGCTTCCAGCTGCCAGCGGCCCACCCTGACCCGGGACCGGAGGAGGCTTCCAGGAAGTGTCGCCGCTGTGTGGTGGTGGGGAACGGGGGCGTGCTGAAGGGCCTGGAGCTCGGTCAGCAGATCGACCGTTTCCACACCGTAATCAGGTCCGGCTTCGCTTTGTCAACTAATTTAGTAATCCATTCATTATCTGGAGAATACAGACTAAAAAAAGGCCATTTGCTGGAAAAACACAGAGCAGTAATTAAATCAAAAACATTTTGCATTTAAGATTTAGAAAAAAACTTTTTTTGTAAAAAAAATAAATAAATATCTGCTATTAAGCTACTTTTGCTACATTGTAATGATTTTTAGTTAAGCAAACTTTTTCACATTGATGTTAGAAGTATAAAATGATCAAGTGCACACCAAAGGAATGCTGTGGTATTGCATTTTATGCAATAAAATGTTTATTATTTCAAAAAGAAATTAAATAGTTTAGTTGAATCACTTAAGCGAAGCTCTTGATTTACCGGTCGATCTACGTTCCCACCCTCATCTATGGTCATGAGCTTTGGGTCATGACCGAAAGAACGAGATCGTGGATAGAAGCGGCCGAAATGGGTTTTCTCCGTAGGGTGGCTGGGCTCTCCCTTAGAGATAGGGTGAGAAGCTCAGTCATCCGGGAAGGACTCAGAGCAGAGCAGCTGCTCCTTCACATCGAGAGGAGCCAGTTGAAGTGGCTCGGGCATCTGGTCAGGATGCCTCCTGAATGCTTCCCTGGTGAGGTGTTCTGGACACGTCCCACCAGGAGAAGACCCCGGGGAAGACCCAGGACACGCTGGAGGGACTATGTCTCTCGGCTGGCCTGGGAAAACCTTGGGATTCCCCCAGTGGAGCTGGAACAAGTGGCTGCAGAGAGGGAAGTCTGGACCTCCCTCCTGAAGCTGCTACCCCCGCGACCCGACCCCAGATAAAGTGGAAGGAGATGGATGGATGAGTTGCATCGCTTAATGTATAATAAATGTGGCCAAATAAATTGGCACATTTTTTTGTCTGATTAATCGATTAATCGTCAGAATAACTGGTAAAATAATCATTAGTTGCGCCTCTAATGGTAACAAACTCCAATCTTGCTCCTGTTTTATGAAACATTTTGACTTTCTTCTCCTCTCTCTGTGTCTGTCAGGTTGAACAGCGGCCCTCTGGGAAAGCACACGGGCGACGTGGGGAATCGAACCAGCATCAGGATGAGTTATCCCGAGGGCACGCCCCTCCGCTGGGCGGACACAGACCCTCATTCCGTGTTCGTGGCTGTGATCTACAAAGGCGTTGACCTCAGCTGGATCTCAGGCATGATCAGGAAGCTCGGCGTGGTGAGTGGCTGGAGCGTTTGCTTCACCGTGGTCGTTATCTTGTTCTCTGTTGTGAGCCAGCAAGATAAAATCCGTATTTTGTTTTCATATTCATCTGCTGTACGCAAATCTGTACGGAGCCCTCTAGGGGACATGGGGAATTTTTTTTCTTTTGCGTTCCCTCGCAATACTTTTGCGTTACCTCGCAAAACTTTTGCGTTACCTCGCAATACTGTACTGGTCAGTTATGCAGCATAATTGAACACTGCAAGCCTTTTTTATGGTGGGCGCTGTACTTTCTGCTTTAATATAAGGTTATGTGAGGTTTTTCCATGAATATTAGTATCTTTTTGTGAAATATCTGAAGTTTTATATCTTTCTTTAGGATAGAAAGGCACCACAAACCTACAATATAAACAGAAACTTTCCGTAAGTAGGAAAGAAATAAAAATACATTATAATTTGGACTATTTCTGAGTTATTATTGCGGGTAATAAATCATCTGACAGTTTTGATTGTGTCTCTGTTGTGTTCTAGTCTGAATGGTTTAAAGGGCTTTCAGTGCCGCTCCATCTTAGCCTTAACAGACATAAACATGCAGGAAAAAATCGATTTTCAATTTGTTTTTTGCACCAAACAGTTTTTACTATTAACAAGTTTTTATTATTAAAAACACGACAAACTAATGATGGTAAAGGGCCGCACTGGGTTAACTTGGGGAATCTCATCTGTCCGTGTATCAATCAACTCCAAACGTTTTCTTTGTTCTGTCACAATTATCGATTTATTCCATTTTGATGATCAGGCTCCAAACTTTGCAAGGACTGACCGCCCCGCTCACCGCTTCCTCATACACACAAAGCCAGTATCCTTCCCATTCATACCTGGTGACGTCACTCCCACGTCGACACACCTAAGTGTCAAAGCCTCCTGCTCCTGTCATATCAATAATTACTTATTTCATTCATATGGCTCTTACAGAGCCTCCGTGAAAACTTGTTTATTATTATTAACTGTTTGGTGCAAAACACTGATTGAAAATCGATTTATTTTTTACTGTATGTTTATGTCTGTTAAAGCTAAGATGGAGCGGCACTGAAAGCAGCTCTTTAAACCATTCAGACTACGAACACAACAGAGACACAATCAAAACTGTCAGATGATTTATTACCCGCGATAATAACTCAGAAATAGTCCAAATTAGGGTGTTTTTTTATTTCTTTCCTACTTACGGAAAGTTTCTGTTTATATCGTAGGTATGTGGCGCCTTTCTATCCTAAAGAAAGATATAAAACTTCAGATATTTCACAAAAAGATACTAACATTCATGGAAATACCTCACATAACCTTATATTAAAGCATAAAGTACGGCGCCCACCGTAAGAAAGGCTTGCAGTATTCAATTATGCTGCATAACTGACCAGTACAGTATTGCGAGGGAACGCAAAAGTTTTGCGAGGGAACGCAAAAGAAAAAAAATTCCCCATGTCCCCTAGAGGGCTCCGTAAATCTGACCGACAAACATTTGGTTTTGTTAGATAAATGACTAAACGTAGGCATTGATTTTTAAAAATGTTTTCTTTTTTCCCAGTCATATAAGTTCTGGCACGTCTAACGTAGATCTGCAAGAGGTTTCTGAGTGTTCTATAGTGCTAACCCAACATGCATAGGTTTTGTCTTTTGAGCCGACCCAGTCGAGTGACGTTTTGCCAACGTGCGACGAGGACAGCGTTTCCTCTTTAGCAATCAAAGTGCTGCTTTGTGTTGCAGACGTTTTGGGACTGGTTCTTCTTCTGGCAGAGGGTTCCACAGGAAATTCCTCTAGATCCCTCAAGGTTCCGACTTCTGAATCCCGACGTCCTCAGGCAGACTGCCTTGGACTTCCTGGAATACCCTAAACCCAGGTGGCGCCTGTGGGGCTGGGACCAGGTACTGCTCAGTTCAAACCATTTCCTGAGGAATCAGGGTGGAGGAAAAACGGGACAACATTTAGACAATTGGATTTTTAAAATTTCTTTTCATTTTTAATAGCTCTAAAACATTCTGGAAAAAAACTTAAAGTGATCAAAACATTAGTAGTAATATCTGATCCACTCAGGATCACCAGCTGTAGGTTGGTGAAGCTCTTCAATCTGATGTTCACAGAGAAAGTTGGAGTGCAATTTAGTTTTAAGAGGAGGCTTTAGATGTACCGTTCCAACACTGCAAAGATGAAATCAAAAGGCCTCATCTGTCTCAACATTTTGTCTCTGCAGACCTCATGCTTTCTTTTTAAATGAAGACGTATCGCCCCCTTGTGTTATGTTTTGTGAACTGCGGCATTTAAATCAAAGTCAGTGCACAAAAATGACGTCACTCATTAAACGGTGCGTCCTGGCCACTTCTAGCAGACAGGGGGGGGGACAAAGTGAGCTCAGCAAAAGAAATGACATCAGGAACGAGTCAAAGGTGCTGCTAAAAGCCAAATTTCTTTTGATTTTAAAGCTACAGTATCTCAACAAATTATTGACGTGCTGAGAGACACAAACACAATATGAAATGTAGTTTTCATTTAACTTTATCTCCAAATGTAATACTTGGACCGCAACTAACATTTTTTTAGTAACTGATTACTCTGAAAACCGATTAATTGGACAAAAAATAATTTGTGGATTTTTCATTTATCCAGTTAAGCATTTTTACACATTATTAAATATATGAATTAAGAGAATATTTTATTGCCTAAAATGCAATTACGTAGCATTCCTCTTGTGAATGTTTGATCATCTGTAGCAGTTTTTTTTCTTTCTTGAATGCAATGTATATATTTGAGTAGTTTAACGATTAATCGATTACAAAATTAGTTGAGAATATTTTATAGCGGTCGATTAATCACGATTAATTGTTTCAAGCCTAATGTTATGCTTTTGTATAATTCCCCAAAAGGCCATTTAAAGGTAATAAATTATAAACTGTGGAGGAAGTCCTGTCTTCAGCTCTATATCCTGCTACAGAACATCAAGTATTTCAAGTTAAACCTGAAACAGACCTTTAGTTTCTCACTACAAAGGAGTTGTGGCTTATGCACATACATACATCAGTGTCAGAGCTACTAGTGATAAACCCATAAAGATAATTCACTAGAGTCGAGGTCAGTTCTGTAAATCGCGTTTCACATTTTTTAATTTGAGCGTGCTTAAAGTTGAAAGCACAGGGTGGATAAAACCTGAAGAATCTTAACTTCCTCGCAGAATGTTCCGACGCTGGGCGTGACCGCACTGAGCTTAGCCAGCCTGCTGTGTGACGAGGTCAGCCTGGCGGGATTCGGCTACAACCTGTCCCAGCAGGGGGCGCCGCTGCACTACTACGACAGCCTGCCCACGAGCCTCATGCAGCAGCAGAACATGCACAACGTGGACAAAGAAACTCAGTTCCTGCACAGACTGGTGAGAGAGGGGGTCGTTAGCGACCTGACCGGAGGAATCCACTGCTCCTTCTGCTCCAGCTGACCCCATCCTGAAGGTATTTCACTGCACTTTCACTTTGCTGAAATGCACGAGCATAGGACAAAGAAGAACTAAGAGATTTTATGGTATTATGGTCATAATTTATACTTCCATTTCAGATTTCCTGACAGATATTTGAAGCATAATTTCAGATAATTTATTTTTATGTTGTGAAAGCTGTTCGCCATTCAAATATTGCAATTTTCAGGTGTGTGAGAACACACATGAAAGGTTTTATTTTGTTTTTAATAAACAGAGTTATTTGTTGTTAAATATTATGTTTTTGGTGTATAAAATCATTTTGTGTTGATTTCACAAAGAAATAAAATATGTAGAAAAATACTAGTCTGGTTTATTTGTCCTAAACCAACTGGATTCTTTTTGTTTGGTTCCTGTACATTTAATTCATGTGTTTGAGTAATGGACATCCAAAACACACCCACCAGTTAATTCACACCTCAACCAGCGTATGACCTACATTTTATACCACTACTGTGTAATATTAGGTTATAACATCTGTGATGTCCAGCAGCTAAGAAATCCTACCAAATCTGACTGCTTCTTCAGTCAAAAATAGCTAATGACCTGGTGATGTTTATAAGCTCCAAACCTCACATTAAAGGTGCTACAATCGGTTCACATTGCACAAGATCTGAGGGTGTGCAGTCGTATGCACACAGGCCAGGACACTCCTGGTTAAATATTAGCTTTTATGAGCTTCCTGGCAACATGCTGTCCCAGGCACAGCCCAGGCCTTTGTAATTCTCTCTCTGTAACTGGGCAGTAAATTCCCAGTGGAGATAAGAGTGTAGCAATAAATAGCTGCATTCGGTTTGGCACTAAGATGGATGAGGTTTTTGTTTCCCAGAAATAAAATATTTTTGCTGCAGCTGTACAGCATAAAACAAACCCCCCCACTGGAAAATTTATTTCACAAAACATGCAGACACAACAAGAGAAAAAAAAGAGATCTGATGGTCCTATATGCCTGGTGTGATGTCATCAGCGGAACTGCACATACAAGAGGAAGCTGGTTTAGGCAGGTTAGATCTTACCTTAAGTAAATGTGAATATGCTGGAAAACAGGAACAAACAGTTAGGATGGCTCTGAGTTGTTTTATGGAAGTCTGGTTAGTAACTTTAAAATAAAACAGCCGCCGGTGGAAGTTATCTCCGTCATTAACGAAAAATTGAAAATTGTGCCTTGCGCGTTCTTCAGTTTTAGCTTCAGGTCAGTATTGTGTCCTTTACTTTGAAGGGCAAACCCGGAAGTCGCATTCACGAACGAAGCAGCTCCAACTTCAGGTGCGAGTGGTGGAGAGCGTGAAGCGGCGGCGAGCAACAGGTAAGAAATGTCAGACTTATGTTACTGAATTATCACAGGTACTGCTGACCTTGATACTACGTAGCTCACACAAAGCGTACTAGAAGTTTTATCCATCTGAAGGAGCACTCAGTAATTCAGTTGGCAAAATATTTAATTACATTTCAGGTTGAACAGCGTGAAGGTGTTTCAAGCACTTATCGGCTTTAAAGCAGCTGTTTGTAATAAGTATTGTTTACTTGTATGGCCAGCGTGTCTTTCTCCGTTTTTATTGTTCCGCGTTAAGTCTGGCCTGTAATTTGTAATTTGCATAAAGTGGAGCAAAAAGAAGAGTTTCGCGGCGTCCATTCTCTGGTTAAGCAGCTTTTCGAAGAAAAAAAATGAGTTTTTCTTAACATCTAGTTTTTAGTCATTATTAACTGTAGTTAAAAGCATTTGTGCAATGTTTTTCACTATGGTCCAAAACAGACTCAATTTTGGGTCCTGCAGCACAAGATCAATCTAAGCACGTGCTATACAATAACCAATATAGGCATATTGCAAATCTATGTAAAGGGCAAAAGCTCATCTAAATGATAACAAAATTTTATACCTGGTGAATTCACAACAGGACGGGTAGCAAGCACATTTTAACATACTGGACCAGTAAAATAAGCCCACTGTGGCAAAAAAAAAAAAGCTCAAAGAAATATTTCTGCTTTTTCTACGTTTTCCCTTCCTGTCAGAGCGGCCAATTCCTGAGAGGTCACAGGAGGTGATGAGGTTTTGACCCTTGTTTTTGTTTTTGATAAGAGCCTTTAATGTGGCTTTTTTACCAGAAACTTAAATATGTCTTAATTTGTTACAATAACTGACCAAATAGATCAAATTAAATGAAAACGAAATCAGTTTTTTTTGGTGCCATTCAAAAGACTGCTGGGGGAAAAAAGTGGAAAGAAATAAAAAGCATGAAAATAAATGTGAAAGAAAAAAATCTAATTAGTAAATAAAATAAGAAAAGTAATAATTATAAATAATTTGAAATATTTCAACCATACAAATTGACTTGCAGTTTGTATTGCAATTAGTTTAGTTAGTTAGTTTAGTTAGTTTACTAAAATGTGATCTGTTCCAGGGGCAGAAAGTGGAATATGGAAAGTGTGCATCAGTCACATTAGCAGAAAGTACTAGCAAGCTGGAATACGCCAAAAAAATAATATCGTACAAAAATTGTTGTGTTGTTTTTGTGATCATTTAGAGACGATTTTGAAACTTAACATCTTTTCATCATCTCACAACAGCTTCCCTATCTCTGCTTCAAAGGAGCTTCCCCAAAGCACGATGCTGCCACCACCATGTTCCACTGTGGGCACTTTGTGTTCAGGGTGAAGTGCAGTTTTTACCAGACATCATTTTTATAAAGAACCATAAGTATTCTGGGGATATTTAAGGCGTTTCTGCTTGTGACTAGGAAAATAAAGGAATAGAATATCTAGCAACCCAGCGGGGGGTTAAGGGACCCGCTCCACTTCACCTTTCACCTACTTGATAATCCAGCCTTGCACAAGGCGGTGAAATGATTTCTTCAGTTTTTATCTCTTGCTCTCATTCCCATCAGCTGACTGTTTAATGAAAATCCATAAAAATGTACCAATGATTGTTTGTACATAATGTTCCAGACCTGAATTGGAGTCTTCTTTATTTTTGTAACTTCATTATTCTACATTTACATTTTGCCTAAACAAAAATCATCCCTGTTTCTGGAAATCAACATTTGCTTTAATATTTAAATAATCAGACTTATCATCGGTTGAGATGATTTGCAGCTTTTCTTTCGTTTCTGAGGAGGACCGAAGGGACAGCTTCAAATTTTACAAATTAGACGAATGAATGGAGTTCGTTGTGCAACACGTTTTAATGTCCTCCGCAGCCGTTCCACTTTGATCAGTTTTTATCTCGACCCATGAAATCATGCAGGGGGGGTCATAGGTCACTGAGGCAGAGGTGAGAACACTGAGCTGCTCCTTCTTCCCACTTTTCGAAACACTCTGTGGGAAACTTTCGTTCACTCCAGTGGTGTTTTAATTGAACAGAACTGTGAGCGCTAAACAAGTGTTTTATGAGCTTCTGTAAAAGTAATAAAATAGTACAAGTTGCTTCTCTCTTGTCTCTGTTCCTATCTTGCTCATTGACCGTCTCAAAGGCCAAATGTAAACAATCAGGCCAACTGTCTTGGAGCCGTGGGCCTATCAGAGGGCTTCCTGATGCCTGTGTGATGTGTGATTGGAGGGCTAACTCTGGCTAACCGTGTATTAACAGGTTCCTGTGGGTTTTTAGTGTCACTTCCTCCTCGTGGAAGCAGCAGCGTTGCCGGGGTCGCTGTCCGTGGATGATCAGCAGAGATTAAGCATCCGCTGCTTTCTGTTCCAGGTTAGTGGCAAACATTGGATAGAACGATAGAGTTGTACTTTTGGTAGTAGATAAAGATTCTTGTTTTGTCTTCTTTTCCTTATATACTTGTTTTTCCATTTTATGCATCATTGTCTAGTTTCAGTAGTCTGTGAAATCGGTTTAGTTCTTTTACTTTTAAAGTCTACTGACCAGACTCTCTATATCTACGTAGTTTAGTTTCTCCTGTTATATTACCCATATTTCTGTATAGAGTGAGTGAGCCAGTCTGGGTTTGTTTGGCCGTTTCTCAGCCTCCGTCATGTTCAGTAGCAACATGCCTCAGAACTTTGTGTGTTCTTGCTGAAGGAGAAACAGTGAAACCGAATACACAGCTCCTCCTTGGACAATTACAGAGTAAAGAGCATGAAGGGGAATGTTGTCCTCAAGCCTAAGCACCGTTCTTAAATTCTGCATATTCAGGTTTTCTTTTTGTCATTCATCTTTAAAATGAGCTCTCCATTGTTTCCTCAACAGCAATACGACTCAGTTTTTCCCACCATCTTCACTGAACGGCTCCTTTGACTCCAAAAGCCACATGGACTCAGTTGTTTACCAAAAATGCTTATTAAATTAATGAGTTATTAAACGCTACAGGTGTACCTATCAGACTGTTGTAGCATATTTACAATCTGTAGTCTTTCGATGTGTTTAAATTCCTTGCATGGCGATGCGACGAAGGTTCCTCCAAATGTGTTCCCTCTTTTCCCGTATGGCACTCTGTCCCAAGATTCACTGAAAACTGAACAGGAGATTTTTGTTCTTGTGCAAGAGAGGAGCACACCTTTAAATGGAAGTATATCCAAATGTTAGCTTTAACAGCTTAAACTAGGTTGTGTTATGTTTTTGTCATTTTGCAAAGACATGTTTTTTAATACAATGTTCTTAAAAAAAAAGAGCTAATGAAAAAAATACCTGCATGATTTTTAGCAGCTCGTATTTAGCACCGCCATGGTTGCTAGGCGACGAGACATGTACCGAGGTAACGATGGGACTGCCCAATTTGACTGCCACTAATTCTCCGCCACTGGTCTTCAACAATTCCACTGAACTCTGATCCAGAACTCCACGGCATTCTGGGGGATGTAGGCAGAGGAATATGCCTACACCCCCAAGTTGTAGGCATACAACTATAGCCTCTCAACTTCTCACCACTAGCTAAGCAAGGTGAGCGGCATCAATTAACCCACTTACTCTTTGGTTACCTAGCAACAACCTGTTGAGCAACTTGCACAGCAGCAGCTTCAGGTTTTGCCACCGAGCCTCATAACTTCCAATAACGATGATAATTTGATCTGATAATCTGATATCCTTTGTGTTCATTTCGTGGCCAAATGGCATGAACTTGAGTCCAGTTTAATCGAGCGTAATTTTTTCCTCTCACTTTCTCACCTGTAGTGAAGGAATCAGGCTCCACCCTGTGCTGTTTTTAAATGTGTCGTTAATCCGAGAGTCTTTTCCCTGCGCACTATGATGGATGGGTTAATTCCACCTCCGGCGGCTCAACCTGAAATTCTGTTCAGAATGTGATATAAGATGACAGTGGAGCCCTTTGATTTAAATTTTACTGATTGCTAACTCATCTGTGCTGAATACTATCTAATCTTCCAGATTGAAAAAATCCATATTGATACATACAACCTTCTTCCAAGTATTAATAGGGTAAATAAAAGACGGGAGCTGCTAATTAGATGCACTTTGTCAGCTGATCACATATGACTGCCTGTGTAAAAGCAAGCCAGCTCAGTCATTGACTCTGAGGTGGTGTGAAGACTCACATCTGCAAATCAACACCTCAAAAACGAAGGCTGTTTATGTCAGAAGAGTAATCCCAACTCCAGAGTCCACCTTAATTAATGGGTAAACCATTGAGCAGGTGCAGTCTTATAAATACCTCGGGACAATCATTGATGCAAAGCTGATGTTCAAACAGTGTGAATATGAGTGCAGGAAGAGCAAACGGCACCTTTATTTCCTATGGAAGCTGTCTCCTTTTCACAGGAAATGAACAGGGATGACACTGAAGAGTCAGTTTTAAGGTTCCGGATGTTAAGACTAAATATTACTCAAACAGTTTTATCCTGGCATGCCGAGGTGGCAAAAGGGTAAAGTACAACCCACTTAAGGAGACCTTAGGCCTCAACATGGCCGTCGAGGGTTCAAATCCCGGCCTGCTGATCTTTGCTGCATGTCTTCCCTCTCTCTCATTACCTACTTTCCTGTCTGAACACTTTCAAATAAAGGCCACTAGAGCCAAAAAAAAAAAAAACTTAAAAAAAAACAAACAGTTTTACCCTGAGTCCTTTCTAGATAACAAAGTCAGGAAAAAGTTTTGATTAAAAAGAAAAAAAATAGCGGAATAGGAAAGTACTATCTGATCTTCCAGACTGAAAAAAATCCATGTTGATACATACAACCTTCTTCCAAGTATTAATAGGGTAAATAAAAGACGGGAGTAGCTAATTAGATGCACTTTTCCGGAACCTTAAAACTGACTCTTCAGTGTCATCCCAATGACTATAAGCCTGGCGGGCCGCCAGGCTTTACTTGTGTCCACACCACGCTTAAGCATTGTTTGTTTATTTTAGTTTGTTTTAATGTTTTCCCCTTTTTAAAGACTTTATAGTTGGTGTGCAGGTATTAATCTTCCAATAACATACTTATCAAGTGATATTTTCTGTCAGCTTGAAATATTTTTAATAAAAAAAACAAAATGGCGGTCATCCAGCAGCCTACCACCGGGTTTAGAAAGTTTTCTGGAGGAAACCCTGGAAGTAGCTCAGCTATGCTAGCTTGACTTTGACAACTTAACATGTACAGTTTATGTGCTGCAGAATTGAGTGTTTTGGTTCAGTTAAAAAGCCAAAAATATAAGGCGACCTAAATACCAACTCTCTGACAGAACCTCAGTACCTCGGGTATTTAAATGAGCTAATAAACCACAACTGTGTTCAGATGATCACTTATTAATAACAGCAAAATAAACATGATACTGTAACGGACTGAATGTTCTGTTCTTTGTGTGAGAAATGTTTGAGTGTTTTTTGGTGTTACATTTAGTGGCATTATTATCAGTTGCTGTGGCAACAAGTCTGTGCGTAGAATAGCCGACACAGAGAGCGAGGAAAAAAAAGAACATTAGTGGTTTTGACTTGTTCTTCAATGGTTTTGCCTTTGCTGTCTCGCACTGCACTAAGTGTATAATACCTACATCTCCAGGTTTCATTTAGTTAACAGAATTGTTATGGGTTCTAAAAGATTCGTCTTTTTGCCCTTCAGCATTTTGCGTATGCGTAAAATTCTGGATTTAATACAGACACTTGCAGTAATGTGCAAGTATGTCTGTATTATCTTTAGTATAGTTTTCGTGTACTTTTTAAATACTTTATCTTTGTGTGAACCAGGCCCGGCAGGCAGGCGGAATCAGCTGTGCCCCCCATGGATTGGAGGCTGTGGCCAACTCTCTGTTATTCCTATATCGATTTGATACAGCACGGGCCTCCGTACTTCCCATATCTGTGTTCTCTGTCACTTTTTTCAGAGGTTAAAATTGGTTAATCCGTTAACACGTCGTCACCTGTTTTTCCGAGCCGCCTTTAAACGCAACATGAGCGCTAAGATGCTCGCTCTGGGTTTACACCTGTGCTGCAGTTGCTGTGCAGAGCTGTACAGGTGTGTATTAGAATCATGGCAGCAAACCAGCAAAACGCAACAAACCTTGCACAGTTTTTCCCCCAAACTAACCGACTGAGTTGAGTAAAGCTGTTGGATCCAGACAATGTTAGCTAAATGATGACTAGCTAATACCAGTACAGCACTATAAGTTTAAGTACAGGCTACTGATGTTGTCTTTGTTTAAAAGTGAGTAGTACTTGTTATATTCACTTGAGTAACTATTTTGGAAAAAAGGTACTTATAAGAGTAGTTTTACTGCACTGTACCTTTTTCTTTTACTTGAGTAATATTATTATTATTGCTACGTAGATTCATTTTGTTCGCCCAAAATAAGCCGATGCCCCCCTTGTTAAACTCGTCTGGAGGCGGAGCTGGTATGAACCTACATGCTTCGATGCTGCTGTCACACCTGAATATTCCTGCTTTGTTCAATTCTAGGTCGCCTCCTGACCAGCATCTGTCCAGCACCTGCAACATCTGACCTGTGACCTTTCCTGAGCCCCCAAGCCCACCTCTGTTTTTCCAGTGCCACAGCAGCATGCTGAGCCAGGAGTTCCTAGAGAAGATGAAGTCCTTGGACCTGGAAGACGTGAACCAGTACATCAGGAGCATCTCCACCCCCATGTTGGTCAGCATGGGAGCAGTGGCCGCTGCCACCACCTACTATCTGACTACGCGACCCAAAGCCCTCCCACCGCTCTGGGACCTGCACACGCAGTCAGTCGAGGTTCCGGTGAGTTTAAGTCCTGGGGGAAAATGAACACACTTGTATGGCAAAGTGAAGGTTGGACAAACTCAAGAACAAGCCAAGAAAACTTTTTTTTTTCAAATGACATGGATAAGTTGTTGTCTACTACAAAATAAAGTTTAATACTAAATATAATTCAGTGCAGCTGTTTGCATGGCATCAACTCATAACAAATGTCACCTCGAGGTTTCTTTACAAGACGCCTTGAACAGACTGCAATGTGTCAAACGTTCTCATCCATTCCTGGATAAATGTTTCCACCTCTGGGAAAAGAAATGATTTTTCCTAAAGATGTGAGCAATCCGAGAAAATCAATCTCTCTATTGCCGGAAAAATACAGTTTACTGAAGACGGATGATGAAACTGTGACAAAGGCTGGATGGTCTGGTCTAGTACAGTCCAAGGACTCCAAAATGCTTCAAACTATCATTCACACACTGGTGCAGCTACATTGTAGCCACATGATCCCTCACAAAAACAAGCTGAATTACATCCTAGACAAAAGCCTTCTTCAGTGCCTGAAATCTCTTTTATTAGCTTTCATAACATGCGTTGTGTTTTTCAGGGCAGTGATTTTGTGCACCGCTCAGCGCTACAGAAAGAAGACGGTTACCTGACTCACGTCTATGAAGACGCCAGAACTATGTACGAGTCCTTCATCAGAGGAGCAAGAGTCTCCAGTAAGTGAGACGATGAAGAGCTTAAAGCTTTAACCTGGGATATGCCCTCTGACCCACAGCACAGTTTTCATTTAGGTTTAAGTTCAGCAGATCATCAGTCTCTTGATTATTTCATTTTTACAGTTTTGAAGTAGAAATGAACGTTTTGCAGGTATAAAGCCCTTCTCAAGCTGTCTCTTGTTTTTTTTTCTTCTTCCTCACACTTTGACCCTTCACCTCTCCTCTCTCCTGCCAGATAACGGTCCCTGTTTGGGCTTCAGGGAACCAAAACAGCCGTACGAGTGGATGTCTTACAAAGAGGTGCCTGTTGCACTGCAAAAACACAAAATCTTTTTTTGTCTACTTTCTAGAGCAAATATATTATTATATTTGAATTAATTCAAAATGAACTCAGGAGTAACTGTTCAGTAAGATATAGGAATCAATAATTCCTTAATATTGATGAAAAAGTATGAGTTATAAGTGAAATAATCTGCCATTGAGTAAAAAAAACTGCTTTTTAATTAATGTTAAGGAACTTAAAACAAACTCCTATTTCTTACCACAAAGTTACTTTTATGTTAGTGTCTACTAATTTAGTGTCTCAGCTTATCTGTGCTGCCTTAAGATCCCCTGTGTGTGTGTGTTTGTGGGTGTGGGTGTGTGTGTGTGTGTTTGGTAGGTAATGAAGCGAGCAGAAAATCTGGGTTCTGCATTTCTTCACAAAGGACATTCAAAAACCACCAACCCCCACATTGGTATTTTCTCTCAGAACAGACCAGAGGTACAAACTTTTCTCTTTACCCTTCAATTTGTTTCTTTAGTTGCTTTTTTACGGGGGGGATGTAGAATTCCAATCTAACATTAAATATGTTTTGTTTTGACGCTGTAATGTCTAGTGGACCATCAGTGAGCTGGCGTGCTACACCTACTCCCTGGTGTCCGTCCCTCTTTATGACACGCTGGGAACAGAGGCCATTTCCTACATCATAGACAAAGGTGAAACCCTGCAACAGCAGAATGTTTTGCTAAATTATTCACATCCATTCAGTTTTTTTCACATTTAAATGAGTTACAAACACAAACCTCAATGTATGTCATATGGAAACCAACACAACTAGCATCTAACTGTAAAAGCATATATATGTATATACAGTACAGACCAAAAGTTTGGACACACCTTTTAATTCAATGAGTTTCCTTCATTTTCATGACTATTGACATTGTAGATTCACACTGAAGGCATCAAAACTATGAATAACACATGTGGAAATATGCACTAAACAAAAAAGTGTAAAACAACTGAAAATACCCCTTATATTCTAGTTTCTTCAAAGTAGCAACCTTTTGCTGTGATCACTGCTTTGCACACACTCTGCATTTTCTTGATGAGCTTCAAGAGGTAGTCACCTGAAATGGTTTTCACTTCATAGGTCATTTATATTTTGTGTTTTTGTATTTGGCCTTCTTTAGTCTGATATGCGTAAATAAAATGTAAAGTAATAATAATAAAAAAAACACTTTTCTGATTTTACGTCATCCAACCTTTGAAAGCCATGTTCACATTTACCTTCCCAATCTTACTACTTTATGTTGTACTTTATCCCATTAAAATACATAAAGGTTTGTCCTTGTGATGCTAGGAAATGTGGAAAAGGTTCAAAAGTTACGCATGCTCCTATAAGTTACCGTTTTTTATCCTGTCCTCGACTCAAACCTCTTTCGTACGTCGGGGTTGTGTTTGTGCAGCTTCCATCTCTACCATCGTGTGTGACGTGACGGACAAAGCCAGCATGGTGCTGGACTGCCTTACAGACATGAAGCACTCGGTGAAGACCATCGTTCTGATGGAGACGCCCAGCACCAGCCTGGTGGAGCGGGCCCAGCAGGCCGGAGTCCACATCCTGAGCCTGCAGGAGACCGAGGTCTGGAGACACTTCTTAACCTCTACATCAGTGTCAAACTCCAGACCTCACGGGCCGGTGTCCTGCAACTTTTAGATGTGCCTCTGCTGCACCACAGCTGAATAGAATAATTAGGTCATTAAGGCTCTGGAGAACTGATCTACACAAGGAGGAGATAATTAAGCCATTTCATTCCAGTGTTCCGTACCTATGGCACATCTAAAAACTGCAGGAGAGCGGCTTTTGAGGACTGGGGTTTGACACCTGTGCTCTACATCATGTCTGACTGGTGGATTTCAAGACTGTTTTTTAATCATGTAATGGATTTTACTTGTTGGGTAACTTTTATTTTTCTCTCTGCTGAGTTGTTTCCAATCTTTATGTCATCATTTTTCCTAAACCATTTTCACTTTGAAGGAATCAAATGTCCTTTTCTCCCCTCTTTTACCATTTTGTTTTACCTTCCTGTTCCTCAGGCTCTCGGTCAGGCCAACTACAAGCAGCCGATTGTAAGTAGCACCAACTCTGCCCAGAACTTTCCAACGCTAACAAACGTGACCTTAAACTCATCTGTTTGACCCCCGTCAGCCCCCTCAGCCTGATGACATGGCAGTCATCTGCTTCACCAGTGGAACCACAGGTAACACACGCCGTCTGAACCGCACACTAAACACCTTCATTCATGACCAAAGCCTCCATGCTGCTGTTCATTTTTAGGAAGCCCGAAAGGAGCGATGTTAACACATGGCAACATTGTGTCCAACTACTCTTCCTTCATCAAACTAACACAGGTGAGAGCTTTTATCTGGACGTACAATCCAGATAAAAACACTTATTTTTCCACGTCTTTAAATTCAGCTTCTAAGATTTGCTCTGATTTTTATCTAGGAAATTTGGGGAAGCAAAAAGATATTTTAACTTATAAAATGGGAAAAGTATCTTCTTCCACTGGCAGATTAATTCACTTATTGATGAAAAAGTTCTAGTTCTATTAAGAAATTATTGACTTAAATCAAATCTATCTTGTTGAAAAGTTGCTTGTAAATTTTATCTTATTTCAAGTGTACAAAGATATTTGCCCCAGAAACTAGAGTGAAAATATTTGGTAGGATTTTGTATTTTTGCTCTTTGAGTGGGAAAGAAACAACAGAACAAATCAAATGTGAAATGATGTAGCATCAAACATGTGAAAAAAAGACCACAGGTATGTACCAAAACAAATGCATACAAATATGGCAGAGAGGAGCCTTCGCCATGAGAAACTGCAGCTCCTACGTCAGATTTATGTTTTGTTTTTTGGCAGCATTCAGGCAGCTGACTCACAGAGGAACCACACCCAAAACAAACATGAAGCTCTGCATGCAATGTTTCTTTATTGAGTTATTTCTGTTCCATCCGTCACTCAGAAAGCGACAAATGGTTTGGGGAGAAAACGGCTTTCACTTTCATATTTCATTTAGTGTTGGCATGTTGGATTGTTTAGCTTTCCTGCGACGCTGCTGAGTCAGCTGGTTTAAGACACAGAGTAGGAGGTTTTTATGATCCACTTCCTCACCTGTCCAGTCGTACATTTGGACAACATTAGGAGACTTGATGTTATCTTTTCTGCCTGTGGTATAAAATCCCTCACCCTGGTGTTTCTACCTTCCTTGCTGTCATTTCCTGTAGCTGCGCTGTCCGCTGAATTCCAGCGACGTCCATATTTCCTACCTCCCCTTGGCTCATATGTTTGAGAGGATAGTCCAGGTACGTCTCAGGTTGCCACCTTTTTTGTCGCTCCATCTTCTCCACTGCAGGAACACGCTGCAAAAAAATGTTTTCGGTGCCATCTTTGTCTGACAGGGTGTCATGCTGGTGCACGGAGCCAGAATCGGCTTTTTCCAGGGAGACGTCCGCCGGTTATCTGATGATCTGATTGCACTGAGGCCTACGGTGTTCCCAGTCGTACCCAGACTTCTCAACAGAATGTATGATAAGGTGAGTGAGCCACCTTAACGTCTACTGGTAGCACTATGATAGGTCTGCAACTAACGATTATTTTAGTAATCGATTATTCTATCAATTGTTCTGATAATTAATCTGTTAAGAAACTGACACGTTCCACAGATGTTTCACTTTAGACATTTTTACACTATTAGAAATACAATAAAAATGCAAATAAGCATAAAATTTCTGTTAAAGATAATTCCAGTAAGAAAGTAAATATTTTATTGTCTAAAATGCAACAACAGCATTTCTTTAGTGTACGTTTGATCATCTGGAGCAACAGGATTCATCCGCAGCTAAAAAAATCATACAGTCTACTAAGCTATTGTTTGTTTTTTTGGATTAATACCTGGATAGCAGAAGGTGCTTAATATGAGATTAGCTTTAATACATAATTTGAAGTGAAGTTAAAATTCCCACTTGAGTTCTGGGTAGTAGATGTGTACATGCAAAGAAGGTTCTTTCATCTTAAATGCAAAATGTAAAGATTTTTGTAAAGGCTTTGGTTTAATTACTGGCCACTTTTAGAGTCTGAATACTCCAGTTATTGATGAACCGATTTCAATAATTGATTAATCACGGTTAATCGTGTCAGCTCTAGGAGTTTTAGATCTACCAAAAGGGGGTTGGGAATGATGAGGTTCACCTTGTTTTCACTGACTGTTTACGTGTGTGTGCGTGTGCGTGTATGTGTGTGTGTGTACACACTCAGATCTTTGGGCAGGCCAACACCTCTTTGAAGCGCTGGCTGCTGGACTTGGCGTACAGGAGGAAGCAGGCAGAGGTCATGAAAGGCATCGTGCGGACAGACAGCATCTGGGATCGACTCATCTTCAGGAAGGTCCAGGTACGCAGAACCAGCGCACCCATCACTTCTTTTCTACCGCACAATCCTCTGCTGGGGACAGGAAGTCCTACTGGTCACATTGTTCCTCAACTCAAAGGAAACAAAACATTTTCTCAGCACGTTTTTAATTTTTCATTGAATAAGTGGCAGCAGTAGCTGCTGGTCATTTTTCTCCTCGTCGTGTTTCGGTTCTGGTTGTTGTACCCGACTTTAACAAAACGGAGCCGTCTGCAGCTGAAACATGGATTAGTTGGATTCACTGAGTGGCAATGATGCAAAAATAATTCTCTGCAATCTACTACCTAGTCTTCTTGGGGAAAGTTTACTTCCATTTTAATTATTGCTTTTTTGTTTGTTTTATAGATGTATTGTTTTGTAACTAATATATTCTGCAAGGAAATCACTTCAACATAATTATGTTTGATAATGAGCCCTTTATCCATTAGTCATATTTTATGAAAGTCATTTGGCCCAAATGTGGATCAGAACTAAAATTAATTATAATATGACATAATTTGAAGTTCCAAAAACGGATATGCAATTAAATTATGCGACGTTTGAGCATTTCTGTGATTTTTTTTTATCTCCATGCTGCATAAAAATACATTACTACAAAGTAGATTAAACCCATCAAGACTGTGATGTAAGGCATTGTTTGTGCTGAAAGACTGTAAGATATAAACATCATTGTAATAATAATGATAATCTGTCCACTAGCGGAACAAGTCGGCGGGGGGGCGGGGCTAATGACCGGGCCCTTTATACCCAAATAATGAAGCTCATGATAATTTAACTTTACAACATAGACATGCCCGCAACAGCGGAGCTTACAAGTTTCACCACCACAGAGAGCGACTATGTCATTCTGAAATCCATCTGACATGAAGTCCAACAAACCAAGAGAACAACAGAAACATCAGGCTACTGGTCACTAATGATGAAATCAGTTCAGAACCATGGATGGGTTCGGATCATTTTGATACTTTATCAATTTCAACTCAGAGCCTGGAGTAGCTTCAGTAACTACTGAAGCTACTCCAGCTTCAGTAGTTACTGAAGCTGGAGTAGCTGAAGTAGTTACTAAACTGAAGCTACGTTTATTGTTGACGCATTGAACCGAGCACGCAGCAACGCTTTGAAGTGGGAACGCAGCGGCACGCTGTACCACTGATGCAGAGAAAAGGGGATGTAAGCTCGGCGGCTGGGCTGATACAGTTTACAATCAGTCTACAGTTAACTCACACTTTGTGAATAATGTCAGAGTTGCTACCTGTAACTAGTCCGGCTCCTTTGCTGGGCTGATTTTGGCGGGTCTGAATCGCTGCCAACAAAAAAGTCCGGTTCATCTCCAAGTCGAGGAACCAAATATGCGTCCAGTTTTTGGTTTGTCCTTGCTCACTTTTTTCCATCCTTTTCACTTTGCCGCTCCATGGAGCTCCACTCTTGTTAACTTAGTCCATAGAAATGCTCTAGCTAGTTTGCCATCTGTTACCAAGTGGCTGATGATGACGTTGGTGGACGGCTGGTGACAAGCTTTACCCAGAATACACTTGGAGACAATAAGGTTGGTCCACTTGTAATTTTGTGTGTCATAAAGTTAAATGTAAATAAAGCCAGTCATGTATAGCACAACATTTTATTCAATATTTTACACCCACTATGTCACTAAAATCAGTCGGTCTTGTAAAGTTTTTAGCAACCATGAGTCAGCAATGACTGGGGCACCATATTATATAATCCTACATGCACAATACTCAACAGGAGAGGGCCAGCTCTTCTCCAGCTCTCATCAAACGTGATAAAGGTTTGGATCCCTGAAGTCATATTCTGCCTCCCATCCGGGCCCCCGCCCCTGAATCAGACTTTGCTGATCAGGTGCAAGAGCTTGTTGCTTACTTTGACTGACATTGTTTTAGATTTCTCAGTAGTATCCCACGGTGCCCCCTACAGGCCAGCCTCGGAGGCCGCGTGCGTCTCATGGTGACAGGAGCGGCCCCTATCTCCCCTACAGTCCTCTGCTTCCTCAGAGTTGCTATCGGCTGTCAGGTAACGGTTCAGCTGAAAGTTTGCTCTCTGCTGCTTCATAAATCAGGTCCACGTTAATCCAATCTTGTTGCTCTGCAGTTCTACGAAGGCTACGGGCAGACGGAGTGCACCGCCGGATGCACGATGACCCTTCCCGGCGACTGTAGTGCAGGTAACGTTTTGCCTCACGAAGCCGTCTAATCGGCCAGTGAGACGTGAACTGAGAGCGACCTCTGCTCAGCAGGTCACGTCGGACCTCCTCTGCCCTGCAACGCCATCAAACTGGTGGATGTCGCTGAGATGAACTACCTGGCCGTAAACGGGGAAGGGGAGGTGGGACACCAACACCAGCCGATGGAATCACGTGGTTTTGTTTAGCCTTCTCTCCCTTCTACATGCAGGTGTGTGTTTTTGTTTTTTAGGTGTGTGTGAAGGGTCCAAACGTCTTCCAGGGCTACCTGAAAGACCCGGAGAAGACCGCAGAGACTATAGATGCAGACGGATGGCTGCACACCGGAGACATCGGGAAGTGGCTTCCTGTATGTTCATCCAGCTTCATTTATTCTCACATTTTTTGCTATGTGAATTATAGCGATATTGCTTAAAGATACCAGATTCAATTTTAATTGATTTTTTAAAAATGTTCTCACTGACAGGAAATATTTTCAAAAAGTGTCTTTTATTTCAGTCATCCTTCTGTGGGTTGTACAATAGAGTATTAGGGCAAGGTTACAAGAATTTCTGTTAAATTATCAGAATATAGTCACAATATTAGCAGAGTGAAGATGTATTTTTACCAGAAGAATGTACTGAAATTATGAGGAAGTTTCTAGACTTATCGAGATTCATTCTGGTAATATTATGACTTTATTCTTGTACTTTAAAATAAAGTTTGGCCCTAATATTCCATTGTAGAGTTGACCTAAATTCCAAGTCCACATAAACAGAAGCTTTAAACTACGCTTGTCAAACAAGATGGCAGCCTTGAGCAAGCCGACATCACTCTGAATTATGAGAACCCAAGGAGTGCATTGTTTGGGGGCGAAAAAATACACATTTTCCAAAAATTAAATCTTTATCGATTAATCATCGGCCCCTAATGTGAATCTGACTTTGTTCCTGCTGCTTCTCACTGCGTCCTTCTTATCAGAAGCCTCGATGTTGCAGGGAATGGTAACACGGTGCACACATCTCTCCACAGAACGGCACGCTGAAGATCGTCGACAGGAAGAAGCACATTTTCAAGCTGGCCCAGGGGGAGTACATCGCTCCTGAGAAGATCGAGAACATCTACACGAGGAGTGATGCAGTGGTGCAGGTGTTTGTGCATGGAGACAGTCTGCAGGTCAGCCATCTTGAAGCCAAACTGTTTTGGTTTCTCTCAAACTCATCTCAGGCCGCCTACCGTGTTGAGACGGGTGTGACTGTTGTCTCCAGGCTTGTCTGGTAGCAGTGGTGGTCCCTGACCCCGACTTCCTGTGTAGCTGGGCCAAGAAGACGCTGAGGCTGCAGGGAAGCTACCAGGAGCTGTGTGGGAAAGCGGTAATCCCAGCAAACTGTGCACAAAATTTCTACGATCACTTAATGGCAAAGCCAATTTTCAGAGCTTTACTATGCACATACTTTTTTAGCCCTCAACTAATGATTATTTTAGTAATCGATTAATCAGATGAAAAAATTACACATTCTGCAAAACGTTCATTGAATATTTTTATGTAATATTAGAATTCCATTAAAAGATGCATCTAAATAAGAAAATAAGCACTTTATTGCCTAAAATGCCTTAATATAGCATTTCTTTACCTCAACGCTTGATCTTTTGTCAGCATCCACAGCTAAAATAATACTTCTAACATCAACTGGGCTCAACATCAATACAGTGTAGGGCTGATCTGTTGATTAATTTTCCAATTAACCAATTAATAATTGGATAGTGAAAGGTGTTTAGGACTCTTTTCCTTTTTTTAAAAAAAATAATTTGAACCAGGTGAAGCTAAAACTGCCACTTGAGGAGTTTTGGTAGAACTGACAAAGTCTATATGTATATATATTTTGTACAGTTTTGACTTAATTGCTGCTCTGTGTTGTTATTTCAGCAAATGTTTTTTGAGTCTGTATACTCAATTTGACGATAAATCGATTTCTAAATAGTTGACCATTATTTTAATAATCGATTAATCACAAGAAATCCAAATAATCGTTTCAACCCTCTTCTTTTTTTAACTGTAAAATGTTTTAATTGGCTTGAAATCAACTTCTTGAGGACATCATGTTTACAATTTTACTTTTCTTTATAGGAGGTCAAGGCAGCCATCTTGGAGGACATCCTGCGGCTTGGCAAAGAGGGCGGCCTCAAGTCCTTTGAGCAGGTGCAGCACTGGCTTCTAGACGAGATTCGCAAGACTGTGAATCCTGTAGAAATGTAACAAAGCTGAGATGAGTTGCTGACGAAGCATTATTCTCCTCTAACACAACCGGTGTCCTGCAGGTTAAGGCCATCCACATCCATACAGAGATGTTCTCCATCGAGAACGGCCTGCTCACCCCAACACTGAAGGCCAAGAGGAACGAAATGCGCCAGTACTTCAGATCCCAGATAGATGAGCTGTACGCTGGGATCAGCATGTAGGAGGACTCAGGAGCTCCGTTTGTGTTGTGAAGAGAGAAAGAGGCGGCAAGTCTGAACAGGAAGCTCCAAGGTGTCGAGCTGGAACACAAGAAACGAGCAGAGCAGGCCGACACGCAGCTTTTAGTGTTTGTCAAGCATTTCCAAGACGGGATCTGTGGAACACTAAACCTCACAGTCCAGAGGAGTTTTCACACATGAAGTGCTTTCTATGATCAAACCTCACTACAATACAAACATGATTTTTAAAATATTTTTTAAGATGATTCCAATCAGCTCTTATGTGAAAAATTTAAAGGGAAACAGTCTCTCCTGCTCCATCAGGAATCACGGTGTGAATAGCCACATGTACAAACTGATTACAAGCCATATATTTAAGCTAATGGTCCTTTTCTATTAGCACGGACTCAGCGTGACCAGCCACATGTGTTTCCCAACCCTGGTCCTCAAGCCACACTGCCCTACATGTTTTAGGTATTCCCTTGCTTCAGTCCAGCTGATTTCAATTGATGACTGATTAACAGGCGTTTGTTGAACTGCAATCAGTTGAATCAGGCACATTAAAGCAGGGAAACCTCTAACACATGTAGGACAGTGTGCCTTGCGGACCAGGGTTGGGAAACATTCGGACCCTTTGATTTTGCTGGGGGTCCTGACTAACGTCAGGAGACTATTAGTCACTTGTTGTTTAGGGTGGAGCCTCTGTTTGCATCACAGGAGTGATGCTCTTACGATAATCCAACCGCCATTCATTAAAACTCCCAACAGAGACAAAGTCTGACAAAAAGCCACACGTAGAGCTACACTGCTAGGTACTAGTGGAAAAGGACCACAAGAGTCTCAGCCATTTTTAGATCAGCATGGTCATCTCTGTACATTAGATGTACATTTTAAACTGTTTTCACTGTTAATGTATGAATAAGCTTGGTGCCTCATGAACTAGTTCAGACACTGAGGACAACGCAGTCTGATCTAGGTGTGTTTGGGGAACTCGGGTACCTATGGGAACAACATGGGAAATCTTTGTAATGTATTAATTTATTTATAATAATGATGAGAAAAGGTTCCTGGCTAAAGGAGCTTTCCTAATGAATGTTAATCAGTAGGTTTTCATTTTGTAAAAGATTTCATTAAAGAAATATTAAAAGATCTGTGTAAACTGTTTACTGAGTGGCATTTGTACATTTTGTGATTCATCTTTGCTGCTTTTATTTGTTGCTTTGATAAGATTAAGAAAAACTGGCAAACAGTAAAACTGTGGGTTCCTTTCAAATCTGATTAGTTTCTGTAAGATCTTAAACAGTCTTACGTTTTTATTAAATGCAGTCTCATACTTGAAGAGGCTTAAAACACCCTAGTGTAGCATATTTGTTCATAAATAGTTTTTCAATTGACTGCTTCCTTCTTTTTAATTAATTTGGACCAAATTCTAGTTCTGGCTGATCAGTTCGGGGCAGCATTAGCTTTATTAGAAGAAATTTAACTGGAAACATTCAACCCTCCCTGCAAACTTCATCAATCTTGATGGTTATTAACAATCAGCTGGAAGGGAAAAATTAACCCCAAATCATATCTCATTCCATCAAAATTGACTTTGATTAGTTGCAGTTAAAATTTATTCTACTTCTGTTATAAAAAATATGAATAAAATCATGTTGACTTTTAAACTTCTGGTAGTTTTTAAGAATTGAGGGGGTAATTAAAAGATGTAATGTTTCCAGATTAGATCCAATAAAATTATGAAGAATTAGATTTTAAAAGATTTCAACAAAAATATCACCACACGCAATGGTTCTAGTGCATTGCTCTGAAATGGCGAAGAAAGGCAAGATGACCTCCCGCTTTCCGTAGGACTAGACCATTCCATATTCACATTTCGAGCGACAGACTCCTATATTTAAAGGAATTTCCTAAATCACTCCTGTTTTCAAAACATCTTTTAAGGCTTGACTGCACATTAGTTTTTAAAATATATGCTGCTTTATTTAAACCTTGAATTTCAAGAGTTTCCCTCTCTTCCCCACCTTTCAAATATTTCTCTCACCCCCTCGGTGTTTGCGGAATGGTTCCGTCCGGAACTCGAACTGTTTTGCGGGAAGCAGCTGTTTCAGGTCGAGCTAACGGTGTCAACAAAACACTGAGGAAAATGAGGTGAGGAAATTACACTAGCCCGTCTAAGCAGTTTGGTTTTTTTTGTTTTATGTCATAATATATCCACATTTTGTTGTTCGAAAGCTCAGTAATAAAAAATACTGTAGCAGTTAATGGAAAAATTTCTCTGTTTTCGCTCGTAACAGGTTTGAATGTCGTGACGTTCTGTTTTGTTACAGAACGTGACGACATTAAGGTTGGCATGTAATATGTAACTTAAGTGTTTCGAGTAGTTAAAGCTGAATTGGGTTATTCTACCCATTACGGAGTCACATTTATTTAGTAAGCTGAAATTTCGATATCTATTAGCACCGTTAGAGGGCGCTCTAAATCACAAGCGGTTAAAGAAAAGGCTGTCAGTCTCCAACCAGCTCCTTGGTCTGGAAGTTAGGATTCATAAAAAGTGAAAATATTTAGCTTTTAAATGTCTATTTATCATAACTAATATGGGTAACAAAATATTTCACAACAATGCTGCTCTAAAATGGCGTCATAGTAATCCAGTCCAGGTCACTTAAAATTAACCTAGAGATGATAAAATGCAGCTCAGATCCATATAAAGCAGAGAAACAGACATTTTTTCGGTTGATGACCTTTTAAAACTGAAAGCAGCTGCCTTTTCTATCATTTATTATTATTATTATTATTATTATTATTATTATTATTATTATTATTATTATTATTATTTTCACTTTTAAGGCATCATTGGAAACAATTTATTTTCCTCCAAAAATGTCTTAGATTTCATAGGCCTGTTTTAAAATTCCTTCATTTCTATTTGCATTTCATTGATTTTGCTGAAACTTTTCCAATAGGTTACAGTCCAACAGAAAATTAAGAAATTAGATGATAAACCTAAGCATGTCTTCAGTTATTTGCTGATTTTTTTTTTTTTTTTTAAATGGCTCTATGAAGATACTTTCAATTGGTGTTTGAAGTGAAAAATGATAACTCTGTTTTGCTACATTTAATGATTAGAAAAAATCAGATTCTTTGGTGTTTGACTTGGAAACGTGTCCATTTCATTGGCGCAACAAGTAAATATGAAGCACTCTGTAACCTTAAAAAGCACCATTAAGAAATAAATATATATCACGGCAGATTGTTTAAGCTGTAAAATAAAGGCCTGTCTCTGTTTCCATCAGAAAGGGCCGAGGGACCAAAGTGCCTCCGGGCCAGGTGCACAAGAACCAGGTGAGTTTGTCTCTAAACGCTGTCTTATCGACTCTGTGCTGGAAAAATCAGTAAGTCCTGAACTGTAAACCTGTCGTTTGTGTCCTAAATAGATGGAGCAGTCTACCAGTCTGTCTGCTGTGGACCAAGTCAGCTTCTTAAAAGGACTGGAGCAGAACGACAGTGAGTGTCTCCCCGTGTTACTGCACCAACAAATTCAACCCATTTTCCCAAATTCGTGTGTTAAATTAGTTTCGTTTACCTATTGAAAGCCAAACCTTTATTGGATCTGTTCCCTAGGCAACCCTCTTCACAGCACTGCCTTGGAGGAGCACTTGGATGTCCAGGAGGAGGGACAGTTGGACAAAAACCGAGGACAGAGAAGGAAGATTGCTCCTGTCAAAAAGCAGGGAGCTGCAGCGAAGAGAAAGGGCTCAGGAGGAGGCGAGGAAGAGGAGAGGAAGAAGAAGAGCAGGACAGATAGAGGAGGGAAGGGAAGAGCCAGGTAAGGTTCAGCGCTTTGTTCCTGTATTCCACATCATTTCGGCAACAGTTCAGATCCGATGCTTATCGGCCAACAATCAGGCAACAAAAGGGAGCAGCAGAAAGGCAACCGGACGAGACAGCGCAGAGGTCCAAAACGACCCGGTCCACGGCGACGATCAGCCGGCGACTGAGTGGGAAGAAGCCTGTCGGGATGAGGAAGGCCCCGGGAAGGACGGCTGCTGGAAGGTCAGCGCGCTAACGGAGAGACGCTGCTCAGAGTTCATCATGATAGCAGGAGGAAAAATGTAACAAAAACAAATTTGCTCCATTTTTAAAGAGGCAGTCAATACTTCAGACAACTGAAAAAAATATAATATTGGGTGAAAAGTTTTATTTATTTTTTTTTGTCACCCATTTTATAATGTAAATCGTATCATATAGATTCATAACAGGTGGATTGAAATATTTTAAAGGGGCATTATCGTGTAAAATTGACTTTTTTGAGCTTTACATCATGTTATAATGTTATTCCCTCATCAGGAACATAGCTGGAGTGTTGCCTTGATTCTTTCATCCATGTTTGAGAAATCCATTAATCTCCATGGCAACCATTCAGCTGTGCAAAACGGCTGGGTGGAGCTAGCTACGAAGCTTAGGGGCAGTTTTCAAGCTACCAAGCTTCAACCGTACAGAATAGCTCTCCCCTGTGACGCCCCCATTCAGCTCCTTCAGACTAGCCAGCAGCAAATAGCAAACACCTGGTGGAACTGAGCATCTGCTGGGCTTTTTATATGAGCTGCTTCTCAGTGCAACGCTGGTAAAAACATTGTTAAAGGGTTAATAGAGGAGCCATGTTGTGATGACTTCCTGAAGGCGGAGTTTCAGAAGAAGTATGAACTTCTTAAAGAGACAGAGGCCCAATGTCAAGGTTCTAAATCAGGAAGTCAAATTTCTGAAGTCATATATACATATATAGCATTTTTATAACTGCTGGTAACATAATTACCTGTGTATGCTAAAAAATGGCACTCTGTGCCTGGAAAACAAATAACACTGCCCCTTTAAGCTTTTATTTCTTATAATTTTGATGTTTATAGCTTACATGTAATAAGAACCCAAAATTGTGTGTCTCAGAAAATTTGAATATTACATAAGCTCAACTTAAAAAAAATACATCTGACATTTCTTTACACAGAAATGTCAGATTTCTCGGGGAAAAAAATGTCAATTTCTATTCTCTCAGTACTTGGATGTCCAACCAAATACTGAAGTAATGAATCTATGTAATATGAGTTTCACTCTCTGAAATGAATGATATAAAAAAAAATGTTTTCATGATATGGCAATTTTTTGTAGGTGTTTCTGCATTTTTTTTCTGATTCCCTTCCAGACCGGCACAGAGGCAGCAGCTGGAGGGCGAGGCGGCGAGCGAATCAGCTGATGAGAAGACTTCAGAGTCTGAGGTAAAGATTGTTAGAAGACGATATTGAACGTACAAACAAGGTTTCCCAGCAGAAAACTTGCTAAGCCCGGTGGTTGGGCCCATTCATCCAGTGGCTTGTTGTGTTTTTGAGTTAAATAAACCGTTTAAAGTTGACAGGAAATTTCAAAATATCACTTGATAATTGTATGTTATTGAAAGATTGGAAGATTAATACCTGAACAGCAACTATAAAGCTATAATGCTAGCATTTTAAAAAGACTTTTAAAAAATAAGCAATGCTGAGCCTGGTGGGGGGGCACAAATAAAGCCTGGTGGCCCGCCAGGCTTATGATGCACAGGGGGAAAACCCTGACAAACACAGAACCTCTCCAAATTTCTACAGAGGTTTTGTGTTGGTGCATTAAAAATGACAGAGTCTGGAGAAAAAATGCTGTTCACACAACTTTTTTTTTTTGTCTCTCTCTCTCTACAGGAGGAGTCTGACTCGGATGGAGCCCGGAAGAACCGCAGGAAGCTCCCTTCGTCCGACGAGGAAGACGATGAAGGCAGCGTTTGGGTATGAACCCATGTTCTGCCTGAAAGCAGCAGCATGACGTTCGTATGACCGTTTCCATTTTCTGTTTGTCATTTTCCAGACTCCGACTCCAATGATGACTAAACACCTGACTAAATGCCTCCATTTGGGAAGAAAGTCCTCATCAGATAAGAGTATATGTTGAAGATTTTCAAGTAAAAACAAAAATGTTTCCAAGCTCCAATGTGCTTGTATTGAGCTCTAGATGTGAATATTTGCAGCTAAAGATGCTAAAGCCGACGGCGGCGTTGGGCAGAAGAAGCGCGCCGGCCGGGGAGCATCCCAGTTAGAGGTGGTTCTGGATGCTGTGCTGGATTTCTGCCAGCAGTACGGGTAAAATCGCCCACATGGAGCATCCTGCAAACCAACTCTTTCACTTTGCGTCAAAAGCCACTTTCGCTTCTTTTGTGCGCTCGTTTCCAGGGAGACGGTGGAGTCGGCGGCAGTCAGAGAGTCCGTCGGTTGCTTCGCCAACAACGTGGAGGCTCAGCTAGAGGAACAGGTTCGCCCGGCGACACCGCTTCTCTGTTACACGCTCAAACACTTCGCCACGCAGTCTGAAAACGAATCAAGACTAAACCCGATGTCACAATTAATCGCATAAGTTAAAATGAGCTCATAATTTTCCACTGTGACGATTATTTTTTTTGTAGGGCAATTTTGTTTAGAGACATAATCGATTTTTTTCATGGTCTTGGTTGTGTGTGGTTCTTATTTATTGTTTTTGGTTGTTTCTCTTTTAATATTTTGGATATTTAAAATGTCTTTTAGTTGCAGATGGGAGTGCTCTACACAAAGTTAAAGTTTCTTAGTGTTTGAGCAGGCGAGTTTGCATTAGTCTGCCACTATCAGCAGATTAGTTGAAAATGGTGTCGAAACGACAATGTTATCACGTTGTAACATAAAGGCAACATTCATTCAGCAACGTATGTAATCGTGACATACCTTGGTGTACTTTCATTCTTATGCAGTTATCAAGATATTAGCTGAAAATGGTCTCAAAATTATAATTTTATCGTTTATCCCAATCATTTCTGGGACAATTTATCGTCCAGCAAAATTATTCGTGACAATGACTGCCACTTTCTATTGCTTATTCAAGGCGGTTCTAGTAGGAAGCCTAGCAACCCTCTCCATGGCAACACTAAAGTTTACTCTGGGTGACCAGAATGAGTATTTGTAATTTTTTTAAAATTACAAATAGTAATTTAGTGAACCGATATCAGTATCTGTTCACAACCGATATTTATTTTTATGTTATTGCTGTTTGTCTCTGGAGGTTATATGACAGTGATGCTGATGCAGCACAGGATTATGGGAAGTATAACTGAATCAGTGGAGACGTACACTCATGTTAGCTTGTCATAGTCAGAATTTAACATGTTCTTAGTTTTTTAAAAACACATCTGCAAAGCTGTACTCAGATGCTAAAATGAATCTAAATCTGCCCAATAAATCTGAAAACGTGACTTTGTTTTTTTTTAAATATCAGATGCATTCTTTGAGTTTCTTTTCTTCCTCAGATCTCATCTCTGAAGGACTTCAAGTCTTTGAAAAGAGAGAACATAAAGGTAACATTCATGCTTCTCCAGTGTGAAGTCCAGCAGCTCCGGCTAGTGGCTAGCATCTAGAGGCAGGCTCGCTGGTGACGAGCTGATCGGTTCTCTGCGGTTTCTGTTTGGGCAGGTGGGCTCTTTGATTCGAAGGAAGACCCAGAAACTGTTGGACGCCAAAAACGAGCTAATGAGGTGAGGAAAAATGAAAACAACTTGTGGCCCCTTTTCCACAAACTTGTAATAATCCGATGTTTTCCCCGTGTGTCATTTTTGAAGGGACGTTATGCACAGTGTTAGAGTTTGTGAATTCCTCTTGTCGGGGTTTGGTCATGCAGGGCGGAGAGGCAGCTGTGGCTCCTGGAGAAGGAGAAAGCGAAGCTCCAGCAGAGACTGGACGATCTCAGAAGAGGCCGGGCGTTCCTCCACGACGTCAGGGAGCTGACCGCGCGTTACCTGGCCCACCGACGCAAGCACCCCGCTGAGAAAGAGACGGTAGAAACACAGCTGGATGCTGATGATAGACGGCGAGATTTATAGATACTTTCTGAGAAAACGGTGACGGCCACATTTTTATCACCTGTGGTGAAGACGTCAGCTGTCAGCACAGTGTCGTATTCTCACTCTGAAATGTTTAGTATGCATCTATAATGCATCTTTTCTTTGTTTTCTTTTTCACCCTTGTCCTACTGAAACATTCAGTTTTGGATTATACTTCTGTAATAATAATTTTTTTAAAAATAGAGGGCGTTTTTACTCATTAAGGCCGGTTGCCAAAAAGTGGAGCATTCACTAGATTTTTATGTCCATCAGAAGGAACAATTTTATGTTTAGTTGCCATTTATCTCATAATGCATGTTCATATCTGAAGCATAAGTGACGGTGACATTTTATTTCTATTGTTGCAGTTTGGAGCATCCAGTTTACCGGCTCTGTTGTTGGAAACAAAGCTCATTCAAAGACCAGTTCATCCTCCCAGTGAAGTCCAGGCTAAGAAGATGGCTCAAAAATAACGAGATTTTCCTTAGCATTCGTGTATGTAACTGTAATGTAAGATAAACATATTCAATAAATGCGGCTTTTCAATATGTTTCTGTGGATTTAGTATTATTAATCATATTGGTTGTAATATAAGTATGTAGAGGTAAAATTACTTGAAACTACTCGGTTAAATCAAGGTTAACCACGAGCGCGTTCTCAGCCAACCAGCTTCCGGCTGCCGGTCCTTCGTTTTTACTGATCCGCCCACAACTGATGCAGCGTCTCTGATTGGCTGAAAGTGTCAGGTTTATACCCTCGAGGGATACAAAAACCCTACAATGTCTTGAAGTTCACACACATTTTGTTAAGCATTTCTACCACAGGTCTCTACAAAAGGTAGGTTCAAGGTGACTATAGTGAGTTTGTTGCTGCTGTTCACGGTAAAGACTTCTTGTAATATGTGACCGGGTCCTCGCGAGGAATTGACAATTACCTGTTAATTCCTTATTTGTTTTAGCTTGTACCAGTATGACGCCCAAATATAGTCATGTTAGTGATTCCCCATGTCTTGTACAATCGTTTACTGTAAACTGGGTCGGACGTGATTAGGCAGCTACAAAGTGATTCATACCTGTTGGATAACTTATTTTCATTTTCGTCTTTTACTTAAGCTGTTTATATAGAGCTGTAAATGGCTAGTGTTTAAATAGTACTTTGGTTTTGAGCCTTAATGAAATTCAGAGCAACACATTCGATATGCCAAGTCTGAGCCATTTGTTTCACCTAAACAAATGTGTGATAAAATTCTGCTTTGGGCCGGAATACAGCGGACAGCCCGACAGAGGAACTACACTGTTTCTGTAGCCTTGTGTCTGGTTTTAAAGCTTAATGTTCCTGAACTGAAATTTTGCAGCTGATCTGCGGATTACAGAAGGAAATTCCTTGTCACGTCAGTGAGTCAGGTTCATACAAAAACACCGAGTGACATAAAAAAAAAAAAAACAATTAGGTAGTTATCTTTTACAGATCACTCCGCATACCTGGCTGAGTGATCCATGTTCAACTCTGTACAGACACATTTGAACACGGTGTGACGCTGATCTAAGCAGGTTAAAGGCAAAAAGAGGCTCAAAAGCTGTCAGTTAACATCTTCCTGTTTGCTTCCCTACAAACACAAACTGTATTCTTTTTATATGATTGACAAACACAAAATAGGGCCTAATTGTGAAGCAGAATGAGAAAGATACAGTTTTCAAACACATTGTTGGCATGGAAAACATCTGAAAAGTGTGGCATGAGCTTGTATTCGGACCCCTCCCAAGTCGGTCTTTTGTAAAAGCACCTTTTTGCTGTAAGAACATTTACGTCTAAAGTTTTCTGGGGTATACTTCTAGTAGCGTCTTCTTCTCCTTTTTTTGTTTTTGTTTATTTCTCTCAAGTTTAAACTGGATGGAGAACTTCTGTGAACAGTATTTTTCAAGTCTTGTCTCTACTGGATCTAGATCTGAGCTTTGACCATTCTAACACAAGAGTATGTTGTTAGAGGTCTTAAAGTCCACGTGTGTCTAGCGGGAATCTTGAGGACTTGCTGGCTGCATTTACAATAGTGTAACACACAGATGGACTTTGACCTTTAGACATTAAACCGGTAGCTACTCTGGGGTTTTATTGAGGTGTTTCAAAGCGAAAGGGAATAAACACATAATGGATATTACTAATCTGTTTTAAATGTTCATTGTATTAGTTCATTAAATAATTAATGAAATATTATTTGCACCAGATTTATGTTAAACTTGTTTCCGCTATGTGTAATATAATGGTCCTTTACTTTGTGCTGCTCTGTCAGATGAAACCCAGTGAAGTTTGTCTGGAACATTCTGCTTCAAAAGCTACAAGAGGAATTTTCTCCGTTTCCAAGATAGTTCGACTCGAGTGATTTTGAAAGACGCTGCTTCTCAGCAGGAAATAAGACTATTGTCCCTTATCTTCTGCTCTGATTTCTGCTTTGCTGTTTTTTATCTGCTAATGTCTGTAGGAACATGGCAGAGAATGGCAAAGACAAAGGTCGGGCTGAAGTCACTGTGGACACCTCAAAATTCTCTCTCAAAAGGTAGTGACTGTTTCTTTGTTTGGTTTTTGTTGTTTTTTTTCCAGGCCTCTCTCCCCTTTATGAACGTAAACTGCTGCTAGTGGCTTGTCAAACAAGAAAGTTCCTCTTCCTTTCCACAGAAACCAAGTTTCGACTGAACCTGTTACATCCAGCTTCTGTTCACATGTTAAACTAGGTTGAAAGCCATTTCGACTTTTGTCATATCATTATTACTCAGTGTTTAGGTGATGAACAAGTACTTCTGGTTTGAGTGAAATAGCCTCAGGAGTCTCTGTGTGTTCCCATGTGTGCAGCAGCAGCAAAGCTCCACCAGCTGATGATGATGATGATGAGAAGGTGAAGAACAGCTCAGGGGGTCAAGGTACTCCCTCTGACCTTTACTGCTACCGAACGGACTACCCCTGCATGGGAATCTGCCTCATTATCAACAACAAGAACTTCCACAAAAACACTGGTAAGATTTCACATCAGCGTGCTATAGAACACGTTTGTCACTAAAAAGGATACTATTTCTTAAGTAATCAGATTTTACCTTAATTTTAATTTTTTATTTTGGTTGGATTAAATCCCAAAAACAAAAATATTGAGCTATGTTTATTTTTTTTATAACCCCTCCAGGGGGTCTTTTGTGGGCTCTAGTGTCCCTTATATGACAGTAGGCTGACAGGAAACGGGGGAAGACATGCGGCAAATATCGTCAGGTCCGGGAGTCAAACCAGGAAGACAAGGGGATCCGATTTACCAGTCCGATTCATTTAATGTATGAATCGAGCCAGAAATATGACTAAAGAACAACTTCTCTTTAAGATGTTCACTTTGAAAAAAATCTGCTTTCTTGGAAGAAGATGGAAAAAGTAGTTAAAGATGTGTTAAAAATCTAATCTTATTTTATATTCATAGATATTTACTCTTGCTTGGATTCATTAATTTTTTTTTTTTTTCATCCTTTGCTCTAACAAAAGAAGCCTTCAATCCATTAAAACGCGATGTGTGTGTGTGTGTGTGTGTGTGAACTCACCCTGTTGTGGTGTGTTTGGAAATTCTGCGATTTTTAAAATGTTAGATTTCATCGGTCAGGAAATCCAGGCCACAGATCTCACGCTGGTTTCATCGAGCTACCATCCAGATGCTAAGCGGATTTTCCTCTTTGTCTTCCTTCAGGAATGAACATCCGAAATGGAACCGATGTTGATGCTGCTAATGTTGCTAAGACATTCACTAAACTGGGTTACAAGGTCAGAGTGTTGAATGACCAGACCATGGATAACATGATGAAACAGATGGATACAGGTAACTACAGAACCCCAACTGATCAACTCGGATTCGTTTAAATCACTGAGACTCCGGCACCGTCCTCGTACCTCACAAGAGGAAGTGTTTTCATCGGGGTATACTCTTGTGGCTCAGACGTTTTGTGCTGTCTGACCAAAGTGTCCTACATGTTCAACTGAGTCTTACCTGGTCATTCTCAAATTTAGGTGATTCATTATCAGACCGTCTGTCCCAGAGGTTGCTAAACATTTAGAGTTTACGCTAATGATTGCTTTTTAAGATATATGAAAGTGCTTTGACATTGTTTAGTCCTCCTTGGACTCTGAGGTCTGTACTACAGCATCGTTTTACCACCTGTGGTGCCGAGTTTTGTCAACTCTGCCTCACAGGTTGGTGCTGAGTTGGTGGGAACATTTTGGATTGTGGCCTTGTTACAAAAACAGCCACAAAGAAGCTACTTCTCCCTACGGCAAACATGACAGACTAATGTTCTGGATGATTTACAAAACTGCTGCAATGTTGTTTATTCTGGTAAATCTCTCATCGATCAGTGTGTAGGGAGGGTTCTGAACAAGGAGCTGGATCAGAACAGCCCCCATGATCAGCTTCACCCACAATCCCTGGAGCACTTTGGTGAAGAACAGTGGATTTTCCAGCGTGATGAAGCACCGTGTCACAAGTTAAGAATGACAGCAGAGTGACTCAAAGAGCAGAACGCAGACATTCTTGACCTCCCAGATCTCAACCCCACTGGGAACCTGAGGTCAGGTTTTAAAAAGCGGGGGGGCAGTGGCATGCACAGACATGTTGGGGCGGTCAAGTGGGAAAAAAGAGAACCTTATGCACCACATGGAGCTGCTGGCTGACTTAGAAACATGATTTGTTTTACAAGCACAGCTTAAGTTATGGTAGAATGAAGAGCAACTAAACCTTCTAGAAGTTTGCAACAGATCTGCTTATGGTGTAGAGTCAATATTTACAGTGTTTATTAGTCAGTAATTCACTCTAACGTGGTGGATATCAACTTATGAATCAAATTCAGACTGATGGTTACCCATCCTGATCATGACTGATCATTTGCTTCAAAGTCTCCTAGAGACCTGCCTCTTTTTCCTCTGGACAAAAACAGTTTTCATTTCTGTTTTTGTTATTATTTACAATGTACAGTACCCACAGTATCGTTTCTGGATTTAAAAACTTTGAAATCCTTACCAGTGCCACACATTCTTGTAATTCTGTCCAACATAAATTTGATATCACTTCTCAGAGCTTGTAGGTATTCATCTAAGAATCTAAGGACAGTTTCTGTCATCTGTCACATTGACTACATGCACAAGAACACTGTAGAGGATTCTTCTTATGGTCATATTTTTCTGTTCTGTTGTTTCCAACATGTAAAGTACTGAACAAAATTAAACATCTGCATCAGACAACATATGGCTACTGATAATAGAAATTGGCGCTTGAAATTGATAATTGACGCTTAAAGAAATACAGTCTTAAACACACTGATAAGTGTTAAACTTCTGTCAGACGCTGTCAATAGTTCATGCTAATGCCATAACAACAACACTGATGCACTGACGAAGAACTAAAATGGCAGAACAAGAATAGTTTGCTATTAGTCTATTATTATGCTGTTAGTCTATTGACTAGCAGCATAACTCCACCTTACTGGTATAGCCAGGCCACCTCATCCTGCCAGCAACGCCAAAATGTGGCCCGTGCTACGATCAACGCTAACTATAGTCGGTGGTAGGAAGAAGCTCAAACTCTCATTTTACCAGACCTTCACACAGATGAATTTGTAACAATCAACAGAGGTGTGGCTTGCAAATTATATTATTAATATCATTTGGTTCACAAATATCCAGAAATGCCCTGGTGTAAGGGCTTGTGTCGCTCTGTGTGCAGTGGCGAAGGAGGACCACAGCCAGAACGCCTCGTTTGTGTGTGTGCTGCTCAGCCATGGAGACCAGGAGGTGATTTACGGCACGGATCGGTTCGAAAAGCTTGAAACGCTGATCGCATGCATTAAAGGACGTCGTTGCATGAGTCTGGTGGGGAAACCAAAGCTCTTCTTCATACAGGTCAGCTACAGTTCATTAGCTGAAAATGCCGGTTCATTCTAAGCTTTCTGGGTGTGATCGTTGGGTGTGTGGAGGGGGAATCGAGTGAATTGGTTTGTTTTTCATCTCCTTCTTTATGTCACCTCGTCGTTCTTCGCGTCCCAGGCGTGCAGAGGTTCAGAGTTTGACCATGGCGTAGAGACGGATGCTGCAGTAGACGAAACGTCTGCGAAGATTCCCGTGGAGGCAGACTTTATGTACGCGTACTCTACTGCTCCAGGTAACTTACTCTGGTTGGATTTCTCTTCAACTTTCATCTGGTTTGTTCTTACCTGAATCTCCTCTCTAACTCGTCGCTCCACCTGGCAGGCTTTTACTCCTGGAGAAACACCAGTAACGGCTCCTGGTTCATACAGTCACTGTGTGAAAATCTGGCTAAGTTCAGTGGACAGCTGGAGCTGATGCAGATCATGACGCGAGTCAACCACAAGGTGGCGTTCCACTTTGAATCTTCTTCCAACTTGCCTGGATTTAGTGGAAAAAAGCAAATCCCCTGCATTGTGTCAATGCTGACCAAAGACTTTTACTTCTCTACTAAATGAGTTCATAAAGTGTTCACCTTTGGGATTCAGAAAGTACTTTCAGAGCATTTATTATTTTATTTAGAGTAGAAACAGAATTAGACTATGTTCTTGTAAAGGAAACTGTTGTTTTCAGATTTCAGAAAAATCACATCAACAATGTATTTTTTTTTTTTATAAACTATTAGGCCTATTGTTCAGAGGCGGTTCACCATCAGGGATAAAACTAACACAGCAAAAGAACATCAGATTAACAGTGTGTGACGGTACGGGGCAGTTTTGCTTCTTCAGAACCAGGACAACTTCCAGAATTTGATAGAATCCTGAATTTATTTATTTTTTTACCCCTCCAGGGGGTCTTTTGTGGGCTCTAGTGTCCCTTATATGATAGTAGGCTGACAGGAAACGGGAAAGGAGAGGGTGGAAGACATGCAGCAAATGTCGTCGGGTCAGGGAGTCGAACCCGTGACGGCCGCGTCGAGGACTCAAGGCCTCCAAATACGGGTCGCGCTAACCACTACGCCACCACGGCACGCCGAATCCTGAATTTTTGCTCTCTACCAAAACATCCTAGGAGATTGTCTGACCATCAGTTCTTACGGACGCTATTATGTAGCAGGACAATGAGGAAAATGATGTTGTACGTTCAGGTCCTGGAGTTGGGGCGCAATAACTTTTTCCACATCTATCACACAGAGTTTGGTCATTGTAGTTTTTTTCCCCCTCTTAATAAATAAAAGAATTTGAATACCTGTATTTTGTTTTTACTCGGGTTATCTTTGTCATTAAAATGTGTTTGTTTTCTCCAAATTATTGTAGAATTGCTTTCACTTTGATTACTGAACACAAGAGGGAGACGGTTATGGGCTTTAGCAGCCCAGGCTTCCAGGATGAACTTGTTATGGTTTCCAATGAGGTTTATTACAGCCTGCCGCGACGTTCCAGGTCCTTAAAGACACATTCATCCTGCTTTGATTACAATTTCACTCTGACTTTTAGGATTAATGTTCTCTCTACTTCAGCTTTTTTTCTTTTTCAGACAGTATTATTAGAACGATAGAAACAGCCACTTAATGATCCTACTACTGATTGTAACACTGTTATAAACAGAAAGAATATCCCTTAAACTCTAGATTATTAGATAAATACTGTTGGATGGAGTCATAGGCAACTGTTTTTCTTGAGATGTTTAGAGAGCAGAGGTTATTCCATCATGTCTAAATCAGATAGTTGTCCTTTGAATAAGTGCAGCACAAATCTCACTACAGGAATTTACTTTCAACTCCCAATTGCATAAACACAATTCCTAATAAGTTAGCTCATAACACATTTCAGAAGCATCTAGTTTTCCCCCAAAACCTGTCGGGACCTGCTGCGTCCCGGAACACGGTTTCTGAGAACTCCAGCTGTTGCACTTACCCTGTTTGTCTTCCTGGAACGGACTTGTTCTGATAACAAATATTTCAGCTCTGAGTTGTTCCAGAAATATGACTCCATTAGCATGTAGCATGGTGTATCAACTGCCTTTCACTTTAATCAAATGAATACTTTTTTCCATTGTTGAGGAGATCTTGCAACTCCCTGTAGGAACGAGGTGGATCATTTAAGATAATCAGTGAATCAACTAACGCTGTTAGCTAGTTTTTCTTTACTTGCTGTGTTTCTGAACCAGAGGACGCTGTAATGTGTTCTGAGACCCACATTTACAAGAAACACTTTGTGGGAAAATGTTTCTTTATTTGTTGTTGCTGTTTTTGTCTGGGGTGCTGGGTAAAAACAATTCACAGAGCTATATGGTATAGTCTTAGACTGCTTGGCTGTCTTTATCCAAACCCACATAGTTCCTGTTGTAAAATGTCCGTATGTGAATTGGCACTGTACGGGCGCAGCTAGATACTTTCTGAGGTGTATAGGAACACGTTACATAACCACAGAACACCGTTGGAAGACGTCATGTCATTTTCCTAGTAACTTAAGGTAACATGAATATTTGGAAGCCACCTCTTGATAGACTGATGTAACTTACCTGCTGTCCGTCTACCACTTTGAAAATCTTTTTACATCCCCACAACATCTCTATCCTTTTTTTTGTTTGTTTTCAGCCTCTCCATCTTTAACTCCTTGTCGCCAGACAACAACACGCATCAAATGAAGAAGTAAATAAATAAATAGCGCGCCAGCTCGTTCTTGACTAAAAAAAAATTTTCCGCCATCATCGTTCTGGCGCCCCTTCTCACACAGCGCCCCCATGGGTAGGTCATACCCCACTTTTTTTTCTTTTTTTTTTTTTACACCACTGCTCTGTACTTGTTAATACTTGCATGAAATGTGATTAACAAGACGGGTGTAATTTGCATCCAGGAGAAATCGTAAATAAATAAATGAATAACCAATGTGAGCCTGCAGCCACTAGAGGAAGCTATTGGAAGTTTTAAAGCAGATCTTCACTTGTTTCGGGAACTCAACCTGTTGTTAAATGTAACCCTCAAAAGAGTTTTTTTTTTTATATATACTTTCAGAATCCTCTTCGCACACATCAACACGCCCTGTAAAATTCTGCAGCTGCCAAATACTTGGCGCCCCTCCGCTCCTAAATCCTGCGCGGCTTTGTATGACCAAACTTTCCCTGTTGATGTTTAAATTGTGCCCGTCTGTTTGCCGCACCCGAGTATCGCCTGCAGAACACGCGTGGCACAAACGGATAATCTCTGCCTGTGGCGAACTGAAGGGGTAAAGCAACACAGAGTTGGTACCTGACACTTCTCGACACAGTGATTTTCTGTTCCTCAATGCATCATGTTGTTTTCTCTGTAAACAGAAATGATGTGTATCATCTACAATCCACATAAAATTTCCCAAGAGTTTACTCAAAATCTGCTTGGACTTCAAAAGTTACATTTGCACCTGGCGAGATTGTAATTGAGCTTTCCTGTGGAAATCGGTTTTGGCATTAAAAAGAAGATAAAAATGGAAAAACAACAACAACAACAACAACAACAAAAAAGGAAACGCTAGTAAGTAGAGTAGAGGACCTGTGGTGCTCAGGGCCTGCTTCTTTGTTTAAAAACCAAAAATGTGTTTCAACAAGGTAATGATCCATAAGCCAAATCAGGAATTAAAATGGTTCATCATACAACATGGTCTTTCTTCAGTAGCAATCTCAGTCCTTAAACCTAAATCAAAATGTTTTGGTGTAAACTGAAGAGAGGAGAGCATAAAAGAGGATCCAGGATCTAAATATGCAAAAAGGAATGACAATTAATATCTCTGTATGTTCTCCGACTTTGTGAAATGTCATGGGTAAACAAATACCATCCTGCATGTATAAACTGTTGATGAGAGGGATACTGATCAGATTGTTGTTAGAATCTCCTAATATATTAGGGAGCAATATTTGTGTAAGACTACTGGAATAAAATACGAAGCTATTTTAGATGTATTTTTTATCAGGGATGCTAACAGCTTCATCAGTAAATCTAAATGTTTTATATTTATTTAGGAATTTTGCAAAACTGCTTTTGTAATGTTTCAATGTTTGCATAAACTGCTCATTGACAACATTTAAGACATTTAAAATTGAAATCTAAACATTCACATTTTATTTTATGCATTTATTTTATACCCATGTCTTTTGTTTTTAAATTATTTTTTTTTTTTATGTGTACCTTAATGTTATTATTTTTTTAACAGATTAATTTTTCTTCAGCTGTACGCTTCATCTGCATTTGGTTTCGGTTAAGAAAGATGCATGAAACCTTCTGGTATGGTTTTGGCCCTTTCCAACAGCAGCAACCACAGATCATTTTCAGTTGCGCACTCTGGAAAATAAAGCGAAAATGCATTTTCTCAATAACTGCTGCAGCTGCTTGGCCTTGCACAAACGTATATGCACGGTTGTGAGAAGTTTCTAGTTTCGTTTCTGGCACCGGGCGCGTTAAAAAAAAAAAAAAGGGCTGCGGTGGGTACGTGTGGGAGGAGGGAGAATTGAGGAAGCGAAAATGAAATCCAGTTCAAAGATCGTCTATGCATTTGATGATGGCTAAGCCAGTCGAAATAAATACATGTGTATTTGTTTTATTACAGTAACATATTTCTTGTGCTAGTAGTTTTTGACAATTTACTCTTGAAACATGTAAGAGCCCTTTAAACAAAGTACAAATGTTCACGTGAAGCTATTTTCGACTTCGACGACGACAACAACGGCGGAAATATAAGTCGGAGTGAGCGCTCTTCGTGTGCTTCTGGGGAGCGCGCAAAGGATCTTCCGCGACTCCGCTCGAGACCGAGCTGAAGCGAGAGCACGAGAGCTTGCAGGGGGATTTCCAGCACGCGCCCTGACTTCCCGAAGCAGTCGTTGTTTTGCTTTCGGTCTGAATGCAGAAACAGAAATAAACCACCGACACCATCTTTCTTTTTTTTTTTTTCTATGTGCATTTTAAAGCCTCGAAGCTGCTACGTTGTCCACCTCGAGCCCAGCGTGTTATTCTCCGACAGCGGCGCTGAGGAGCCACAGGCCGTCCAAACTGAGACGGTAACAGTTTTTATTTCCGCATATTAAAAGCCGTTGGGCTGCGTACACACAGTCATACGCAGCGACTTCCTACGGGACGACATGACAGCTCCTTAGCTCGCTCTGTAAGTGAAAGTACCCCTGTAGTTTTTTGGTCTTCGTTCGCCGGCGAGGTACTGGATTTATTTTCACTTTTGGCTTCGTTGTTTTTGGGTCAGCTCGCTGGCAGGCAGTAGACAAACAGAGCGCGGTAAACTTTTGACCTGACCTCCGCTGCTAAATTCAACTTTACTTCAATAAACGTGTCTACAGCCGCACAGAGTTAGCGCTCGGAAAGCTAGTGTGTGCTGTAATTTTGAACATATTATGACTTAAATGTTCTCCTTGTTATTTTGTCAGTTTTCCTTTATCTAATTGTGTGTGTTTTTTTTCACAGAGTTTGAGTTGTGAGAAATAAAAATTACTTCTGAATAGTAATAGCGTTACTTATGAGAGTGCCATGTTGAATTTTGCTTCGTTATGTTGATAGGTTGTTATATTTTCACTGCATTATTGTATTTTATACATTGCCTGGGAGGAGAGTGTAGAACCTGATGGTGTGTTTCAGCCGCATTTGCAAGCCAGTGGAACAAAGGTCGTTTCAGCAGAGTTAAAATTTTACTAAAACATCTGAGAGTTTTTAGAAGTGCGTCTCACATGTTTGATCAGAAAGAAAAGTGATGCACAATAATTGTAAGTGTTAAAACCAATAAGGATCAGAGTAACACACACACGCACACCCACACACACACCCACCCACACACAGAGAGGGACTCAGCTGGATGTTCCAGGCCTGCTGCTGGTTAAAACAGCCTGGTGTTGTGCCATGTTACCTGGTTTGACCTTTTAGGGAGCTGTCTGTTACCAGAAGGGCCACATTAATGTGCAGCTGGGATCACCAGGGCCTGCTGGACTTTGATCATGCCAGGAACCAACATGAGCTTCAGGCTGGGGGAAATTTTCCTCCTCTGTTTTTTTGTTTTGTTTGTTTAAGGAAACATTCTGCATTTGTTGGATTGCCGCTTGAATTTTTGTCCAGCTTCCTGTTGTAATAGTTCCAAGTGTTTTTTTGTTTTTTTTTCTAGGACCAGATTTTCTTTAGCAAAAGTTTAAACCTGAGTAAAGTTGTATTTCTTTATTTAATGGCATCTCTCATTTCCAAACTAAATGAAACAGAAATATGTTTTTATTCGTCCATGTGACAAACTGTGTTTAGTCTGCCGTTAGAAATAAAACCTATTGTTGTGAGTCGGTAATTTGAAATGCACTGATGAGGATTTTTCTGGCCGTTATTGATTTGTGGTTTTCTTTTAGGTGAGCAGCCAGCTCTGATTGTGACCAGTTCCAATATTTGATGGGGGGAAAACAAAAAGTGTTCCAGGCTTTTTGATATAATTTATAGCTTTGGATCAAACGGGAAATGACAGGATTGCAAGATTACCCTCGTTTACATACTTAAGCAGGCATTTAGAGCTACTTAAAGGACGATTGGCTGATTTATAATCTCTGCCTGATTTGATTGGTGCACCCCCAGTAATAATCATGGTACGCTGTCTTATTATTTGAGAAGAATAATTTAGATTTCGGTCAGTTCCAGCTGCTGCCTGTTAACACCTGTTATTGTTTGTGTCTCTTAGGTCACCATGCCTGTAGAAAGGATGAGGATGCGGCCGTGGCTGGAGGAACAGATCAACTCTTGTCAGATCCCAGGACTGAAATGGGTCAACAAAGTGAGTTGGTGTTTTTAATATCCTGACGTCGACTCATTCTGTGAAGTACGATGCTGACAGGCCGCGTTGATTTTTAGGAAAAGAGAATCTTCCAGATCCCATGGATGCATGCGGCGCGTCACGGCTGGGACCTGGAGAAAGACGCGCCGCTCTTCATGCGATGGGCCATACACACTGGTAGCTGGAGCACACTCTCACTGCTTCTCCTTTCCTGTGGCTTTCAGTTTGTCTGACCAAACAGCGCTCTTAGTTTTCTGTCACAAATCTGAGAAACTTTATGGTTAGGCAATGTTTATTGGTTTAGAAAGAAGAAAAAAAAAAAAACTAAGTAAAAGCCAATCAGTTTTGGACTCCAAACTGTGGAGGGAGGTGCCTCCTTCAGGCTGTAGTTTCGCAAGAGTGAAATGGGTTTCCTACTCGGTCCTGAAAAGAATAGAATAGAATTTTCAGTGCTTTCTGGGTCTGGATAAGCAAGGAATGGAGAAAAAAATGGATCTTTGCTTCCAGACTATATATTTTGAAACATGAACTGAAGTTTTACATTAATTGCCACAAATGAACAAGGTTCTCTTCACATTCTTTTTGAATACAAAATAACCATACAGCACCTTGCAGAAGTATTTCTAACCCTAGAAACTTTTCAGAATTTGTTAAATTATAACCTCAAGCATCATTGTGTGTTCAGGGCCAGATGTACAGATATTTGGTTCCGTGGCCTGGAAACCGTTTTGATGTCCTATTCACTAAAGAAAAGTTGTTTCATTAATGCAAATTACAATAAATTAAGTTGGTCCTATCCATAAACCGGATATGGACTGACGATACCAGCTGGTGATGGTAGGTGTAACATATCACTTGGCCAGTTTCTCCATTCTGTTTCCAAATAAAAAAATAAAAATATTTTCACTTCATTTTCAAATACATGAGTATTATAAAAATCCTAAAAACATTACAGCTCACTTCATATAGGAGTATGATTGTTACATAAAGTAGAATCTTTGTAAAACATGCATTCATTATATAAAAAATTTAAAAAAAATTAAAATTTGTGGCCAAAAAATTGCAGCCCTGGTTTACTACCCTGTAAACCTTTTCTAAAGTCCAACCCAGTGTGTTTTATTTAAATATAACAGAAATAGACAGTGCAACACCCTATGCACTCAATGAAATACTGTGGCTCTGATGCTTTTCTTCGCACTATTAAATCAGAAGTTCTGAATACACATGCACGCCACACTTTTCAGGTTTATTTCGGTAAACAAAAAATGCTGGGAATTGTGTATATTTTTTCTTCTTCTTCCAATTTGACAAATTCTGTCCTCGTCCGTCACATAAAATCCCGCTGAATATATGTACCTCTGGTTTTAACGTAATAATATGACAAATTTCATAATTCCATGAAAAGTATTCAAAGCATTCTGAACACATAATGCTGTAGTTACATCCTTTTCTCTTTAAAAAGAGAAAAGGATGTCATCTTTTGCAAGATGATGACATCTTGCAAAAGATCCTTGTTCTTAGGTACATAGGAGAACAGAGAGCCCAACAACCTTGCCTGCTGCTGGGTGGCATGGCAGCCTGATTGCAGCCCTCTAGGATGGTATCCAGGTGACACAGGTCTAGAGCTCCTGACGTTAGCGCCAACTCGTTTGTTGGAGTCAGCGGAAGGCCTACATCCTTTTCTCTTTAAAAAGAGAAAAGGATGTACTTCTGTACATTTCTCTTAATGTTCTTCTGCAGGTAAATACCAGCCCGGCGTGGACCGGCCCGACCCAAAGACCTGGAAGGCTAACTTCCGCTGCGCCATGAACAGCCTGCCTGACATCGAGGAGGTGAAGGACAAAAGTATCAAGAAAGGAACCAACGCCTTCAGAGTGTACAAGATGCTCTCGTCCACAGAGAGGAGCTTGAAGAAAGGTGAGCTGCGCTCGTTCCTCCTCTGCTGTTTTACTCCTGGATTCGACTCAAAACACGTTTTCTGAATCCTCCCTCCGATCCGTGTCTCCTCGTAGGAAAGAAGAAGGCCGACAAGGAGGGAAAGTCCAAGGGAAGCAAAGAGGTAGGAAAACCTCTGGGTTTTCCATCCAGGCTCTATGTAAACTTTAACCCAGGCCTGATAAAAACCCGGTCTTCACAGTCCAGTTTGGCGGCATTGCCGAAATGCCTTACCTAGAAGCGTTTGTGGCCACCCCCACACTTCTAGAAAGCTTTGTCAGGTCAGAGTGAAGTGGGAGAGATGAAGGTGGAGGGAGGGAGGGAACGGCTGAGTTGGAACAATCAGGTCTCCTTCCTGTTCCCACATAATGCAGAATTGCATCTGTGTTGGATCAGATAAGAGAGAGGCTCACAGTGGGAGGGATCGACTGCTCTGTCTGGGTGGGTGATGGTCGAGGCATGCCTGCTTTGTTGTTGTAGCTCCCAGCTGGAGGTGCAGAAATCCAGCTGTTTCTCCTGCAGATGCAGGACTCAAAAGGTGTTGAGTGGAGTCACTGGAGAGGTGTCTGGAAGTCGTCCGTGTTCATCGCTCCAGTCGGAGAATATTACAGCCTGCAGCACAGTACCGGCTCAAAACAAACTTCACTTTTATATAACTTCATTTTCTATTTACATTTTATGTCATAGGCTGACTGCAGAACACATTCTCAAAGATCAAAGATAAGGACCGTCTTGCATTGGAACAGGAACGTATCAACAAAACAAAAACACCAAATAAAATGAATTATTTAGTCTCTGTAAACAAAATTGTCCTTCATAAAAATGCCTGGTTGAGATCAAAGCAACTGACTGAAGACTTTTGTCATCCAGTTTTTGGTTGAAAAAGAGAGAAACGAGAAATCATGCAAATGGAAATTAATGAGCCAGTTTTCATTTATCACGCAATTAATTGATTTGGTGCTTATTGTGTCAGGCCTAGATATTAGGAGTGCATCGATCGATATCGATCGATTCCTGACATTTGTGTTGCATTAGTTGTTGTACTCCTAATTGCAAAATGAAAATTGTGTTGTTTTTTTACATGTTTGTGAAGCTGTTGGTGTATTTAATTGGGCTGTACAGGTACAGAGTTAGGGTTACATTTATAATTCTGTACATTTATGTCTGCATTTAAAAAAACAAACAAGAATCGGTTTTTAGTCAATTCAGCACTGTTTTTCTATGTTGGATCGGTATCAGCCGATGCTAAACCTCAGATATCGGTTGTAGCAGAGCCCCCAAATGAAGGGTTTTGGCTTTACTGATGAACGGCCAGGTTTATTGAAGTAAACCATAAGTTTCACCGTAAGAGTTGTTGCACAAACACAAAAGTATAAGATACAAAACACGCTCTTACAACCGTAATGTCTGAAAATTGAAAACAACGTTCACTACTAACATCAACCGATTAAAAAAGCCATACCGTATTTGATTACAATAAACCAAAGATCACAATTCCACTTGATCAATATTAGAAATATCCTGCTTACAAAATAAATGCACCTTGTGCCTCTGTTAAGGGGGCAGCTAATAACAAGATACATTCATAACACTGTTCCAACTTATCTTCCCTTTCTGTTGCCAAGCTGCTGCTGCACAACATAAACAGTGGAAGGTCTCTCATCAAAATAAAAGCATTAAATTCAAAAACCGGAAGTCAACTAACAAAATAAAGGCGATAGGCCCTAAAAAGGAGCACAACAAATAAGGAGCTTAACCTGGGGTTATTTACACCGGTATCTGTGTCAGATAAAAGTGGATCAGTGCATCCCTAATCTTTATATACTGCATTGTCAGTTATGTTTAGCTACATCCAACCTCTCCTCTTCCTTTGCCCCTCAGGGAGCCGCTCTGTCTCCAAACACGACTTTTTCTGAAGTCCAGCCCGGACCTGTCGACTGTTCCAAGCAGCTCGCGCTCAAAGCAGAGGCCCGGGAGCTCACAGTGACCAACAGCGGATCAGGTACTGCCGTTGTGTTTTGTGTCGCCCTGCGCCGCAGGAGTGCGCCGGATTCCCTCGTGTTCACTCTCCGTGTGTTGTGTGTGTGTGACCCGCAGCGCTCCACAGTCCGGCCGGGGACCACCTGATCCAGTGCGAGCAGCTGCCAGACGTGTGCCAGACCATCGAGGTGACCACCGAGAACGAGGAGCAGACCGTTAGCTCTTCCCACTCGTACCCGCTGCAGATCTCTCCTGTATCTTCATGCTGCGGTGAGACACCACACACACACACACAAACACATCCTCTTAACCGCAGCATGTTACGAGGAACAAAAAAAAAAAAAGCCCAAATAATGCACCTACAGGCTCCTGACCACATGGGAACCTCTTTTACATCATTGTGGTTTCAATACAGAGGATTGGCTTTCCTCAACTCTATCTGATCGGCTGTTTATGTTCTGCCTGAGCAATAAAAAAAAACCCCTGTGGTTTAGATGCTAAACTGTTAGCATCAGTCTGTCCAAACCAGCTGGGTGGGTGAAAACGGAGGGATAGACCTCTTTATCAACCCAACACCTGCCAGAACATTTTGGTAGCTTATTTATTTTTTTTATCTCTGCTTATGTAAAAGCAGGTAACTGCTCCTCTCTTCTAGCTACTAGCTGGTTTATCTCATGTGTTCGTGACCCGTCATTCAGGCCCAGCTCGATCTATGGGTGTCAGCTCTGCTTGCTTGTGTGTTTGTTTGCATAGCTAACATTCAGAGTTGAGTGTAGCAGGAGCAACAGTGTGTGCGCGTGTGTGTGTTGGGGAGGGGGGTAATTGTCAGGCCTGCATGTGTGGTTTTACCTCCGTTTTCCTGTCTCCTCCGACTGCAGGCAGCGACACAGAGAGTGACACAGAAGACAACAAAGAGGTGGGTCTCACACTTAACACACACACACACACACACACACACCAAAGAGCGCTGAATGAATCAGCAGCTGGACCAGTTTTCAGAGAAACAGGTTTTTACCTGCTCAAACAGGGTGTGTGTGTGCATCATAAAGTTTTGGAGCCTTGGCCCTGACTGTGACGAGAGTTTGTGGTGCATCTCAGAGGCTCAAAGCGTTGTTTTATTATTACGTGTTGAGTTAGGTGTGTGTCTGTGTGTGTGTGTGTGTGTTCCTTCCTGTAAGGTTGCAAAAGAGTGAGAAAAGGGAGGGCTCTGTCAGGAACCATTGCAGTCAAACATTAACAGTTTGATCTCTGCTTGTCCTTTTGTCTGTCACCACATGTCCTGTCCTGAGCCACAACACAGGAATTCATGTGCACTAAAAGAGGAGATGCTCTTTTAGCTAATTTTGCACACACTACTGATGGCTAAATATTTACACTGAGTCACACACACACAAGGACCGTTTAGCTGCTTTATGTTTGGTGTTGTAATAATATTACCACACCTTGGACTTTCCTGCACTATGTTTCAGCACATTCTTATTTCAGTGGAACAAAACAAGGTGGCACTTTATGAGGAAATAAACAAAAATCTAAAAAGTGTACTTAGCCCTCTTTACAGCAAACTAAAATTCAGCACAGTAATGTATCCCAAGGTTTTATCGTCTCACAGATGGGCCTGTCACAATAACACATTTTGCGATAAACAACAATATTGTCATTTTTGATACCATGCTCAATTTCTACAGTAATGGATTTATATTAATGCAAGTACAACCTGTCAGAGATCAAACCACTTTAATTTCTAAAGAAACCTTTAACACTGGATCTGGTAAACAGCTTAAACATCCAAAATAAATAAACAAAATAACCAAAACAATAATTAAAATGGATTATGAAGTCTCTGTTACCAAAAGTGATTTTCAAAAGATATCATTCAGCTTTGACAGGGAAAACAGGTAAAAGGGCCAGGTAATGCAAACCACCAAATGTTTCTCAAAATGGCGGCTTTTCAACAATTTTAATGGGGAGCATCTCTTTGACGATTACTGCCCACGAGAAAAATGATCAATCTCATTTTAATTGATCATGCGATTATTTGATCTATTGCTTATCGTGACAGACTAACTCAGAGAAAGATTCATTCCAAACTTACAGCAGACATCCACCCCCTTCGCTGGGACTTTTCAAAATTTGTCAGAGGTGAAGTAATGCTCTCCCAGGGGAGGTTATTTACACTTTAATTATCTTACATGAGAAACTGATCTTATCTACCGATCTTATCTGTCTACAAAAGGTCTGAAAATCAGCCACTGTCTCCTTTTGTTCTGCTGTGAGAGAGAGCTGACCCGCCCACCAGGTCAGGTCTGCACGTGCCCGGTTAACAATAGTCACCTCACCCTAACTTAGCAACTTGTCGCTATATTTAGCAAAGTTTCAGACAAAAAAAATTGGTATCGGCCAAAGTTGGAAAGGGCAGGTCAGGTTTGAAAGCTGTGATTGGTGCTCCCTTGCTTCGGTTCAAATGAGACCAAATCTAACTTTTGTGCGCAAAATGATAATCATGGGAGCAAAGTTGGACCATGAACTCTATTCCCACAGTAGAATACATTTCATTTATAAAATAAACTTTGAAAACCACGTTACGGTGCCACTTCACAATAATGGCCGACTTTTTATTCCTTCCCATAAAGTCTCCGTACAATACATGACAAAATGTGAGAAAGTCCAAGGGTTATGAACACGTTGCTATGCAGCTCAGCCCCAGGTTCACAACAGTTTGCATCAGAAATGGTCCACAATATGTACATAACTTTTTAAATGTTCCTTCTTCTCCTTGTTCCCACCGACAGGCTCTCAGTCCGACGTGGAAGCGGGAATACCCGTCGGTCCTCAGAATCCCGCCGTGCTCTCTCCCCGGCATGGCTTCGTTCGTCAACCCAAGCAAACCCAACTTCCGGGTCACCAGCCTGAAGGACCCCACGCCCCTCATCAGCTACCACATTGACAGCTGGACGCCGGCCTGCGGCCAAAACTCTCACACACCGCCGTCGAGCAGCCACGCTCACGAGGTGCGTGCAAGCGTCATTAGGAAAACCTCGGACGTCACTTCCTCCTGACCCCTGACCTCGGATGAAGGGGCTAGGGGGAAGAACAGTCTCTTCCGGAGAACATGTGGGCTACGTCGGAGCCTAAAACACCTGTGTGGATTTTCAGTTCTCTTAGTTTTCCCTTTTGACCGACTGACACTCAGCTGGATGTACCGGTCCGCCAAGCTGTGAGCATTTGACCGTCAGCGTGGCGACTGGGTTTACGATCTGCAGACCACTTCCACCTGAGTGGGGACAGGAGGACCATACCGACGCCCTCCGTGTGCCACCGGTGGAACATTTATGTGCAGCTTAAGTAGCTTCACACGCCTTTTTAGTAGTGAGAGGTTCTCAGCGTTTTTAATAGTTCGGCTTACCAAAGATTAGTTTAATTCAGTCCGTTAGTTTCGACAAGCTAAATGTAGTAAATGCAGCCTGTTTGCAATCATGTTCCTCATCGCCACGTTTAACCAACGCAAGCACCTAACTACCAAGTTAAATGCTTTGCTGGAGACACACGGAACCGGTATGTGGCGTCGCCATCCCAATCAGTTCTGGTCAGCAGATTAATTATCATCTATTTATACTCTCAATCACTGGCCCCACAGTGGACAGCAGGCCGTGTGGATCTGTCTCCTCAGGACTCACCATTACTACAGCGGGGGGACTAACACCGCCCTCCTGGTGTCCACAATGTACATAACTCTTTTGTATGTGGGTTTTTGATTGCTTTAGCACCTTACAGGCAGCCCACTGGTTGGCGTGCGTGTGTGTGTGTATGGGTGTGTGTTTGTGAGTCTGAGAGAAACGGGGAGCAAAGCTTTACTTGCTGATATGTGCCTTTCGATGTGGCCGGATTCAAACTAGGCATGGGCCTGTATGAGATTCTTAATCCTGATACAATGAGATCCTAAAATTTTGACAAAATGGGGAAAAAAACATGAGTTATGTTCAATATTATCTAAACCATTTTACTTCAAGCACCAAGAAGTTTGTTTCTGATGGGAAATAAGACGGAACATAATGAAAAAAATGAAATTTAAGTTATCAAACTTTGTAATGAAAACTCGACACCGGTTACCGGCCCATGCTTACTTGAAGCTAGCTGTGCTTTAGCCTGCTAGCGGCAAACTCTACACCTCGGAAAGTCGCTCTTGTGCCTTTTTATAAATAAGATATGCATATGATTTTATTTCTTTGATTTTATTCTATTTTTAAAGCACCCCTGGGGGGAGGGGCAGTTTTTTTGTTTGTTTTTTTTTACCCATCCAGGGGGTCTTTTGTGGGCTCTAGTGTCCCCTATATGATAGTTGGCTGACAGGAAACGGGGAAGGAGAGGGTGGAAGACATGCGGCAAATGTCGTCGGGTCCGGGAGTCGAACCCGCGACGGCCGCGTCGAGGACTCAAGGCCTCTAAATACGGGTCACGCCCTACGCCACCACGGCACGCCCCAGGAGGGGCAGTTTAACTTGAGTGCACAGGTCTCCCATTTGCCCTGCACAGAAACACTGAGCTGCACTGACAAAGTGCCGGGAAGTAAGTGCTCAGGAGCCATCGGCCCCTGCTATGAGGAAACAGGATCCATTATTAAGGGTTGCTAACAGCTAGCAGGCTAAAGTGCAGCTAACAGGAAGACGGTGGAGTCACTGTGGGAACCAAACCCCATCCCTCCAGAGTGTAACACTGGATTCACTCAGTCGTCATGGTGATTTTTTTTTTTTTTTTAATATAAAGACTCACTGGATTAAAGGGGGTTGTTGCTTGCTTTACTGCAAAAATCTTTTCATACTTGTGCCTTTTTTATTATTATTATTATTACTCCATGACGGAAAAAGCTCGTTTCAGTCTGTAGATGCAGCTCCTGAATCCTGCCTGCATTATGTAATATTTAAAGCAAATTCTGCTAGTAACTGAACTAAGAGCCGTCTGCTTTTTCTAAATTGTTTTTGTTGTTTTGTTTCTGGAATCAGTGTAGCTACTTCGAGTGGACGCAGGAATATACACAAGGTGTTTCCTGGAATATAAAAGGGGAATAAAAATATGAGGAAATTGCTGATCAGAAGAGCTGGCGTAACGACAAAAACATTCTGAAAGTCCACCGATTTGCGTTGCCTTAACCCAGTGGTTCCCAAAGTGTGGGGCGCGGGAAGCTGTATGGATGAATGGAAGAAAACAAAACAGTTAAGTGTTTCACTGCAAAGATGGTTTGTAGTGTATTTTGTTGCAACCTGAAGTGTAAAATAAACTTCAGGGGAGTTTGAAAACAAAATGTGTATAGGTTTATGTCTGGTTGAACGATGTGTGTAACCAGTTGATTTTTTAAACATTTTTTTGGGGTGGGGGGATTTAATTGTAATTCATAGGGGGGCCCAGAAAATCTTTGGGAACCACTGCCTTAACAGTAGAATCACAGCAACATCCTGCGTGCGCTTTTCCACAGATTTAGTTTCTTCCGCTTTATGTCGGTTAGAGACGAGCAGTGAAAGCTGCAGAGCTGTTTCTGCTGTCCAGAGTAATTTAGAGCCATTAAATCTCTTATCAGGAAGGAGTTGTCCCTCTTTATGTTCGGCAGCACACTCTTTTAAAGGATAATGTAACTATTTAGCTGAAAGGAAAACAAACAACCATGAAAATAAAAATGACCTTTGCTCTGCTTTTCATCCCGCCATCCGTCTGTAACATTGTGAAATCTACATGTGAATCAACATGTTCAACTGAAAATAAAGTGTTTTTTGTATTTATCCTGCGTTCAGTTGGATTTTTATGACTGTCACAACAGGGTTAGATTGCACTCTTTCTTTTTTTTAATCTCTAGTATAGGCAGAAAGAGCAGAGTCCACTTCTTTTTTTTTTCTTTTTTTTTTATAGCCGCTGAGCCTCTGAGAGCTCGTATATCTGTGGCTGTTAAGATAAAAACAAAGTGACGACTAGAGACCTTTTTGTTGGCAAGCTGACCATTCCCGCGGCTTGGGCTGGGACTCGACTTTGAGATAAGGGTTGAAGGTTTTGCTGCTGAACTGTGCAAGTTAGCACCTGTAATGACTGAAACTGGAGTAACCTGTATGAGTGGTTCAGGTATTTGTCAGATGAGGCCTCGCTCTGTACACACACACACACACACACACAGAGAGAGAGAGAGACAGTCGCTTCATTCAGTTTATCCAGAGCTCTAACGTCTGTTTCAGTTTCGGTTGCTTTTCTCGGTTCTCACTCTGCTTCCTGTTTTTCTCAGGCCCCAGCGGATGGCTGGCCAGTTGCCTTGACAACTGCTAACCACATGCCATTAGTCATAGTAAACAGTCTATCAGTATGTCCGCTTTTTTGTTGTTGTTTTCTTTAGGATATACATCAAGACCTTAATCTGGACTTCCAGAATTGTTGACAGGAATCTCGAAGTGTTCTCATTTGAATGTGTAGTTGATAGGAAAACCTTTTCTTCATTGTTCTCCTTCCCCCAAGTTAAAATGGTTGTTTTGTTTGTTTAAATAGTGGCATCTTTTTATAGAATGTGGCCATATTTACAAACATGTGTCTAAATTTAGTTAAAAACAAAATTTTACGGGAAAAACGTCAAAACATAACTTTTAAGTAAAAAAAAAAAAAAATCTTAGTCCAATACAGTAAACGGATAAAACCGGCATTTAAAAAACAACAAAAAAGATGTTACACTGCTGCCATCTAATGTCCAAATTTAGAATTACAACCACTGGCCTACCATTATAATAACTTTATCCAAGGTGTTCAGTAAGGCAGGTATGTGGAAAAAAAAATCTAAAATTCATAGACACCATCCTGCCGGCTTCACCCACGGTTTTCCACCCCATTCCACAATTTAAATGAAAATACTTACAGAGAGTACGTCCCTAACACTTTTGTAAATCTTTCATCCGATCTTTTCATGGGACAACACCAATTGTAGTTTTCTGGATGATCATTGAGCTTTAAAAAGATCCAGATTCTGATCTTGGCTTATACAAGTTTCTTTTTTGTGTCTGAAAGGTTGCCAAATATAAAGGAGTCTGTCAGTCAGTCCTCTCATGGCAGAGTAAACGGGGACAGTGACTGATTTTCAGTCCTTTTTGGAGACAGACGAGATTGGTGGATAACAATGTTTCTCTCTGAACCAAATGAGTTTATGTTGGTCTCAACAGACCACAGGACTTGGTTCCAGGGATCATGTCCTCAGTCTGCTTGACTTCAGCAGATCAATTTGATGCAGTGTGTAGTGTATGGTCTAAAACAGTGACAGGCTAATTTCTCTCGCTATTGTGGCATGCAGCAAACGGAAATCATTTTGGTGATTCTAACCAAAAACACCAAACAAGAACCTAAAACGAGAAGTTTGTTCTGATTTGAGAATCTGTTTTTTTTTTAATTTAGAGTATGTAAACTTCAGGTTTCAACTATAAGTAACTAGAATGTTAACCCGTCTCTTTAGACAGTATTTATTGGGAGTCACCACTGTATAAATAATGATTTGTCATGGTTCCATTTGCTCATAAGGAAGCAAACCTGATTCTGTAGAGTTCATCCAGTTTCTGTAAAGCCGTCACTGTCCTTCTCTGTTCTACTGCAGCAGAAGAAAAGAAAAGAAAAAACTCGGTCTCTCATTACAAAGTTAAAGTAATGTATACCTTCAGGGCCTTCCTCTAGCTATGTTTTAATAGTTCACATTTTCAAACCAATTTGCAGTAATTTAAGCTGTTCCCACCACATTAACAAGAAAAAGACGTGAAGCTATTACTGCTGATCTAAATTGGCTTGCGCCGCGCCAACAGGACTGTATATTTCTCATGTCTCAACAGGAGAATGCAGCAGCAGATTCCTATTTTCACATTTACTTTGTTTAGTCCATCCTGAAGTCTTTTACAAGCAAAGCGTGTACGACCTTTCAGATTTATTCACAAACAAAACTCAGAAGACGATAAGAGCGACTTGTGGCTCCACCTCTGATTACTTGGTTATCAGAGGTGGATAAGAAAATAAATTATTGAGTGATTTATCTGATAAAAAAACCTGCCTTATTATCAACTAATACAAGCCCATATATAACCTAACATTTTTGGCAAAGATTGTAAAAATAGCGATTCAGGTAATTTTATAATTTCTTATTTTAAAAGTTACTTTACTGCTGCCCAGTCAGGTTTTGATTCCCATGTTTGTTTTGATCAAAACAAACTGTAAACGTTGGTGAGATGGTCAGATATGCTCAGACCAAGACTAATTTTGGCACATTAATCAAAGCAAGCAAAGCTCCCATGTGGGGTTCCTCAAGGCTCCGTTCTTGGGCCACTTTTATTTATTTAACAGCTTCATGCTCCCTCTAGCTCAGATTATGGAGCATCACAACATCTCTTAATGCCTGTATGCTGATAATGCTCAACTTTGGAGTTTAACACCACTAACATTGTTATAATTTACTGCAGCTTATCAGTTCATTTTGATCACATCTTAAATATTGATTTAAAATTTGGATGCTTGCATTTTTTCATTCCTCTCTGAAAACATGTCTGGTTTTAATGTTGTTTTCTTTAGTTCTTTAACCTTACCTTATTTGACACTATTCAGATAAGCTTACATCACCGTGTCCGTGTCTTTGTAAATTCAGTTTTCTGTGAAGTTTTGTTTGAAAAGCAAGCCGACAAACACACATAAGATGGAGTGAGAATTCCCTTTAAAAACTTATTCCGTTTGTTTTGTTCCTTTTATTTTGGTCCAAGACAGAATAGAATATTTTTTAGTTTACCTGTTCTGTTTCTGTTTTGGTGACTGATTGGTGGAGCTTTGTTTGTTAAATGAACTTATTGGGGAACCTCGGAACATTGAGCCTGATAAAAGACAAGCCTGTGCTGGTCTGGGATATTTTTTTTACCATGTAAAATGAAAGCATATTTCTTATTTATACCTTCGATCATAAATAAGATCAACTGGCTTTCAGTTTTTGTACCGAAAACCAGAAGCCTTATGAATATGAAGTCAGTAAACCTGAAGCATCAAAAGAGCTCCAATGAAGGAACATTTCTTCCAAATTCCTCTTCCTTCTTTCCTAAAAGCTTTGATTTCAACAGACAGGACATGATTGAAGCAAAGATACATCTGTTGAATGCAATCTTACCAGATTCTATTCCTATTGATATATAAACATATGTTGTTGGTTTTTTTTAAACTTTTATCTGCAGTGTGCTTTTTTTCCCCACTGGCTGAAAAAACATCTTGAAGTAAAGCAGTAATGATTTTACCCTCCTAATGCTGAGTTTTCTACTTACGGCCAGCAGATGGCACTGTTGCTCCATTTATCAGCAGGAGCCACACGTCCTTTTTTTTAATCGTCTGCCTTTGCTCTCTCTCTTTCAACATATCTGCCGTAAACATGCATTATCTGACTTTAAACTCCCACGCGTTATGTTTTTTTATAGAATAACTAAGCAATTCTCATTGTTGATGTTTATTATTTATATTAAAGTCCGTTTGATTTTGCACAGAAATCTTCAGTCTGCCAAGAGAGTGCTGTGATTCAGTAGCAGTTGTTCAGATTGCACATTTTTAAGATGCATTCTGATGAAACCTGAAAACTCTGCAAATCTCTGTCAGAAAACTTCAGGAAAAAAAAAAACTCAAACAAAAGACGACCCGTATCCATTTCTACATTGGAAGCTTTTTCATTTTTTCCCAGAGCGGAGCATCCTTGGACTACACCACTGCATTGCAGCGAAAGTGTTGCGCTGCGAGAAAGCTGTGCCGTCGTTTGGAAAAGAAAGGTGGAAATGTCACTAATTGACCCCCGTGGTGGTGACTCCGCTGAAACTGTGCTGCACAAAAGAAAAAACAAAAAAACCCCACACACACACAATTTAGGAAATCACCAGGTATGGTGAGTCACCGGCCGGCGAAGCCTGGTGTAAAAAGCCTGACTCAGAGGGAGACAGTGTGACACAGATGGGTGAGAGAAAGTGAAACACAGGAGGAGGAGGAAGGGGAGGAAGATGGGGCGCTGAGGGGAAGCGACGGTGGAAAACAGACGGGTAGATAGAAAGTGTCACCAAGGGGTGAGTTAAATGACATTAATGATGCTGCGTTGGTGTGAAGTGGCTGCGAATCTCAACAGTCTTCTTCTTGCTACTTGTTACCATGGTTGCTGCTGCTGCTGCTGACATCCCGATTGCAGATAATGAAGTCAGGTGCATGTGTGTGTGTGTGTGTGTAAGAGGGGAAAAATGCAGAAGATGGGACTTTGTAGGCAGATAACTGAACCTTAACCCACCAAGTTGTTAAACAGAGTGACCTTACATACACACACATACATGTTTTCATGACTTGTGGGAGCTATACATTGACTTCCATTAATTTTCTACAGTCCAACCCTTAGCTTCACCCTAACCCTACCTCTAACAATCACATACCTGACTCCTAACCCTAAAACATAATTTCCCCTCATGGGGACCAAGAAAATGTCCCCTCAAGGAGCAATGGTCCCCATAATCCCACATTGTAGACAGACATAGGTCCCCACGAGAATATAAAAACCTGGTTCACACACACACACACACACGGCTTACAGCTGGTTTGTCCGGATTGCTTCCTGTTGTCCCACTCACCTAATCTATGTTTCTTATTCTTGATGAAAAGCAAAAATCAAATGGGAACAAAACGGGAACATTTGAAATTCTGCTGCAACACCAGTTGCCTATAACAAGCTTACATTCAAGGAAATAAAAAAAATAAAAAACCTTGCTGTCTTCATGTAGCGAAGTGAAGCTCGACGCTCATAAAGGTTGATTAAACTTCTGAGGAACACACACACACACACACATGCCGCAGTTAAGCTTCAAATGCACAAGTACACAGCGGCCTGCAGAGGTAAATAGTAATAAGCAGAGCAGCGAATCGATGACCGTATGAATTAATGTCAGTTACCCTGGCAACCAGCTGCCTGTGAAATAAGAAAGCAACGGATGAGGGGAAGGGAGGAGAGATGAAAGAGGGAACAGCTAGAGAACAGGACAAGAGAGAAATCAAGATATTTTCTAACTAAATAAGAGCAGAAGACAGATTTTTGTGCTGCTGTGGATTTATCAAGCATAGTTTTTTTTTCTTTTGCTCTGCAGTAGAGTTGCTACCCTGCAGAAGTCATTTTTACAGGGTAGCAATACGTTAAAACAAAGCCACATTTTAACTGCAGGTGAGCAGAAAACTACAACCAACCAACCAACCATCTTCAATCCAAACAGCATTTCATCTGTTCTGATTCATAACATAGCAACTGCTGCATGTTTACTCTGTGTGTGAAATACACTCAGGTTGAGTCACTTCAATCTAACAATCACATCAATTTGCTTAAAAAAATAAAATAAAAATCTGACTGTGGCCAAAGAGTGATTAGAGTAGCTTTATTTGCCTCGTCGCTCATTTAAATATAGAACAAACAGAACTGAGATCAGATTCATTCCAGTTTACTTTATTACTGCAGCACGCTGCTGTTTGCAATATTTTCTCTTCTCCTATGTATTTCTATATTTGTTCTCTTGCTGTGCTGTTTGCTCTATAATTTCTGATGCTGTGTAAGGAATGTTGTTTTCTCTTACTGACTGAAGGACTTTAACGTCGCCCGTCTCTCTTGCCTTCATCTCAGGCCTTTAAAAGGATCCCACTGTACAATAAGAACATGTTCTGAGAAGAAAACATGTTGAAAATACCAAAATAAGGCTGCATTTAAAAAAAAAATGAAGCACATCAACTGCTCTGTTTGGCAGGAGTAAGAGCCAGAGTCAATATCAACTATGCAGCAGCAGCAGCAGCAGCAGCAGCAGCAGCAGCAGCAGCAGCAGCACAGGGCGCTGGCTCCCCGGTAGAGATGAGTAAAAAGCGTTTAAATGAACTCATCCTAAATTAGTGGCTTAATCTTTCACTGAGAAATGGGAGAACTCCAGCTGTTAGTTTGAGTGAATTTATTTAGCTTGGGAAAACAAATAATGGTTAAAAATCAGTGTTGCCATGGTTGCCAGCACCTTTATCCACACCAACAAAATACATAGCTGAGGCTTTGCCCCAACTGATTCTTATGACGGTATATTAGGGTCACTTACATTTAGGTTAAAAAAAAAAAAAAAATTCTACCAAAACAATCTCTGAAATGTTCTAGAAAAACTTTGAAATTTTCAACTTCTGGAACTCAGACTTTTACTTCTTGAAAATTTCTGAGATTGAGTTCGAAATTTCTGAGTTTTTTTTTCCTAGCAACTTTTAGACTTTTGAAACTTTCCTGTTCTTTCTAGAAAATCTCTGAGATTAATCGCAAATTTTGTGAGTGTTTTTGTGGAAATGGACTCCTCTTTGTTCTATCTACAATAGCCCCGATATGGTGCAGTAGATTCTTTACCATTTTGTAGGATTTAGTCAGAAACGACTGACTTCCTGGGTCCCCGGTGTAGAAATATGGCTTCAAAATGGGAAAGTTAATTAAAAAAAGTTTTCTTTAGTTGAAAATCGTGTTGCTCTTTAAAAGTTAGGAAACCACTATAAGTTCTTGCCTACAATGCAAAAACACAAAATCCTACCAAGTACTTTCAGCCTAGTTGCTAGTACAAATTTCTTAAAACATTTGAAATGAGACAAAACTAACTTAAAAGTAACTTTTCAGCAAGATATAGGAGCTTGTTTGGAGTAAATAATTACTTAAAATTGGAAAAGAAGTACTAGCTCCATTGGCAAATTATTTCACTTATCTTATTTCACTTATCTATGAAAAAAGAGATTATTTTCATAATAAATAATCTTTTCCTTACCTTACAGGTGAGACTGAAAGGCTCACCTACGACCTTGAGCCTCTCAGTCTTTTTCCTCCACCGTGTTATTGTCTTCTCTCAACCTCTGATTTCTGCTGACATTTTGGTAGTCTTAGAAAAAGAGACGCCTTCCTGAGGCTGTTGATTTGTGAGAAACCGTCTCTCACTGCTTCTGTCACTGGAAATGCAAAATCAACACTCAAAACTACTTGATTGCTCCAAATTGCACAGAGAAAGCATAATATATCCATTACCTCTACATGTGCTTTAATGAGTAAATGATGGGCTCCTTAGTCGAAGCAGATCCTACTCTTCATTTAACTGAGAAACGAGAAAAAATAAAATTAGTTTTCAACTTGGAGAATCAAGGACGAATTTGATGTCAATTAAGCAAAAAGCTTGATTTATTGTAAGAAATAGAAGAAGCTACTTACATCTGTAAGCAGCATGTATAGTCTCTGAAACCATAAAAAAAAAGAAAAGAAAACTTGACGTGCTTAAAGAAAACAATTTTGTGTTTCACTTTCAGAGTTACATTTTCTTTGATGACAAATCCAAATGAAATTCCTGTAAAGGAAGCTTTCAGATATGGGCAGTCATTTTGACCTCAGTTATAACGTGTTTCATTTGCATTTGGTACTTCTGTTACAACTTCCAAATGAAAGACTTTGTCCTAGCTAAATCAAATTTGTTCTTCAAAGCGCAGTGGTGGTCACTGCTAGCTAAAAGGTTCATTGTGCTAACCCTAAAGCACTAATCATGAACATTAGTTCTGCTAACGCTAAAGCGCTACACTAACATGGTACTTAGCCGAAGCTAATGCTAAAGTACTAAAGCGCAAATGTCAATTTAACTTATATCTGCCTTTGAAAGACAACAATCCATAAGCACCCATTTAATTTTGGCATTATGATTTAACTATTCTATAATGCCCATACAGACACTACAAAATTGGTCTTTTTTTAGTTTACGTGTGGGCATTATAGAATAGTTAAATTATAAATATCCGGTTTCAGCTGTGCTTGGATTTAATGAGAGATGATATTTTCAGTATGCAAGACATCTTCTTGTTTCCCTGTTTCTCTCAATTTAGTATCATCGACTGGTATTGAATTAATATTCATGCCATCAGTTGTTTTCTGTCTCTCTTTACGTCAATACAAGCAATACGCATGGATGAATTCACCAAGTCGATGTGTTAGCAAAGCAGATGTTCCACATCAGTCATTTCTGTCACCAACAAAGAGGAGGTTGTCATGTGAAGAAGTTTTTTTTTTTAGTTTCTTCCTCATTTACTACCATTCTTTTTGGCTGTATGAAAAAAGAACCCCTATATTTTTGGTGTAAACCTTTTAACTATATCAACCCCTTTTTTCTCCTAATAGAACCAAACCAAAGCAGACGAGTTGAAGGAGTAAAGTTTTCTCCTCAGATGTCTTGACCCGCTGGCAGCTCTTCACCTTTATTTACGGCCCTGCGGTCCTGAGAGGTCTGCAGTATTGATTCGTCACATTGCATGCAGAGTGAGTGCCGGGGACTGCGGTCGTACACAGGCCTGCTGGTCCATCAGAAAATCCCCGTGTTCAAATATAGTTCTGGACAGAATGGGCACCATTAATTACAATTATGCCGCTGGGCAAAATTCGGCTCCCTTCCTCTTCAGCACGCTGTGTGTTTAAGCCAACGGCAGCTGGTATATCACACACCCAGCTGTGTGTATGTGTGTGCTCAGACGTCTGCGTACTTTGGCTGTAAACCTAGTTGCCTCATTAACTCGCGTGGCGTCTTATTGGCTCAGGATGTAATGACTCAGGTGTGTGTGTTGGGGTTGTGAACGCAGGTCACGAGTGGTTTTTGTGGAGCTGTAAAATGTTTGTTATGACTTTTAGACACACAAATGAATTTAATTTCACTGTCCCGTCCTGCACTATAAAGCATGGGGCGTTTGCACGTGTGTCCCACGGCTCTCTGAACCCGAGGTCCTGCTACTGCCTCTTGCATGATCACTTCTAAATTATGCTGCCTCTGCAGCGTCCGTCCCCACGTTTGGACGCAGTGCTGGGACAAGGCCTTACATGGCGCGGACAAAAATGCACACATGTAAACAAACTGGAGTGTGGTCAGGCACATTAACACAATGGATGTCCTTCATGGTTGCTCCAGATGGGTCAGTTCCAGGCTTGTTTTTCACATTTTCTGTTTCTTCATGTAAAACCGACTTGGAAGCTGCTGGAAGTATCAATAGACGTGTAAATAGAGAGCCAAATAGAGCATTAAAACTGCTTTCACAACCCATGAATTACAGCAAAATTCAGCCAATGCAATAGAGAAAGTAGTGTGTTTTTGATACATGGCATTCAATGGTTTTTGTATTAAAAATCTCTAGTGTGGGGTGCATTTGTGTTCAGCGTCTCTGAATCAATAAAGAGGATTCAGCCTTAGCAACAATTACACCTACAAATCTACATCACTCCACCCATGTGTCCAGGAAGTGCTATCTGTACCATCAGATCATTTGCATATGTGCTAAAAGAATTACTTTCTGTTTTTTTATTTCTTTTCTATTATGAAGAAAACAAAAACATGTAGATGTATGTGCCCCTGTACAATAATCAAACATGAGGGAAAAATGGAGTAATAAATTAGTGCTTCCCATTTATACATGGGATACAGTTTAGTTAATCTCTTAAAAGATGTGATTTTTATTTTTTTTTAACAAGAAGTGTTTTTGTCCGTGACGAGTCCACCAGAGGGCGCACTGACAGCGTAAAAGCCGCAAGTCAAATACACAATTTTCTACTGAATTTTAATCTTTGAACTGAATTATTACAATCATCATTCATCAAGAGAATTACAACATTGACTATAGAATAAGCCCTCTTATAACAAGTTGTATTCTAATTCGTATAAATACAATGTTTACACTTTGTTGATATACGTTCTAAGAATGATGCGGAAGTGTTTCTTTTAGCACATGCGCAGATGAGCTAACGGTACGGCTCGTGCTTCCGCAACAGATCGTGCCGTTACAATCAGATGTAAGCTTCTCATGGTCTACTCTAAGCAGTGCCTCGTCTGAGGAAACATTTATTTTCTTGTCTCAACAACAACTGTATTTGCGAGACTCTTCATTAAAAATATAGATTATTTTTGGTCAAGTTAATTAGTAAATTAAAGGCAGATTTGAGTGCTCCCAGGTTTACCTTTTGAGTAAGAGTTACTAGGTATTAGAGGTCAAGTTAGCAATGAAGTTAAAAAAGCAAAAAGCACTGTCATTAAAAGATTCCATTTGAAGAAGATTTAAGTTTTTATGTAAAAATTTGCTCTTTAAAAAAAAAAGTCTCTCTGGGCCAAATATGTTCCATACTTTAGCTTTGGTTGAGGCCACACAAAATCAACGCAGGCGTCGCAAATGGGCTTTGGGAGACTCTTTGGACTATCCTGGTTGAGGAGGACGAACATGTCTTGGTAAGTGTGCAGCTGTGTGTTTTATAATCTAACCCTGTTTAAAACTCTCCCTGACCTACAGTATGTGTGTTGTGTTACTTTGTGTTCATGGTGCTGTTTGTTCTTTAATGTTCTCCAAAAAAACATCTGAGGTTTTTCCAGAGCGGAGCTGAGATTAAATTACACACGATCACACTCGATTTGTGGCTCCTCGAAGCAGCAGGTGTGTTGCAGTAAAGAGTGCTGAATGCAAAGCGCTTTTAGAAAAACTGCATTTGTCATGTCAAAGTGACAAAACGGGAAAAAATAATGTCAGAGCTTGCTTTGGTGAGGCCCGGAGTAACAGTCCTGAGTGCAGACCAGAACCAGAACCGGTTCTGATCTGTTGTGCTGAAACTTTTGTCAGTTTAGACATCTTTACATGTGAATATTTTATGTATCGTTAAGGTAATAATTTAATGTGAGAGGCATAAGTCTATTTTAATAGTCCATTATGAAAAACACTCATTTGCATCAACTAACTATATTTTGCTCATGTAATATACCAAAGTTTATATGGTATGTATATGTTTACTTTTTAGAATAATGTAAAAAAAACAAAAATAAAACAGCCTCTATTAGAGCGGCTTTCAAACCCATTATAGAATCAAGCATAGCTTGTTTTTCAGACAGCAAATGGAGAACAAATGTGCAAATGAAAACCAGTTCAAACGTCATCAGCTGTAGTGGGGATTCACGCCGCCTGCCCTTTACCTGTGGCTCACTTTAAACCTCTGCTGTCGTCACGTTTGCTCATGTTTATTCATGCTGATTCATAATTCATGGCGGTACTTTGTTTGTGTTTTGTAAGGCAGGCGCAGCGCCTGTGCCTGATAATGCTGAAATCATGGCGTCGGGTCTGAAACCTCCCGGAGACGCAAGGCGAAGAAGCGCTGAGGCGTGTCACGCCATCCACTCATCTCCTCATTAGCGATCCCTCTCCTAAAGTTTCTCCTTCGGTCGTCATTTTCTGAAGAATTTAACACCGACAGTGTTGCTTTGTAAGTCCGTGTCCTCCCACTCCTCCATTATGTAAAGCTTGTTTGCACCCTCATGTGCTTACACTAATAATCTCTTATTAATTTATGGATAACACCTTATTCTTCTAAGAGCTTCTTAGCCAAGGCTACCTGCACCCGAGGCTGGAATATATCCTCTTAATCCTTCCTTTTAATCTCACTATTCATAAAAAACCCCATAATTTATGAAGTTGGATTGAATTTGTTTTCACCCACTGCTGTGATGGAGAAGGTTTTAAAGGTTGGAAGGTGCTAACGCCAGTAAAAAACCAAAAACGTTTATCAGTGTTTAAATTATTATTGGTTCTCAACCTTTGGTACTGGTATCACTAGTTTGTCTGTAATGGTAAAAATAATATTTGTTTTTATTTGAATCTTCCTGAAAATCCCAGTCCAGTTTTTGAGGGTTGCCTGGAGAATCCAGTATTAACTGAGCTGGGGGTACTTCTTCCCAAAACATAACAAATACCTTAGTGGTCTCCTGGTGACTGAGGTAGAGTGTGTTTTTATTCCTTTTCATAAAAGTGATCTCCAAAACATTAGATAATATGGTTGCTGAAAACTCTACAATGACAGTATTGTGCATTTAGTCTAAAATAATTTGTATAGTGACCTTCCTGTTAGCTATGAACAATGACGATTTGTGAATGTTTTTGTGGGGTTTTTTAGGCTACATTTACGCAACATCGCTGCAGGTATTTTCAGATGTTAGTTGGGGGAAAAAGCTCCTTGTTTAGAAAATCCAGGCACCACCAAGGCATTTATAGTCAGCTGTAGTTCTCAGGCCAGGCCACTAGATGGTGCTGTGATTTTAGCATGTCATCCAACAATCATGCGCTTTTGACCCTTGGCTTCCATCTCACTAGCTGCATTCCCATTATAAATGTGCACAAATCTTTGTCTGTTTTCTGTTAATGTTGAAGAAACACAATTTCATGATTTGAAATGAATAAGAAATTAATTTAAAATCACAGACCGTTTACGTGATTACTCAGTAAAACTCCTGGCAGTAATGAATGTAAACAGTTACATGAGATATGTTTATAATTCAGTCATGGAGCTAGCGCTCGTCATCTAACAGCCAATCAGAGGAGACTTATTTAGGCGTTCGAGCGACAATACTTAGGAGTGACTACTTATGTAGCGTTTGGGGGAAATTGTAGTCGGCCATTTTACAGAATAGATATGGATTCAGCACATTGGAATGACGCATAACATTTTATGAATATGTGATGCTGTGAGAGCTCTGGTGGAGCCAGCTGCACATTGTTAAAAAAAAAACAAAAAACGAACAAACCGTCATCCTCCCACCACTTCCTGTCGTCTTCTTCATGGTTTTCGCCAGTGGTAACATCCGGTTGTTGATCACGTGACTCGTGATGCGAAAAAACTGTTTCCATTGGAGTTCTGTTCTGTGTTACAGCTGAAAAACCGCCTCATCGTAGCGCAAAAACCTTTTAATGAAAAACATGAGTTTTCTTCAAAATTGGCTTGTTTCCATTAAGCTGGTTTATTTTCTTGATTTCAATTTGCACAATTTTATGGTGAATGGAAACACAACTACTGTATACAGTAACTCATCTCTGTCTCATGACCAAAGTGTTTATGTAAGACATGTATTCCTTAGCAGAAATTGGGCTAATCTGAACAGGTTAAGTAGCAAAACGCATCACAATGCCATCCGCCATTGTTTTTGTGGTTAGCTGCCTGTGAATTCATACAATAACCACTACAGCCTGCGTTGTGGTCATGTTCGCTTTCACACCTGCAGAGTCTTCACACATCCACAGGGAGTGTTACAGAAAAGTTGAACTCTGAGGCCAGATTTCAAAAAATGTTGGTGTGAGAGACTCCGGTCACTGGCACGTGAATGAGCGGCCGGATCGTGACAAAACTGTTAGCGTTTTGACCGAAGAGCCCATTCTGTAGCACTGAACAGTACAGCTGGACTCAGTGTGGGTCTTCCCTGCTTCATTTTGCACTGCAGATGGTACTCATTCAAGTCTAATCAGCCATCTACTGCTGCGGTGTGTGGAGAGTCACACAGCCTCCCTGTGTGTGCACGGGTTTAGGACATTATGTTGAATTAGCAGGCACTTGTATCTATTGCTGCTTACATTGGAAAAGAACTATAGTGGAGCTCTGAAAGGGTTTTAATGCTGAATGAGTTTGCAAAACGCTTCAAGTGGGGAGATTTGGAAACCTTGGGGGCTAATCATAATGAATGAGTGCAATGGAGCTTAACTGTAGTCAGAGGACAAAAAGAGGTGTTACCTCAAACTGCACGTGGCACTACATCCAATGACAAAACAGGCAAAAACAAAGACAAGCAAAGCTGACCTGTAACCTTCAAATACAAATCTCTGTGGACACATGTGTTTGTCTCTGTCTGAGAGAATGTGTGTGTGTGTTGGTGAAATTTTCAACAAATTAGGGCTATAGTTGAGGTTAACTTCTTAACTTGGGTTTAGGAGAAGACGTAACAGTTCTAATCCTCTGACGGTCCTTCTTATGGCCCATTTGCTCTTTCAGCCATTGTCCTTCCATCTGTTCATTCCTTACTTCCTGCCTCGTGTTTTAAGTGTTAGAGTAAATGCTGCTTTGTCTAAGTCAGTGGTTCCCAAAGATTTTCTGACCCCCCCCTATGGATTACAATAAAATCCCTCCCAAAAAAGAAAAAAAAAATCAATTGGGCTCACACATCGTTCAACCAGACATAAACCTATACACATATTTTGTTCTCAAATTCCACTGAAGTTTATTTCACACTTCTGGCTGCAACAAAACAAACTACAAACCATCTTTACAGTGAAACACTTTTGTGTAACTGTTATTTTTTTTCATTCATCCATACTACTTCCCAGTGTTGTATAGTAACGAAGTAAAAATACTTCACTACTTTACTTAAGTATATTTTGGAGTACTTCATACTTTCCTCGAGTATGAAAATTTTTGATAACTTTCACTTTTACTTCACTATATTTCCGAACTTAATTGCATACTTTTACTGTGATACATTTTCAATGTGTGGTTTAGTTACTCGTTACAAAAAAGCGAGAGAGAGAAACAAAGTGTTTTGACCCCACCTACTGATTAGCAAGTAGCAAGTAGGCTACCGAACAAAGTCGGTAGCCTACTTGCCTGGGCTTGTTCATCACCACCAATAGGATACACCTGTTTCGCTTCTCCCATTAAACACAAAGCAAGTCTCGCAATCAGCAGCAGCCACATGGAGGAGGAGACAGAGACCACAACGACTGCAACTACGTCGGACACGGCTCCAGGGGAACCACCAGCTGGTGATGAGAGCCCATGGCCTTATTTAAACACAATACACTCTTTCGTGGGTGTTAAAGATTCGTCGTACCGCATGCAGTTTATGTTATTCCTGCCCGAAGATGTGGAAATTCTATCTTACAAAAACTCCCCGTCCAACTTGAAGAAACACATCGAGGTAACTTCTTATGAAATGGTTATAATCCTCCTGTTTCAGTAACTATAGCTTGGTCACTAGGCACTACTGTGAAATCTTGACCATAACGTTACCTGTATAAATGAACTTTGTTTGGCATTGTTTCAGTTCCACACGTGGTGTATTTAGCTTAGGCCTAATGTTGACTGTAGCAAGCTACCTAGACTCCTCTGTTCAAGGGGGGGCAGAAGCCATAGCGATAGCAATTTAGACTAAATTTAACGAATATAGGAAAGGCATGCAAGTTCAAAACCAGGTTTACAAAAAAGGTCTCCCTCTTCAGATGCCAATAAGCTGCATTTCCCTCCCAATTCTTTTTTTCCTTTGCATAATGACCAGTTGTGTGCACCACCTACTGACTGTAGGATTGACTGATTCAGTGATTTGTGAAGTAGAGTAATCGTAACAGCTCTTTTTCTTCATGTTGGCCGCATTTTCTGTACTATTTATTTTTCTCATTTTCAGCACTGACCTTACTTGAAGGGAAAACTTAAGGCTTACAAAAACTTTGTATTTTCTGTCCTGGAGGGTATACTAAGAAGCTGGTTCAGTTGTAAAGCAGGTTAAGTTAACCTTGTGCTATAGGTAAAGCACCTAATTTTCTTAACTAAATGATGCCTGCAGGTATATCTATTAGCAGGTTTAATTTTGCCTGCACTTGGTTGGGTACATTATTTTAAGTGTATTTGACAAGTTTACCAAAATATAAAAAATGTCATTCAAACTGCATTTGCCTTGTTTTACTTTTTACTTGTACTTTTCATTACATGACTTGAGTACATCCATTTTTACAGTAATTTCCATACTTAAGTACAAGAAGTTTCAGATACTTTAAGACTTTAACTCAAGTAACATTTCAGTCAGTGACTTGGACTTTTACCAAAGTCATATTTTGGAGAGGTACTTATACTTTTACTTGACTCTGAGATTTCAGTACTTTATACAACACTGCTACTTCCCGTTAATTCCATGCAATGGCACTGGGGCGCACCCCACACTTTGGGAACCACTGGTCTAAGTAACAATTCAAGCAATTTGATCACTAGCTAAGTCAGGCTACAATAGATATTTTGAACATGTCAAAAACATTCAATGGCAAAAGCTTAGAAATGAAGGGACACTATGTAGATCACATATCAGTGCCAGTGCTACGAATATGATCAAGTGTTACTGATCTGATTCTGATGATGCCTTTACTGTTGGAGATTGACTTACCTGTACATACAGGACCGCCGACAGGAGGGTCTGTTGTCCAGTGTATCAGCTTCTGTCACAAACATGGTGTGTATCTTTGCCTTGGAACAGATAGGGAAAGCTGTTCCTTCCTTCCCATATGACATATAGAAGAGGTCTAAGTTGGTCAGATACTGCAGTGGAGCCTGGATCTATTCTTCCTACACTAGATTACCCGTTTAAGGATCAAGCTTCAGATCCACCCAGACAAAATCTGTTCAAACATGCAGCTGCTTTCTGTCGATCAGTCATAATTGAACATTTTTGCTTATATGAGTAAAACATTTTTTTTTTTTTTTTTTCTAATTGCTGACAGGATTTCCTTGTTGGTGAAGCACCAAACAGGCAATTATAGTATTTCAGGTATTGACATGAGGTATGTCAATTTCAGGTATTGATATAAGAGACTGAGGAAGTCTTTCTTCTGACAAAACTCAGAGGAATGAACCATCACAGTTATTCTGTGTATGCTTGTGTGTGTGTGTTTGATTGACTGGTAATCTCTATCTAGATGGAGATTCACCTCTCAGAATACACTTTAGCATTCAGAAGGATCTCGGATACAAAGCTTTATCTGAAAGGTGAGGCAGCCTGGTTTGTAAATGTAATGACTCACAGCTGAAGCTGACAGTCACTGTTCTGCTGTTTGGTACGTGCCATTTGTTAAAGAGGGTGAACTTTAAATGTGTGAAAATGTGGGCTGCTCTTTGCTCAAGGTGTCAGATTTCAGCATGATGAGATTTTAGCATTTTAGGTCCCAAATATTTAACAGCACTTGGTGTTTTAGGTCTCCTGGGTTTAGATGTGGCTGGGAATCGGCTACAGCCAATGGTAAAATGTATAAAAGCTACAAATAATTACCTTATAAGGCCCCTTATACACCAGATTGGGACTAAATCTCCTACATAACCATTTGCTTGCATCACATATTCATTTTAATATTTTCTTAAAATCTGCAGACTCACTTCCTTATAAATATGTTCCGTCACCATCAGTTTCAGTTTTGCATCATCATAGCATTGAGTATACGGAGTGATGTGCATTGATTAGCATGTAAGTCTGGGAAATGATTCAGCTGGCTGCTCTTTTTGTGGTCAACCCTTTATCGGGCAAGAAATCCATATAAAACTCTTTTTATTGCATCTACTACCAACCAGAGCCAAATTGAAGGTGGAACTAGCTTCCTGAAACAAACATATTACAAGACCCAAACTAAACTGAGGAGAAGAGAGATCTGGAAGTGCAGCAGGTTTCTTGTGAACTTCAGTCCTGGAGGACAGGAACTGCTTTGACCTGGGAAAAATGTCAGAGATTTCACATGACTAATATCTATTAAGACCAAGCAAAACATAATTTAGATGTAATGGTGGAAAGTTATTTACGTATTATAATAAAAGTATCGTCTGTTTGTATTAAGAATTTAAGTCAATACCTTACAGAACCATCTTACGCTGCAGTGGCAGGCATAAGCCTGTAGGGGCATGTCTCTACCTGCTTTCAGTCTAGAAACTGATTTCTTTTGCCCATTCTTAGACATAAAAGCTCATGCTCAGGCAAAATGGAGAGTAGGTTTGGACTTTGACTGGGTCACTCTGACACATACTGTACATGTGCTTGTCTCTTAACCAACCCATTGTAGCTCTGTTGAATGTCTATAAAGTTTGTTGAAGTCTCCAAAACGTTTTCCTTCAGGATCATCCTGCATCCATCTTCCATCTGACCTTCTGTCCCTGCAGAAGAAATGTATTCCAACACCATGATTCTGCCATCACCATGTTTCAAGGTGGGGGGTAGTTTGTATATGTTAATGTCCAGAGTTAGTTTTCCACCAAACATTGATCTGAAATTTGTTCTGGTAAGAAAAAGTCCCTGGGGGATAAATTCTTTTCACTTTCTGGGTTTTGCTATCTTTTTCAACCCAATTGTACGTTTCTAGGTTTGTGTATGCAAAAACGATAATAAAAAGACACTAAAACTTTTGTACTAATCGAATCAGTGAAGACTTTTCACTCTACGTTCTTTGTAACTTTCTGCTTGTTTTGTAAAACACAGCATCTGTTCTTATTTCCTCAATAAGAACACATGCAGCTATAAAAAACAGTTATGATAAACAGTGAAAGGCATAAAATTATGTTGTAAGGTAATTCCAAAAGACGCATGCAGTGCTGCTTTAAACAACACGACTTATGCAAAATAAATGCATCCGAGACTTTCCGTGAAGCCGATACGTTTTGACATTTTATTCTAAGGCAGTGACACGATCTGACATCTGAGCAGATCTGGGAGTCTGCGAGTCGACACAATATGAAATGAAACTGAAGAGCGGATCTTTTCAGGTTTGATGAGTAGGCGGCATGTTTGCCTTAATGCGCGCCACATAAACAGACAGCCCTTTTCCAGCTTGATGAACAAAGTCCTCCTCTGCAGTCTTTCATTAGCCGAAGTGGTACGAAGAGAAGCAAAGTGTCAGCTTTCTCACTTTTTCTCGGTGTGTCTGTCCCCCCCCCCCCCGGTAAATTCCCAACAACAGAGTTTGAAGAGCTGAAGGTAATTACAGCCTCCCTGAGCTCTACCCAAGGGAGACACTCTTTATTGGAAACTTTATCTGAAGACGCCTCAGTAGAAACATGGCGAGCCGGTGTGCTGTGACAGAGCTTTGTGTAGAGTAGACAAAGCTGTCTTTGGAGAATCCCACTGGTTTTTACAAACTGCCATTGCTCGTACTTGGATGCTAACTATGGGACAGTTGAAGAGGTTTCCATCAATCAAGTGTTTGAAGTCGCTGTGGGCCCATAAGTAGTCTTCTTACAGCTGAAGTTTGTGCCACAGTAGCTTCCTGGGCAGCTCAAAGTGAGAACATCATATCAACATGAATTACCTTACATCTGGTAAGTTACGGCATGGATAATTAAAGCTGCTCATATAACCACAGGTGCCATAGGACGGGGCAGTCTTGGTGTTGAGTGAACAATTAGTTCTTGAAGTTGTATTTCATTGAGAAATGGCTTTGACAAAGACATGATTGACTCTGAGTATCTCCAAAATCTCAAATCTTGTGGGGGATTTGTTGTTTAGAGCGGCTAGTTGTATATGTGCACCTCCTCAAAGTGGTCCAAAGAAAAACAGGTGGCGCACTGATGGCTCATTTATGCAAAGTCACCTTATTCTGGGAACAGAATAAGGTGACTCAGCAGACCCTCTTTGCCAAGATAGAGTATTTCGACACAGCTGTTGGTAAGCCAGCAACCGTTCTACAGTTTAGAATGGTTGCTGTGTTCTAAACTGTATATTGTTAGAGCAATCTCTGTTTGTTTTGTTTTGTATTTTTAGCCCCTTACGAGCTGTTTAAACCCAGAGATTAGAGTCAACTGATTCATCAATCCGTGTCACAGCCTTTATGTTGCCCACAATCGTTTTATTCCTTTGCTTCTGAATGTCAAGAATTAATTAGACACACATTTAGCAAAGCACCCAGAGCTGTATGGGAATAAGCACAAGAGTCAACTGGCAGCAGAGTGTCTTTGGTGAAAACTCCAGTTTTCTTAAAAACGTTCCGGTTTCCGATTGGCCGTCAAGCTGATCCCTGGCGCATCTTTCCCCTTCCCAGTCTGATCCGTCGAACAGATGCAACACAATGAGCGCGGCTCCTCCATGTGTGCAGCTGTTCAGGGCTACATAAATCTGGAGGATTAAAACTCCAGAACAATCAGGGGCTCATTTCCACTGTGGTGCACCGCATCAACACAGGGCGAGGGAACGCCAATGAACAATATGTAGGAGAGAGAGAGAGCCAAACGCGGGAAACAGGAGCATCTCATTTTTCACTCAGGAGCAGCATCCTGCCTGGTACACTCGCTTCTGTTCTGTATTCATGATTTTGAAGGGTTTGACTATGAAAAGCGAGATTCCTAATGGAACCCCCCCCGAATCATTCACTCCAATAGCCAGGAATGTTTTCTGAGACAGTTTAAAATCTGAATAATGTGTATTTTCAAGGCTTGCATTGGAAGTAGAACCAGATGTAAGGTTTGCAATTATAAGTTGTAGTCAGACAGTAGAGAGAGAAGTCAGAATCAGTGATGGAATCAGCTCTGGTTTTGCAGAGATAAGAAGTAATACTGGCAAGAAGATTAAAGCAGTGATTTATAATACCAAGGTGAAACAAGAGCAGTCACATATGTGACTGCTCTTTTATTTTTTTAAAATTTTTTAATTTATCTTTGTCAAAGTTAGTGTTGCACTATGAAATGAACTGGTTTAACATATGGAAATGGAAGATGGGAAAGACGTGAACGACAGATTATGGGCTGATGGTGTTTGACATGGTTAAGTCCAATGAACTTGACAAAAATGTTGAATTAGTGAGGATGTTAATCTCTCGTTGCTTTGGTTTACAACTACACAGGGTAATGGACAAGTCCAAGAGACATCTAAAATGAACTAAAAAAAGACGATTATAGATTTTGGAACTATTTCTAAGCCACTGCAGATTCCAGCGTTACCACTTTTAAAAGCTTTTTTGTAAGACCATCCCTCTCGGATAAAATGGAATTGGCCAGGAAGTTGAGAAACAAAAGAGGAACAAGCAAAGATCAAGCTTCCCTGAACTTGAAACGCCGGTCAACAGTGAAGACTCTTTTATAAGAAGCTTAAGAAGTTGCTGACAGAAGCACAAATGGCAATATGTATATTCTTCTTTCCCAACTTCGCATATGAATTTGGGAATGACGAGAGGTGTTGCGTAGTATGGACTACACATGAAATCTGTGCTGGAAGTCCATCCACGGCAATCTTTTCAAAGCAATATCCTTTCCAAGTGCTCCAGCTTCCTCGTACAGTCCAAAAACATGACTGTTGGCTTAATTGTCCTTGTGTGTGAGCGCGTGTGCACAGTTGTTTGTCCTGAGTGTGTCTGTGTTGCCCTGTGATGGAGTGGCGACCTGTCCAGGACTTACCCTGCCTTGTCTCTAGTGACTGCTGGAGATGATGGATGTTCTTACTCGTCCCTTCCCTTCCAAATTCCTTTATGTTATTTTAAATCCTACAATGGGCTGGTCACACTATGCATAAGTCTTCACATCATCGCTACAATCTCTCCCTCTGCCTTCTCTGTACATCTCAGTCTGCTTATGGCGTAACAGCGGTGGGTTGACCTCAACAGCCGTTGCCGGATCGTTCTGTTTACTCAACACTTGCAATCAGGAGAACAGAAACTTAATTCTGCCTTGAAATGTTTTGTGAAAGGGGCTCAAATCAGATTATTTTTTTAAAATATGGACAAAACTGGGACAGTGATCTCAAAAATATGTTACTACCATTAAATCCCAACTTCAGTCCTGTTGGTAAATGTATTACGCTGCATTCACACCAGCCCTGCTAAGTCCGCTTTAATCAAACTCTAGTTAGTTGAACTCTGGTGTGGATGCAAGTGAACTCGAGACCACTCCAAAATTAGAAAGTGTTCTATAGCACAGGGCATTCTGGGTAAGTATAACCAAAACAAACGTGCTATTCTAGCAGTGGAGGAAGAAAATTATTGTGGTCTTTTACCAAAGACATAAAAAAATCCTGTAACTGCTAAAATTTAATGCCATTTTTGTTTGCGTTTTTAAAGGAACAAGTTGTGTTCAGTGTCTTCTTCTGAGGTTTTTGTATCTCTGGTTGTTGGTGCAGCGCCACCACAGGTGAGGGGTGAACAGGTTTTTCAATTAGTTTGGATCGTTTAACCCTGTGGAATGTGAAAGAAAGCCACAGCAACTGAAAATGTTTTAACAAATGTTGCAAATTTGATCCCCAATCAAACCGACTCTACCAGACTATTAGGTGTGAAAGCACTCTTAAAAGTTAGGTCCAGCCATTTGTATGCCAGAAGGCTTCAAATATTACTGAGTAGATGTGTGTATTTGTGGCTAATTTCAGAGAATGTCCGTAATAAATTTACTCAAACCTTTAAAATTCATTGTACAAATTGCGTAATCATTCCACCCTGAGAAAAAGAACAGCTCAAATCTAACCAAACTGAATTTGTTTCTATGTGTAGCTTTTCTGTTCCCCTCTGCTGAGCTTTTTTTTCTCCCTCAGTTCAAATGAAACTGTAAGTACCCCTCTTCCCTTTTCCATTACATTTTCAAAGACTCAAATCCTCCTCTAACAGCTCAAACCATATCCTCCCGGCTTGGCTTTTGAAAGTGGATGTCTGAGTATCTCCCTCTCTGCTCTCAGCAATGAGGGTGCGAACTTTCCTCCTGTTCCTTATAAGCTCTCTCAGCCGATTCCCACCCTCTCAGGTCAGGCAGGACAGATTAGAGGACAGATAACCTGTATTAGTCACTGAGCTCCTGAAACTCCACTTTTCACCCATTTCACCCTTCTTTTGTATCATTTCCTTCCATACTTAACAATGTTATCTTCTGTTTGTTCTCAGAATCTCTACCTCCTTTTGTATTTCTAAGCTCTAAAAACCAAGTATAATATTTAGGTGTACAAACTGTAAGCATAATATTTCCAACTCTGCTTTTATTTTAATGGTTTATAACATAACATTTACATAAATATCTTTACATTTGTTAAGGTTGAAATCTCTTTAGAGTGGTAAAGGTCCAGTTTGATTTGAAGCCTTTGCTTCAACACAGCCTGCCACAAATGCTAAGGCTAGTTAGCATAGGCACTGATGACGACGGTTTTCCTGGAACAGTAAGGTGTTTCTCTGCCATTAGCATATTTAGCAACGAGAACATGAGACTGGTTGACAGCGTTAAGCCTCCTGGCTCTGATTGGTTGTTTCTGAACGGAAGCGGAGCATTTCTTCAGATGACAATAGTAGCTCTGGGAGGAGCTGAAGGCGTTCAAACCTTTCACAGATTCTGTCTCATATATTAAACTTTAACAAAATGGTAACACTCTTAATAAAATGTAAAAAAAAAAATTCACAGTCACTTTGTTTTTTGGCCAAAATTACAGAAGTAAAGAACAAAATGGTTAGCTATAGACAAGATGCATGACTTGGCAAAAAGTTAAAAACCTTTTTCTAACCAATCAAAATGTTCTCGGCCTAGCAATTGTTTTATTCTCCATAATGGTCCCAGATGATTTATTATCTAAATAAAGTATTTTTTTGCCAACTATGCAGTAATTATGCTTTTAGGCTAGGACCTTAGACTAAGGACACTTAGCATCTACCCATACACACACCCACGCACGCATGTTTGCGCAGCTATCTTTGCGGGGACTTTCCATTGACTTCCATTCATTTCTACAGCCTAAACTTTACCCTTACCCTTATCCTAACCCTAACCAAAACTCAATTCACACCTTAGTCTTAAATCTGACCCCTGACCCAAAAACAGTGTTTCCCCTTGTGGGGACCAGGCTTCAGTCCCCACAAGGAGCAGTGTGTCCCCACAATGTAGAATATGTCAGGAAAATGTTTCCACAAGGTATTAGAAACAAACGCGCAGGAACTAAGCTGACACAGCAGAGGCACGGGTCAGAGGAAGCGTCCTCTGTGATAATATCACACTCCTGCTTTATTATTAACCCAACCCCTGAGAGAATTGCTGCTCTGGTAATATGAGTGATAATCTAGTTATCATAAATCTTTTTTTTTTTTTAAATAAAAATAAATGCAAAATTAGAAAAACAGTTTTGTTAGTTTGAATGTAATGTGGTGTAGCAAAGTTAGAACACAGGCAACAGAAAAGCTAAATGAACACAACTTATCAGAAACATGAACATCCATCCATCCTTTAAACTAGTGGTTTCCCAAAGTAGGGGGTCGGGACCCCTCGGGAGGTCACGAGACACCATGTGGAGGGTCAAAAGATTCATCATGATTTGACCCCTGAGGTGTATGTAGTGGCAAAATAAAAAAAAAGAACTAAGTGAATAATCAGATCATAAGATGTTTAAATGTGAATGTAATATGAAATCAATAAATGTACTAATACACATTCCATTAAATATATAAATATACCTTTTTAAATGATGAACTATAATAACAAAATAAAATTGTATTAAATATTACGTAAAGTTGACTTAGAGCTTTATGTCTTGTTCTAATGTTATTCCCTCATCAAAAACATACCTGGAGTTTTACTCCAGCCTAAAGAAAGCCACTCTTAGTTCAGTTTACAAAGTTACCAAATTAAGTGCCAATGTTTTAAATGGAGCTGATATATTGTTTTATTCAAACATGTGTTTGTTGGGGCTGAATAGTGTTGTATGCTAGTGGTTTCCAAAAATGGAAACCACAAAAAATTTCCTGGCTGGCTTCCTCTATGCCCCGAACCGTGAAGATTCCCAAATCACATACTTGTCATTCTGTACTCAAGTTTGTGGATAATGTTGGATTCAGAAGAAGAAACACCAGCTGAAAAGAGAAATTAGTCATTCCATTTGAATGCTGTTGTGATTGGAGTGAACTGAGCTGGAACCGTCTAGTTAGCCGCTTTGATGGGAGCTGATTAAATCCTGGATCTCCCAAGCAAAAGGAGCTCCTGGCTCTCCTCAATTAGTTCATTTAACTTCGGGAACGTCGGAACCTCGTGGAAATGAGGAGCACATTTTTCTTCTGCCAGTGCAGCTTGTTGCGCTTCGACTAATTATAGGATTGAATGGAATCATTGGTGGAGTGAGGACAGAGAGAATGGGCAGTGCAGCTAAGAAGCTCACTAAGACACACACTGGAAGGTTTCAAATGTAAGAGTCCCAGCGACAAGGACAAAATGTGAATTTGAAGAAGCCTCTGACTGAAGACACTCTCTTTATGAAGAATTGTCATATTGAAAATTAATTATACCCTTCTAGAAAAATCAATGGCAATCAAAACTCTTGATTTAGTTACTGACCAGTTTTATAGGACAAAGGAAAAAAAATATGAGAAAAAAGTCATAATATTGCAAGACAAAAGTTTTTGTATTTTTGCATTTCAAATGGGTTTTTAAAAACAATTAAACCAGTATTACAAGAGAAAACACGCATATATAACCAAAATAATTAGTTTGCTATCATAATGTTAGAAAAATAATGTGATAATACAAAATAAATAAAATTATGAGAATAAAGTTGTACTACTACGATTTGATTCTTGTAATTTTATTTATTTTTTATCTTGATTTTTGATTTTTTAACGGAGATAAATGAGTGTGAAGCTAACGTTTGTTTAACAAAGAAGGATGCTGAAACAGTTTTCTGCTTCGTGTGCCTCAGTGTGAATGCCACGCCCTTGATCCCAGCATACACGCACTAATCAGAACAAAAAACACATCAAAAGCAGCAGAGACACTTAAAAGACGCGACGGGACTCGATGTTCCACAACATTCCCCTTTTTCTTCATGTTTAGACATCAAATAACCTGTTTCTCAAAATGCCAGCTCATCTTAATAACGCTGTATGGCAGTTTTAATATGTAAACAAAGATGATCATGTGTTGCCAGTCAATCTAAACCAAGTGGGATCTTGTTCTTAAATTTTGTTGTGCATTCCAGTGCATCCTGCTGATATTTCACCAGTAAATTAGTGCATAATTATGACACCGTTGTGGTTTCTCTTTAACCACCTGAGCCTGGTCTGCAGTTGTCATAGCTCTGTTCTCCTGTCCGTCTGAGGCGTTTTAATGCGCCGTTATGTTTCTATCAGCTCCATCAGTATTCAGTACACACTGCTGTCTCTTTCTGTCATTGTTAAATTGCCTGGTTGTGTAAGACTTCTTTTTTTTTTTTGTTCATAACAAAGTATTTTGGAATTATCCACTGTGTCTGGAACATCCAGCACACACAACCCTGAAGGACACAGAAGGGGAGGAAAAAAAATCTCTTGAATTGACAAACACTACATTTCTATAATAAGTATAATTACAATGGCTTGGTTTCAAATAAGACGCTATCAAGCAGAAAATCAGTAATCAGATAGAAAACGAACATATTCACGCTTAGAGAGAGAGAAATGGCACGAAAACGGCTAAACAGATTAAAACAGAGCAAGAAGACAACCTCAATGAAACTGCAATCTTAGCTTTTTTATTTATAATTTTTTTTGTTGAAATAGCATGTAGGTTGTCAAAAATAATATTTCCATCTGACTTTTATTTACTTTTCTGGCCCATGAAAGTGGAAGGAACATAAATACTGTGAAAACCTGCTTATGCATCACTGAACAATTACAGCTAAAAACCTCCTTTACTCTGATAGCCCAAAATGAAAGCATATGTCATTTCATATTACATGTTGACAAATTAATAAAGCCTCCATCTAAGTGCGACTGGTAACATCAGTATATCAGCCTGAGAAAGTTTGAACCAACCATATTGGTGTTGAAATATTTTCCCATCCTGAGCACAAATACAGCAACCGATTGAAAGATCAGAGTACATTTTAGCTAGCTAAAAACCCGACTCTTATTCTACGCTTCGCTTCGTTCAGAGGGTCTGGGTTCTCGGTTGTTGAGGAACGATTGCTTCCTGGAGGCGATGACGTTTTAAATTTGACCCAGTTTGTAATTTTTTATTTTTATTTTCTCTGCATCAGTGGGGCGTTCCAAATAATGTCAGAGAGTCCTCAAAAGGTGTAAGAAATCATTAATCATTCTTTCTACAACATTTTGAGACATTATTGTAATGCTTTCAGGCTGTGAAAGAGTGAGAGAGAGCAATTCTTTAGCAGATAACTTCCTCTGTTTTATCTGTCATTGGGTAGCCTGGTAGAAAGCAGCCTCTTGTACCAAACTTTGCTTCATCAAGAAACGATGGCTTCCAGGAGCCGTGGGTTGTGTTGAAGTTTTACATTTTAACCAGTCGCTAACGTGGCGTTTCAAGCTCAGTGGAAATAGGCTGTGCTGTAAACAAACCATCCTCCGTTTCAAAGAGACAATAGCTGAGGCGAATGAGGCGGCGGTTAATGTTAGCTCAATATTTTGAGGCGTGGCCAACATGAACTGAACAGCTTCGTTAGCTTCCTCCGCTGTCATTGCTAAAGCTACAGGCAGAGTACGACTCTAAAACAGTGCAGAAAATGGACGTCGTCGTTCACTACTTCTTCTTCTGCTTGTCGATTGGCCCGGTTGAAATTCTAAATCTTAACTGGCTCAACAGGACAAAGCCCAATGGAGAGAGATTTGAATCGAGTGGAATTACTTGGAAAGCAATGGCCGGGCTACATTTGAGCTGTTTTATGAAGATCACTGGAACGTAGACACACATAGGAGAAATCTGTCAAAAATCAATATCTTTCATACAAAGAGGAGCAGGAACTGAAAGACTCTTTTTGATGTGAATGTGAAAGAAAAGCCACCAGGCTTCGTGTTGATGGTCAGGTTAATCTCTGGAATCGTTCTAAACTCAAAACCAGCAATGAAAAACTGAATGGAGGCTTGAACTGTAATAATCATGTTTGATGTTTTGTTGTTGCAGCTGGTCTTATAATTAAGCTTATGTATCGTGAAGATTGGCTGAATTCTGTCAAATGCCTCAGAGGAACAGAGTACAACTGGTGGAGTAGGATGTAACGGCAAGACTGTAATTGAGACAATTGAAACAGATCTAAAAATGCTCCACAGAAATGGCTCTGACTTCATTTCAGAGTCTACAGAATCGATGAGCACTTCAGTGTGAAGCCAGAACAGAACTACTGACATTTTAATTAGAAAAGCATAAAGAAGGCAAACCAGCCTGAGGCTACTGAGCCTTCACATAGACACTTTGTAGCACAGATGGTGAAGTGAAGAGCAACAAGTCCATCAACTGGTTTTCTTCAATGAAAACAAATTCAGCCGAGTGGAGTCTGGCAATATTCTTAATTTAAGGACTTCAAATTGTATAAAATAATAATGCAATGCCCCAAAAGACAAATATATCCTCTATAGTGTTGTGTACCTGCTGTGGGTTTCAGTGGTGTGCAGAGATTCAGTGTTTAAGTAAATAACATTGAGCATCTGATACACTGGCAATCTGTAAACTCTCAATATTTTCCAGAAGTCCATATATTTGGACTCCTGATTTTTCTTTACTTTTTAGAAGTAAGATTTTTCTCAGCTTGGGGAAGCTGAGCTACCCAGACAAAAGGCTACTTCACCCTTCATTTAATGCCATTTGCAAACAAACAAATCCAGGAGCGCCATTTATTTTCCTTGGCGCTGATTGGCCAAGAGCGGAAATAAGGAAGACTACTTTCGGCGGTAGCGCTAAGACGAGTTCCATTGTGCGTATTTATTCATATAAAAATATATTTGGTGTTTGAACCATTAAAATAAGCAGTTACACTAAGCGCTCTTACATCGGGTCTCAAGTATTTGCGGATTCACGGTAACTGCTGTTTAGAGTTACCAGGACTAGCTGCACTAATTGTGTTAGTCACTTACATGAGATATTAAAGTGTGTAAAATGTCAAGTTACTAGTAAAGTCAGTCGTGGCTACGGTGGCTCAGAAAGGTCAACAAAAACTAACTAGCTGTTTTTCCACTGACCACATGATCGCACAATTTTACATTTTAAAAATAAATTCATCTAATGAAAACATTAATTAAAAAAAAAAAGTTACAAAAAAAAGTCTTGGTGTTTTTTGGCCATATTGAAATAGTTGTTTTTTTTGTAAAACTTGTGATTGAAACACGTTTTTCACGTCCCATGTGCAACATGAGCACAGACCTTGAAGAAGAAAAGGAAAAGGAAGTAGTTGTAGGATGATGATGCGGCATGTTTAATGACTTATCACGTGAACAAACGTACTTACATGAGATTTTAATTGCGTTTCTTATTTAATGGAAACGCCTCAATTGCAAAATTGTGTTTTTAAAATGTTAGCGGAATATAGGCTAAAGTTTAGCTCACATTTGTGATGGAAACACACCTACTGAAATTATGCTTTTAGCTTAGCATAAATTTAGCTTTAGCGTAGCTTCCATTGTTGCTTTTGTTACTGCATTGTGGCTTTTGCGTTTTGCTGATTCTTTTGGGCCACCGTACATGGCAGTTCAGATTATAAATTGTTGCTGCATAAATAAGCTGAGGTCAGTACGGTGGCCCTTCCAGGGAAGAGTTAGCTCTGTCTAATCATGTTTTCTTCCCGTCATTTGCACCAACCATTTTCCTCAAACACACCACATCTATAAAACAAGCTCTTGGTATCTAACATATCTGGTGTTCCCCATGGAGCTGTGTGTGATTTTAATGTTTTGTGTTCCACCCCGCCACAGTCAGGGGGGAAGTTTGCAGACTTTGTTAAACTCCGTTCTCTTTCATGTCTCTTATCTTTCAGCAGTCGTCCTCTCTTTGGTTTGTTCTGTCTTTTGACGGCGGGTGAGCAGATTGCGGCGCACCTGTTTGTTAGAAACCACTCCACCAATGCATTTGCCCCGACTCCTCAGATGAACTGTTGGAAAAAAAAAGAAAGATTGCAGCTGATGTCAGCACACTCTAGACAATCAATCGCTCCTGGTTGCCATGGAATCACTGTCCTCATTATAAAAGACGAGCAAAGGTAACACCACAGACAGTCCAAAGAAATATGGTTGGAACTACAGAAGGTGGCAATAAAGGAAAGACTGTGTGGGTGGTCAGAGGGCCTCAGTTCTGTGAGCAGGCTCTTTTTCTTTTTCCTGCTTTTTGTCCATCCAGCCGCAAAGTTGGACTTGGCAACCTCGGTCAGTTGAAGACATTGTCTTGGACAATTCACCACTATAAAGTCAAAATAAATTCAAGTCTTCCATATAGACAGGTTTCATGTTATTGTTTGTATCTGGAAACTTTGCACAGAACAGCGGAGTGCTAGAAGACGATTCTTTTACATGTCATCTGTAGCCGCACTGCCTCAGTAGAAAAGTTCTGTTCACTAAATGAAACCTGGAGATATATCGGTGTTATTAATTCAGTGCAGTGCGAAAGAACACAAACAAAACATTGACGAACAATTCAAATCCGTTAATATTATTTTTCCTCACTCTCTGTCGGCTACGTAACGCAGAGATGGTTGCCATAGCAACTGACTGACAACAGCTCCACTAGTGTGTGGATTCAACACCAAAAAACATTTCACACACCAAGAAGAGAACATTCAGTCCATTTCAGTAATATATTTTCAGGTTTTTATTTTGTGATTATTAATAAGTGATCGTCTGAACACAGCGGTGGTTGATTAGCTCATTTAAACACCTGCTGCTAACGATCTATCAGAGAGTAGTGTGTGGGTTTTATAAAAAATTTTTTTTAGCTGAACAGAAACGCGCTGAATCCTGCATCACATCTACATGTTAAGATTGTCAAAGTCAGGCTAGCATAACTGACCTACTTCCCTCTTCCACAATATTTTTTTTAAGTTAAGACTTTTTCCTGACCTGTGAAAGGTGATACCCTTAGACCTTGTTATCTAGTTGTCCTCGTGCTAATCAGTAGCAAAACACTTTTTCTTTTTATATTTCCAATTTAGCGTGTTATGTTGGCAGCCTCACAGCTAACACCAATGATTGTCATCGTCAGTGAGCTGTTTCGGGATCTCAGCCTCTCTGTTGTCTTTGCTCCGTCTCCCGTTCCTTCACCAGAAACAGAAAACTCTTAATGCAGTCGTACATTTTATATGGAGCGTCTCCACATTCCAACATCCTCTGAGCAAAACATTTTTTTTGATTTATTTATTTTTTATTCAAACTTAAAGCCAAATTCAGCTAGTACCAGCTCACCACAAAGGACAGCCGGCTGGAACGTATTCCGTTTGAGTGAATGCTGCTGAAATCATTCCCCGTGAGGAGAAACGCACTTCTTCGTCACCTTCCTGCAAGTCTTGCATTGGAATCAGCGAGGCGAATAGAGCTGGCAGTCATTTAGGGTTTCCTTAAAAAGGACAAGTTTACGGTGTGAAAGGCTGGCGGTGGAAAGACGCAGAAGAAACCCGCCCATCACTCTGGTATACGGAACGGAAAGTAGAAACCGGCAAACATTCTGGTTTCTACATCCAATGGAGTTTCCTCACTGTGGGACAGTAAAGTGCGTTTGAGCTTCTTTAGACGCATTTAGGACACAAAGGATGAGAAAAACAGAGAAAAGACATTTATTTTAGTTGTGGAGAAAGCTGTTGAGATTTCATATAATGCTTCAATATTTGCAGCCTGCAGTGTTTCTGCCCTAATAGACTTAATCAGCAGAAAGACCAACTCACTTTACAGCCTGTGTGCCAAACATAACAACATATAGTATTAATTATATTAATTAGGATAATACCAGGCGCCCGATTTGTCACGTCCTAGCTCATACATCACCCTGAAAAATGTATTTCCCCGATTTATAGACTTCTTCTGTCTTTCCTTTTCTTTACTAAACCCACCGATTCAATGGTTTGATTATATTTTCAGTGTGTTTAAGTGTGACAAAGAAAAACAACAACAACAAAGCAGCTAAATCAGACGTGTCTTGTAAGGAAGCAGCTACTTTTTCCACAGAAATGTAAATCCAACTCCGTTTTCATGGCTTTGATTTTACATGTTGCAAGACAACGTGGCGACAGCTGCAGGCTGTCAATCCAGATGAGCGTCAGCTGACTTCCTTTCTGTCGTTTAAGCAACGGCTTCATTATGCGCAGCACTCATGCAGATTCTGTGTGAGTTGTGTAAACGGCGTGAGAAAGGGGGATCCGTGTCGGAGCGTCCTCTCTCTGTGTTTTGCGTATTTGACCTGCTGCAGTCAGACAAAATTAAGCGAGGCGACAGATAATGAGGCATCTAATACGGAAAACGTTGTGACTGTGTTTGTTTGTGTGATTGTTCCAAATGGGTGCCAGAGGGGTCATTATACTGTGGAAAACATCTGCGCCGCTGCTCTATTATTATTATTATTATTATTATCTTTTGTCACTAAATGTCCAATTGTAACAACCTGAGTAGATGAAACGCGGATCCTCGTGCGACGTTTGCTGCAGCTCTGATTGGAGTCACAGAGAGACGGCCGGCTTCAGCAGAACCTCCTAATGCGGCCTTCTCATTCAGAAAACCAGCATCTGAACACAAACAAAATTCCAGAAAACTGAAAAACTGCCAAAACGCAGAGTTCCTTTAAATCAAGGCTAAAAACAAACCTGATTAGATCTGCCTTGGATTCTTAATAACTGGAACAGATTTAATGTATATTTGCTTTATGATTTTGATAATGGCGTTTGACAAAATGTTTATAACTTTATAATTCAAATGTTTATAACTTGTTTCATAACTGGTTACCATATAATAATAATAACTGTTATTATTATTGGGGTTTTTTTGGTGTAGGAAAATTATTTGGATAATAGTACATCTAACCAACTTTCAGGTCTTTTCCTGTTTCCAGTTTGCTTCCTAACTTTCCTAACTCCGCAATGCTCCCATTTCTATTTTAGTTACATCATTAAATTAGCTTGCATTAGCTCAGCCACCAAGAGGACATGGAATACTTTAGTTTCTGAAGTCGACTGACCATCTTACCGTCCATTAAAACAGAAAGTCGGTTTAAGATTTCAGAGATAGTTGTCTTCTTGATGCATTAGCTGCATTTCCATTACAAATGGAAACTCAGAACTTTCTAAATATCCCTCTTATTTTGAAAAAACACAATTTCACAATTACTGTGTTTAAGTTAAATAAAAAAAACACAATTAAAATCAGACGTGAATAAGTTCACCCAGGTGATAAGTCATTAAAAACATACTGTCCATCATCTTCCAACTACTTCCTGTTGTATTCTTCTTCGTGGTTTATGCCAGTAGCAACATCTTGTTGTTGATCATGTGACTTGTGTGATGTTAAAAATGTGTTTCCATTGCAGTTTTGCAAAATAAACCAATTTTGATATGGCTGAAGAAGTACCTCATCTAGCGTCAAAACTTATGGATAAATGTGTTTTTTTCAAAATTTGCCTGTTTCCAATAAGCTAAATTTATTTGTGAAATGTCCAATTTTGCAGCTATGTAATCAATGGAAACACAGCCACCGACTCCCTTCGCTGTTTTTCTTAGTTTAAAAAAAAAAGGAAAAACAAAACCCTAACGAGTCGCTCTGTCACCATCCACACGTGTGTCCATCTGCAACTTTCCTTTTGTCTCCCTCTGTCCATCTCCCTCTCCTTCACCTCCTTTTCAGCCTCCACTCTCTTTCTCCCAAAAATCCAATTAGCCAGGGCAAACTCCTTACACTGCAGGAGAGGAAAGATCTATGCCAGAGCGAGGCAGGGACGGGGAGATGCTGCCAACACAAGCCCTTAACCAGAATTTTCTCAAGCTTAGCTCATCTGCTGTGGTTTGACCCGAGGGACCATAAGGAGGGAAACAACAAGGCAGAAGAAAAAAGGAAGAAAGCAGAAGATGTTACTGAGAGAATCTCTTTAGAGAAAACTCCTGTCAGGAACATTTTTTTCTCTCTTTAGCTTGAGGAAAAATAGCTGCAAGAAGTCGAATTGTGGCACTTAGACCATAAGTAAATGATAGCATATGCTAACATATGCTACGTTAGCAATGCCAACCCCCCCCCCAAATATATATATATATATATATATATATATATATATATATATATATATATATATATATATATATATATAAGACAAAGTTTAAATAAATCTTTGAGGAATTCTGTTCATTTTCCTTTTTCTTGTGTATAATTTCATATAATAATTTATGGCAAAATGAAGGAAATGAAATGAGAAGCTAACTGCTCTGTGGTGACATGGTAGCATCGAGTGTCATACCTGGTACCTGTTAAGGTAATTTAATACATGAATAAACATCAATCTGATTCTTATTCAGAGGTTATTATTGGTCTAATAATACATCTTACAAACTAAACAAGAGAATACACAATAATGGATTCATAAGAACAAACAAGATGGCATCTTAGATGTTTACAAACCTTGAAACCAGTAGAAGTAGTCTAATCCTACGATGGTCCCAATGCCAAAAAGTGTTTCTCAATGCTGTATTTATGATTTTAATGCATTTCCAGCTGTGTTTTTAAAATAATTTTCCAGCCCAGGAAGGACCAGTGTGAAGAAACTCAGTAAAACAACCTTTTAGTTGCTTTACTGCCCAACTATAAGTAAAACAACCACTATACTAGTTTTACAACTAAAGTGGTAAAACTTAAGTTGTTTTACAGCGATAGTTGTAAAACCTAGCTTTTGAAGATCTAGATTTTACAACCTAGCCCTGGAGTTATGTTGCCATGGAACATTAGACGCACTTATTTTCCTGTGGTTTTTTTCTCTCTCTTACAAAAACAAATTTGTTTCCAGTGAGTTTTGACATAATGTGAGTTAGTTTGATGTTGTTTCCTCTTTTATTCTACATTTTACCCAGGTTGTGTACCAATCCTTAAAAATTCTTAAATTTGTGTATCTAAAATTAAAGTCTTAAAATGTCTTAAATGCATTTAAAAAAAAGTAAGATAGTCTTCTTTATGTCAATCACAGATGTTAAATGTTGTCTTGACTAGAATATTTCATCTCGTATATTGTATATTTTGTTGTTTTTTTTCTGAGTTTGAGTTGCATTCAAACAACTTCATTGTGTTCTGTGACTGGAGGCATTTGACCACTGACTCACTGCTAATATACCCGTTCATGCTAGCTATAACCTTGCTAGCTAGGTAGCTTTTTTTGCATCTATTGTCAGTAAGTGGAAATTTGTCGCCAGTTGGCTGGACGACGTTTGAGACTTCAGGTCTTAAATGGTCTTAAAAGTCTTGAATTTGAGTTGGTGAGACCTGCAGAAACTCTGTTATTGTTTTTATTGGTTCTATTTTATTATTTCTATTATTTGATCTGTTTAATGCTTACAGAACTTTGGTCAAGCAAGTAGCTTTTTAAACATGCTTTATAAACAAAATAGATTTGGATTAGATCATGTCTGTCATCGTCCTTCTTAATTTTTTTTCTGAATATTCTAAAACCAGCCACATGAAAACACTAAACTTACAAGTGGTGGATGATTTTTCTCTTCTTTACAATCCAGTGTTGTTGACTACAACTCAGCAAGTACTTCCTCAGTTACTTCAAAGTAAGAGCCTTACAATAGATTCAAGCACTCACCTCCACATCTGAAGCCCATAATCTTACCTCAGACTGACTTCTCCGGAGGAAATCACATGCTGCTAACTTCGCAGCCTTCACTCTGACAACAAACATTGTGGCATTTTAATATTCGTATTAATATTTAATACTCTGCTGGTGTGAGGGACATGAAAACATTTCTCTCAGGACTTTGTGTAACGTCAGAAAATCAGGTGATAAGAAAACTCTGTGCAGTCTTGCGTCTCGGCAACTTTAAGTCTAAAGTTGCACCGTCTCTATGTCGTGCGTTCACGGCCACCCGGTTGAACATCCTTAACGAAATGTTCGATGTGATTTGATTGCAGGAACTTATCTATTAAAAAGCCGATGCGCCCGACTAAAACGCCTTTCCCAATCTAACTTTTCAGGGATACCACTGGCCGTCCTGCTACAACAGATTAAACAGGGACTCTTAATCAGCGCCCAACAGACTCGCCGTAGTTGACGACAGCCAGCCAACCTCACTGAAGCTGATGACAGCGAGCAATCTAATAAGCCAAACAGATAACCGGCTTCCTGGCAAACTTTGGATTTCCCGCAGGCATTGATGAGTTAATTGAGTTTTTTTTTTCTCCACTTATTCACGTACTTTTAGAAAGAAAAAAAACAAAACTTGATGGACACAAAGCACTCAGGCGACGTTCATATCAGCTAGAAAGCTTCCTCGGTAGAATAGAGTTCCTCCGCAGCCGCGGCTCTCCAGTAAATCCTGCTTTTTCTTGTCTGAAATTGCATTATGGGTCAGTGTACAAAGCATTTGCATGTAAAGTAATCCTGTCAAAAATGTCTCCGGTTGTGCTGACTTCCTAGCGAGGGTCTTACAGAAGAGCAGGCTGTAATCTGTTCCACACGGAGTTAAGACTTATCCAGTAAGAAGGGATTCCCTCAGAGTGCACACAATACTGATGGACGCTTTAGAGGGAATATAATCCTGCATCCTCTGCCGTTTTAGTTCTGATGTGGGATTTCTGGAGCTAAAGAAGCTTCATGACCCTCAGCGTCATTCACTTCAGTATATAGCTTAAACCTAGCACCACTTATCTGGTTTCACACGGCAATAGATTAATGCAGTAATGGAGTATATATATATACACGTATGTGCATCTATTTTTATTTTCTTTTTGCACAACCACTACAAAAATGTGTGGTAGGTCTGTCACGATGGCAGATTTAGCTAGACGATAAAATGCCCCAGTAACGATTGTGATAAACGATAATATTGTTATTTTGAGACCATTTTTGAGCAGTATACATTGACAATGGCAAAAATACTTCAAGTTCACCAAAGGCCAATAAACTTGAACTTTGTAAAGAACAGTTAACACTGGAACTGGAAGATGTTTTAAATAAGCAGAATATAACGCAATAAACAAAAACAATAAATAAAACGGAGAGAAAAACTGAAACCATCAATGAAATGGATTATGATGTCTCTGCAAACAAAACTGCCCTTCAAAAAATATTCAAATATTAATCATTAGAAAGAAACTTACCAAGCTCATATTTATTTAGCATGCGATAAATTGGTTTATTGCTTATTGCTCCAGGCTAAGCGGTACTGACATTTCAATTGGTAAATCAACACCAGTATCACATAGAAACCTGATTTTCACCAGTTTTTCCCAACAAAATGATCATAAAATTGATGTTAAAAAATAAATATTTAACACCCGAGTCTATACTTTCACCACATTTTGGTGCTGCTAAATTAAAAATGCTTTTTTGTTATGTCTTTACCGTTTACTGTCCTGTGGTGGCGCTGGTTGCTGATTTAGCGTTGCTGACCTGGTTGCTGATTTAACACAAGGTGTCGACACATCCTGAAAATGTCTTAATTCCGAAATTAAGGCATTAAAATATCATACATTAAGTCAAGAAATTGCAAGCTGGTCTTAAATATGCCAATCGCAGGTCTTAAATTTTGCTGTGGCAGGACTATTTAATCTACATTCAATGTAAAAGTGAATATTTTTGTCTTTGTGTGCCTTTGCAAACTGCAAGCTGGCTTTTCATGTTTATTCTTAATCAGTCCCTCATGTTTATTTTCATAACGTATTTCAGCAACAAGGCAGCTCAAAGTGCTTTACATCACAGGGTTTCCCCCAGGGTATTATAGGCCTGGCGGCCTGCAATGCTTTACTAGCCCCACCGCCAGGCTAAGCCTTTCTTGTTTATGTTATTAGGAAAAAATTTTTTTTTTTAAAATCGCAATTTCTTTTATTTATTTCTTTAAGTCGGATTGCAAGCGTTTCTGTTGCTCTGAGCGTTTCACTAGTGGAACAGATTTATTCCTAAAATATATGTTTATAGTTTATTCATTTAAAGCCGAACCAACCACACAGCTGCAGGCGCCTCGCGCGCTGCAGCAGCTGGATGTGTGAAGTTTACCTCAGCATGGATCCCGCTCGCCTCCTTTCACTCAAACTGGACACAGGCTGACCTGTATGGTTATTTACATCAACCCCCTGTGAGGAATTATGTTTCTTTCCAGAGTTTTTGATCAAGGTAAGAGTTTAAAATGAACCGTGTTAGCTCTGGTTGCGCAGCGCTACGTGAACCGCAGGAATAACTTGTAGTGGCAAATTCAGAGGAGCGTTGAGCGAGCAGTGAGAATGATTTATATTTGTGAACAAAACATTGTGTGGCTTTTCCATCTCAACACGCTGCCCAGCGCCAGGCTCTGACTGCGCTGATAAAGTTCATGTCTGTGGTCCCGGTTGTCCGGTGTGTTCGCGGCTAACGAACCAGAACCAGCGCTAACCTCATCATGCAGGTTCAGGCCAGTGAGAAGGTTTCGCGCTCAACTCGTAGTCACGCATCAGGCTGATTTTATGTTATTTTATCACTATTGTTACTATTATTTTTCCGATTACACTTAGCATCAAACCATGCTAAATGCTTTGTCTACTTAGTCAGACAGAGTTAATGTGCGCGGCAGAGGGGAGATCTGAGAAACTCGTCCCATAAACTCGACCAGCCAAAATAGTTTCTGTGACTCTTATTAAAACCTCAACAGACACGAAATGGAAGAGCTACTAAAGTCACATTAGCAGCATTAAATTAAATCTCCTGTTTGTTGCACGTCTCTGCTCAGTGTAGCGAATTTAACTCATGCAGGGCCGGTCCAAGGCTGTATGAGGCCTTAAGCAGAATCTGACTTAGGGGCCCCTCTTGCTGCTAAAAACATCAGCACCTCTAACAGCTTAACCCTAAATCTGGAACAGGGGGAGTAGTTTAAATGGCCGACCTAAAAACAATCAGTTATAATTGTAGTTTACTAATTTGTATTTGTGAACAAACAGAGCTCAAACTTAAAGATTAAACTCACAGCATCAGATTGTTGCTATGGTAACAAAACAATTTAATTATGAATATTGTTCTTTGAACTTTAACAGAGTAAACTTGCCAGCTCCTTAAAATCTAACATTTAAATGTTAAACAAATTAAAATCTTGAAACCATTATAATCAAATTTAGCAGCATTGATCATCTCAATAAACAAATGTTACATTTATGTGTCTGTGGTCTGTGTTAAAATATTAGTATTTATGGGGCCCCTGAAGGTCTGATGGAGCCGCTGACTTAATTTGGATTAAACAGAAGTGCAAATAATTGATATTTATTTTAATTGTATTTTTTGATTTGTTGTTTTTAAGACAAAATTTGGGTTTAGATATAATTTCACTGGCGATGTTTTCCCTAACATATAATTACCAAGTTATATTTTTTGCATTTCCTGCCCATTTAACATCTTTTAATACAAAAACATGATGGACCACCGGTGGACCGCCTCGGCGCCCCGACCGCCGGGCTTAACAAGTTTTCTGGGGGAAACTGCATCATAAAAACAACAAAAATACAAATTTATAAAAGACACCAACAAAGTCAACAATTAAAAAAACATTACATTTAGTCAAGTACCATTGTTACTTCTTCCTCCTCCTCGCTGAGCAGCCTTTCAGCCCATTTCGGTACCGGACACATTTCACCACAAATTTAGCTTCTGTTCTGAAGTCAATCTGCACATTTTGGACCAAAACCTGTTTGTCTTGCATATAATTGCTTGAAGAGATGAACATGATTTTGATTCTGATTTTGAAGACATTAGTAAATAAATAAACCTCTGACATGTTCTTTCTCTCATTATTGCGAGTCATTTAGATAATTCTGTCAATTGTTAATGCAACAGCGTATTTTAAGGTCAATTGAAACATCTTACTATATTTAATAATAATAATTGAAACAGTGGCAATAACAGAAGAAAACAAAGCAGAGGAAGACGTTTTGAGCTATAAGGAAGGAAAACAGTTTGGGACAAAATGCACATTTTACTCATTTGCTCATTAAACTGCACTGATTGCAATCTGGTAGAAATGTTCTTTAATGCTCGTTTTGTTTAATCACTATGTTTTCCTGTAGAGACCTCATAAAACTGTGGATGTATTTGCCCCTAGTTTGAACTTGTGGAGAAGACTAAGGATGATTTGGCGCTGGCCTTTCAACAGGACGACGCTCCCCGGTGCAGTGGCACAGAGAAGACATTTAGGAATGTCTGAGGAACGCAAAGCTGTCCTGTGAAGTTATGAGAGCTAAAATCTACTAAGTCATGTAAGGAAACCTTTAAAGGTCCAACAGTTGAAAGAACAAGCTGGAGAAACTTTCAGACGGAGAAAGATAAAAAGGTTCCAAGAAGTAATTTCCACAAACATCAAACACACATTAATATTAAAAAAAAAAAAAAAGACTTGACAAAAGAAGAAGCCTTTAAAAGCTTTTATTGTTCTCTTCATCTGTGTTTGTAGTCTGTCAGAGATGGTCTGACAACAAAACCAGCAGTAAATATAGACTATCTGTGGATTGCTCATTTTTATCTGCATGTAGCTCCATGTTTAGCACTAGTTTCCTCGTTGTGTGAACACTTTAGTCAATAGAGGTGATAATATGGGTAATATCGATACCAACCCAATATCAGATTGATATTTGCATGGTAAGATTGATATGTTCAGTTTCTGATTCCTTTTTGACACTTCATTTTACTTTTCTGTCATAGTTTCTCAACTCTACCTCAAAACAGATTTTGCTTTGATCTGCTCTTAAATTAACTTTTTGTTCCCCCCTTTGTTTTGCATTTAATTTATTTAGGAAAAATTTCACAGACATCATGTTAATATGTTAATAAAGTATTTTGTACTTTAACTTTGTCTATATTCTGATGTTTGATCAAAATATTACAATGGAAAAAAAACTAAACAAAAGAAAAACCTAAAGGCAGGAGTTTGATTATATATCATGCTTAAATAAAAAGTATCGGTATTGATATCGGCATCAGTATTGGCAATACGGTTCCTGTATTTACTTGGTATCGGATTAATACCGAAACACGGAGTATCTCACTCCTCTATGCAGCTGACTTCAACTAGAAAACCTGAAATTGAGTCTGTCATGGTTTATTTACCAGAGGAGCGTCCCTACAACCGGAACATGTGAAGATAAACATCAGATTCTCCATTGTTCCATTGTTTCCTGTTCTGATGCAGCATTCCTCGTCTTCAGGCTTCATTTCCAGCGTTTTGCTTTTCCTCCCTTCTCCCTCTCTGAAGCCATTTCTGCTCTCTTTCATCTCCTCTCTCACTTTCACTTCACCCGCCTCCTCTGCATCCTGCTCTTTCCGTCAGTCTCGTGTCATGTCGCATTTGTCAGAAAAAAAAAGAAAGATGGTTTTGCATCCACACAGCTAAACCCCAGAAAGTGATTTTTCTGCATTCCGCCTTTCCCCAAAAGGCATTTGATCACACAATATCAGTCCAATCAAATAAGACGACATCTGGGTTCAGAGTCGTGTGTGTAGGTGTGTATACTGTATGTGTTAAACACGCTGGCATCCCCAGCCGCTTCTTTGGTCTTCCGGAATGACCGCGGGAGGAAGCAGCAGCCGTAGCTCGGCTGACAGAGAAAGTGAGGAGAGAAAAAGAAGAGGAAAGGTGCTGAACCGCAGTGATGGAGAAAGTCGTTGATCGTCTCTGGAGTTGTCAAAAAACAACAACCTCAGAATGATTGGCTTTGCTGCCGAGCCGCTCCGGCGCTCACTCGAACTTGTCAAGACGCGGAGTGATCCCTCGGCTTTGTTCTGCGGTGCCGAACATCCCCGCGAGACGCAAACACTTCTAAGACTCGTCGCTTCGTCGGGCCGCAGTCGCGCGCCGCTGCCACACGAGAGCACTGGCGTCAAAGCAATGAGCCAGGTGGAGCCGCGCGAGCTGCCAGCCGAGCCGGAGGTGTTCTCCACCGACAAAACCCAGCGAACGAGGGACAAACCCGGGCTAAATATAGAGCGTGTACGCTCATTCAATAAATAGCTACTAATTAGTTTTTTGAGAAGTAATTAGACTCAAATGCCAGGCAAAAAAAAAAAAAAAAAAAACAGATTACACGCGCCCTGATCCTTCAGCCACTACTATATAAGAACCCCGAAGCTGAGCAACCCACATAATTTTGTCATTATTTTTAAATTATAGTGGCACAAGTTACAGCCCTTTTGACCGTCAAAATAATTCAGCAGTCATGCCCCACAGTTCATCTGCTGTTAATGAGTAGAGACACTTAAACACACCACTAAATTTGTGCTAATTTTTTAACAGTCATTATGAGGCAAAAAACATAAAACGAATTGTGTCCACATCTGCATATGTTTGCCAGCGAATTTAGCTTTAGAGGTTTCTGTAATCTGAAAACACAGAAACTAACAGTTTTTTTTGGTGTGTACTCAAAAGGTTCTCATTTAATTAAGGACTGAGTAATAGTAATAGTAAAGCCATTAAAGCTGCTGAGGGTTGTACAGAGCATACAAGTCAAACAACATACTTTTAGCTTAGCTTAGCCCTGAACAAAAAATAAAATTGTGTTTCTCTTGCCTGATGATGCAGTCTGAGTGTTCCCTCTGATTCAGGAGAATAAGCATCACTTGGGAGATGAGCAGGATGTTTCTTTAGCTGAGCAACTTGCTAGCATTGCCTCTCGTCAGTCAATGTGCTTCAGCCTGTGCCTTTAGCTTGCATTGGTAGTAGCATCATGCTAAAGTCCGCCAGTGCTGGTTGTTCAGTACAAATAAGGGTCTATTTTTTCATGTCTGACACTGCTGGTGTGAGTTACCCTTAAGAGGTCAGCATAACTGTTCGGTTGGCAATAATGTCTGTCCACTAGTTTGTGTTCAGGCTGACTAGTGGTGGTAGTTTCCACCACTTCCCTCAGTGCGTTGGGTTTTGAATCAGACATTCATCACAGTATCAGGAAACCTGACAGAAGACCCATTGCCTTGTCGCCTGCATAGAACGATGGTACCACAGCCACAGATATCACCAGTCGCACTGTATAGCGAAAAAATCAGATACCGGAAGCATTTAGGCAAAAAAAAAATAATTTTTTTTTATTACTTCAGACTACTGAGTGAGCGTAACCTTCAAGTCCCTCTGTTTACCCACTGGTTTCAACACTCTGTTTTCTGGGGGCTTCACTTATATTAGACAATTGGACAACACAACTACCCTGCCGGATGCCAATTCACATAGCAACCCTGTTAGACTCCAACAAATGCCAGCGATTGTGTCTAGCAGGTCTGTAAGACATCCCTTTTGTTTGGTGATCTTTGCTTTCTGATGTCACTGACTTTTGGAGTTTCCAGTTGTCATGATTGCTGGGTATTTTTCTCCTATTTGTTGCTTTTCTTTACTTTATCCATCTACACTTCATGTCTGCTGATGCTACGCTGCACGCTGGCCACAGTCTGCTCCTCATTCTCCATGCAGCTCTGCAGAACTCAACCATTTAATCGGTGCTTAATGTACAGAACACCAGACCGGCTCACTGTCTTTGCCAGATTATGGACGTTTACGGTGACGGTAATCAGATGTTTCTTCATTCTCCAGGACTCGAGATATATTTCTTGTTTATGTATTGACAGATTTGAATTAACATCCTCTATGTTTCTAACAACTTATTTTACTGCAATGTCCAGTGGAAAGCCTACTCGGAGACTTCCACAGAACAATCTGTTCATGTTTTTCCCCTCGCTCAGTAATTCACAGCTGGTCATTGTAGCAACCATATATACACACCTGCCTTTATGGCCATCAGCATGACGCCAATAATAACCAGTTGCATATTTCTCCACTTGTTACCACTATCTATAACAACCATTACCAGTTTAAAAAGTTCAGGCTCTTTACAAACTGAATTCTTTACAAATATACTGTATCACTGGTCAGAATGTGTACGGAAAAAATACAATTTTGTACTTGTGGCGTTTCCCTTAAATAAACAAAATTAAAATTACATGTGAATAAGTTTATTCGCATGATGTCATTAAAAGCCATGCTGCGCCATCCTCCTCCTACCACTTCCTGTTGTCATCTCCATCGTTTCCGTGGTAACATCCGGTTGTTGATAATGTGACATGAGTGATGCAAAAAAAGTGTTTCCCTCGCAGTTTTGTGAAATACACAAACTTTGACACACCTGGTCCTAGCGCAAAAACCTTTTATGTAAAAATGGGAGTTTCTTTTAAACTGACGTGTTTCTGCTAAACAAATTAATTTTTTGTAAATGTGGTTGTGTTTAGCAAGCAAATTTACAGCTACCAATGAATTAAGGCAGTTTTGAAGGCAAGATGGTAGTAGAGAGGTGCACATAATCACGTGTTCAAGTGAGTGTACATTTTCACCACATTTTTGATTAGTTTTCCTGTATATTACATAATTTGATGATGAAAACTTCAATAAAACTCATACTGTGTGGTTTATATACAACTGCTTTAAGAGGTTGGTGGTGTAAGTTATTCTTGAACTTAACTTACTAGGTGTAGTATATATGGAAAAACTGAAACAGTCTATTAAAACTCTTAATTAAGGGTGATATAAGCATTTATCAGAAACTTAAAGGTTCTGGGATTCATATTGAAGAGAGCCAACCAACTCTTTGCTTTAAACATCTTACCTTATCGGCGAGATAAAAAGGTATTAAACTAAAAATAGACACCGACTTTGAAATGAGAGCTTTTCATCGATGTTCTGTACTTACATTTTCTCACGACTGGACGCTGCATTAAGTGTTCTTTTCTCTCCAGACTGTGTCCGTGCAGTGCAGCGATGCAGGGCGACGGCTTATTTCTAATTCCTTCTCCTGGCAGTGGAATTGCTGATGCACCGCAGTCTGAATCTCTGGCACTTTGTCTGAACCGTAAATCGATGAGGGAAGCCAGGCGGCAGCCTCCATTTCCACTGCTGTGTGGGGTGATGGAGGTGAGGGAATACTGGCTGCGATGAGATGATGCTGGAGAACGCTCACTGAGTCGCCACATTCGTGGACTGGCACACGATTTCCCAAACTGTTATCTGTACACATTCCCTCAGAGGCAGACGGCTCGGCCCGGACACTTTGACGGACCAATCCGATGCATTTATAGGTTGTGTGTGATTTCTGGTTTCCAGCAGGAGATGACCTAGTGTAATCTCAGACTCCCATTCAAATAAGGCAGCCTCTATTTAAGGGCTTACGTGTAAACCAGGGTTTGTGATTATCTCCGCTGGGAATATTTTCAGTGCTGGTCACCTCCCCAGCAGCAGAACTGAGTGGAATTAGCTTGGACTTTTGCTCACTAAGCCGGGGATTTCCTCTAAGGCGCCGAAGGACATTTTCCGATGATTGACGAGATTGTTGGGTGCCTACGTTTTGGATGGAAGGGCATTGCAGTTTGTCAAACGGCTGTGCTTTTCAGGTACTTTGACTGTTAGCTGATGGCGTTAACAACACAACTCTTGTAGAAAGTTGTAGGAAATTTCAACAACAGTTTGCTTGACACCAACTAGCTGCATTTCCATTAAGTGTAGAATTTTGCAAATTGAAATTTTGAAAGTAAATCTGCTCAATGGAAACACGCCAACGTAAAAAAAAACAAAAAACTTTTTTTTTCATCAAATGTTTTTGCACTATTGTGGTTTTTGTTTATATATAAACAATTTTTGCGTCACACGAGTCGCGTGATGAACAGCCGGATGTTACTACAGGCATAAATGACAAAAAGACGACAGGAAGTGGTAGGAGGAGCTGGCTCCTCCAGATGTCTCTGAGCGTCACACAGTTCATAAAAAGTTGTGTGTCATTCCAACATGTTTCCTGTTCAGGCTGAGAACATCCTAAGGGTTGCCAGGTCTGATTGACAGTGTCCAGCCCAAGCATAATGTAAAACCCACCCAAATCCCCCCAAAAACTCATGTTAATAACAACAAACATATATTTTTATGCATATATAAATGTCCAATCTTATATGTCCTTTAGGTCATTGGTTGCTTTCATAGAGTTGTGACAATTCACAACATGCTTGGTCATCCTTTATTACATTCTGACCAGAACCAATCTATAAAGGACTGAACTCTGTTCCAAGTCCTTTAAAATCAGGAAGTTGCCCTGGGGTTTCTGTTTTACAATGCTACGACGTAGTTACACCTGATTAACCAATAACTAATCATGGATGATGTCATGTTTGACACATTCTAGAGATTTCAAAACAAAGTATTTAAGACAAGTGCAAGAAATTGAATTCATTAAAAGTCTTGTGCTTTTCTGCCACGTAATAAGAACTATTTGGAAAGAATTTTTTCTCTGAACACTTTATAAAAACTACGCCAAATGTTGTAAAAAGCAGCCCAAATTTTAACAACCCATCCAAAACTGTTTGTTTTTTTCCCAGCCCAATGTGTTCAAAAGCTGCCCAATTGGGTGGAAACACACCAAATCTGGCAACACTGAACATGTACCCTAAAATGAAACTCATTTCAGCAAGTTGCTTCCTGCATATTTAGCCATTTTAACATGGTGGAAGGCTGAGCAACGATGAGCAAGTATCCAGGCTAACAATGACAACAAAGGAGTAACATTTATCATGAAATGCCGTTTGTGCTAATTGGCTGATTGTTAAAAATCAGCTGAGAAGCAAGAGGAGGAACTGCAAGTGATGAGTGAATTGATTCGACTCCCTCCAGACACAGGAAACAGGTCAGAAGTTACTGAGTTACTGAAAGACTTTAGATGCTATCACTGCTTGTTGACAGCAGCTCAATGTGAACCAGAGAGCATCACTGAGGGAGTTTAAGGAACAATAGCAGCAGGAATACTACATTAAAAAGCAGCCATGTATAAATCATCATGTGTGTACTCCGGAGCACTTTGAGCCATAAAAACACTTCAATCACATGACATGTAGCCCAGATCTTCGTTTGGGTCTTTTTTTTGTGGTGTTCTGAATTGAATGCAGTCCCCCGACACCAGCCCAATCCAGTTAAATCATTATCTTACGCCTCCTTGGCCCCCCTGATCCCTCGTCTCTGAGTTGTGTTATTGCAGCTCTCCCAGAATGGGAAGATCTCAGCTCCTCTTTCTGTGTGTGGCGCTGCTGAAACGTTGTCTCTGTGTACTCGTGCATTTGTGCTAACATTCATTTTGAAGATTGTTTTGGCTCTCTGTCAGCGTAGGGGTCCTACAGCAAAAGCCGCCTCTCTCAAAACAGATGAGTCCCACTCAGTTAGAGCTATGAATTAAACATGTATTTGCTTGTATATATGTCTTTGAATCCATTTGTGTGCGCGAGCTTCTGTTTTTAGTGCTTCACTTACTGTATTTGTTGTTTTGATCGCCGCAGGTCTACCTGTAAAAGTGGTCTGATCTTTTAAAGGTAGACTGTGAGTCTCGTGCCATCTTTTAGCAGATTCAAGTACCTGTTGCCTTCAGTTATAAAAATGACTATGACAAAAGAAATTTGACTTTGTAATTTAGCACCTTGAAATTGGGTCTCTGTCTCTTTAAGAAGCTCCTGCTCTTTCTGAAACCCCACCTTCAGTAAGTCATCACAACATGGATGGCTCCTCTATTCTTACACTTTAACAAAATTTTTACCAACATTTCATTGATAAATAGTTCCTATAATGAGCTCAGCAGATGCGCAGTCCCACCAGTTGTTTGCTAATTGTTCCTGGCTAGTCTGGAGGAGCTGAGTGGAGAAGTCATGGGGCAGCCTATGCATTAAGGTCAGATCTTATTTTTTAGGTCTGATCTAAACTCTAATTTGTAATGTGACAGTATGTGGGAAAAGTCTAAGAGGTGTAGATACTTTTGCAAAGCGGTGCAGTTAAATAAAAACTCTACCAAACAGACCCGAAAATCTAAAATTAATTTCACATCCGTACCAAATTCCACAGAATATCGAGCAAACTTGGGTCCATCGGAATCTCAATCCCTGACACACAACGGCTTCAAAACGTTTAAATTCCACTGGCCCCCTTCTTCATTCACTTTCTGGGAAGCAATCCAGAATTTGGAGCTGATGTGTTTTCCCCTTGCAGAGTTCATCGTGACCCAGCTCAACTCGGGGACAACACATCTAATGATCCGTCGACACGCAGCACATAAACACCATCCTCCTGAAAGACAACAAAGTCTGGCTTACAGGAAACTAACTTTCTGCTCTGATAGATTTTCTTTTTCAAATCTGTTTTTATTTTAAAGCATCTTCCAAGCAGCGAGGGGTTGAATTAAACGTAAACACCACATTGCGACGGCTAGATGGTTTCCAGATATACTGGAAGGTACTTTTTCAAAGGAAACTATGGGCCAGCTCATGTATTTCATTGTTACATTATATTCACACAATACATTAATTTACCATAGTCACTTCAATACTAGTGTGTTCAGTACTGCAATGACAAAGGTCTGCCTTTATTGAAAACTTGGCTATATTTCAACTGATATGCATTCAGTTTCTGCATAACAACAGTATTCTGGCTGGTTAGAGTTAGGAATGGAAAGAGTTAGGAAACTGAGAGTTAATCATAATTGATATGATCACTGGAATAGGCAACATTAAAATAGCAGTCACATATTTTCTTAATATTGTCACCCGATATAAAATGCAACATCACAGCATAAAGTTACAACAAACACCCAGTAGTTTTACTTAATCTCTCTTTACACTGTGCGTGTGCTCCGTCTACGCCGATGAAGGTTTGCTCACCTCGTCATGCCGAACGCTGTGAGAGACCCCAGCAGAAAGACAGGGATAGACTTTATCGAGCGGGGGGTGTCAAACTCATTTTCATTTTAAGCCATTGAAGATTATGAATGTCTATAAAGGTCTGGTTATGATGGGATGTATCGATAAAAAGACACTTTTAATTTCTACGTGTTCAATTTGTGCGTCTTAAATTTGTAACAATTTGTAACATCTTTATACATTGATGTAATTTGGTCCTATAAAAATGAATCCCAAATAAAAAATTATTTGATTTGACTGATAAAATAATTTCTTAACACACAACTGTTATCAGAGTTCAGTTTATGGCCCCCAGGCCTTGAGTTTGACACCTGTGGTATAGAGCACTAAACTATCATTCTCTGATGGTCAGGTGATTATTCAATTTGAGAATATATAACACGGCAAAAGTAATATGACATACATTTCAGACTTTTCTTCCCAATTTACATTTTGCACAGTAGTGTCCACATCTACTGGTGTGGAAGATGTATCATTCTGCTGCGTCATTAGCGGGTGTATTACTTTCAGTTACATCAATGTCTCTTTATGTTTTCTGAAGAATCTGTATTACACGAGTAAGCAACCATCTGGGAATTAGATTTCCATTCTCTAACAGTGATTCCAAGTGGTCAGATAATTATAATTTCAGTTAATCACATTGTAAGTTTTGTCGTCAGTCTCCCTTTCAGTTTCAAGCACTAAGCATGCCGAAATGAGTGATGCACATGAGAAATGTGAAATGATTAGATAAAGTAATGTTAGTAATTTTATCTAATATCTTAGCTGGTGAACAGTGAATACAGTGATATAGTGAACCTCTGAAATACCTTATTTTAATGTGTTTACCTTATTTTAATAAGGTAAACACCAAATCTGACCCGTAATACACATCATGAAAACCATCTTGGAAAGCTAACATTTCTTATTTCTTTTCTAATATTCCTTCCTTACAACCTAATATGAGCGAAACGCAAACATTTTGTTGAAGCAGGAGCATATACACTGCAAAAACACAAAACCTCACAAAGTATTTTTCATTCAGTTTCTAATGCAAATATCATAGTACAAAACTAATTTAGAAGTAACTTTTCAGCCAGAAATAGGAGCTTATTTTAAGTATAAAAAAACTGCAATATTGATTAAATAGGAGATTTACTTAGGAGATTATTTCACTTATGACCAATGTTATAAGTGACATAATCTGCCAGTGCTACTGGTATGTTTTCATCAATAAATTATTGACTTACAACAAGCCCCTATTTCTTGCTGAAATGTCACTTCTATGTTAGTTTAATCTAATTTCAAGTGTACTAAGATATTTGCAGTAGAAACTGAACCAAAAATACTTAGTGAGGTTTTGTGTTTTTGCAGTGCGCCCCATGGCTAAACATTAATTGTTGGTGTGTTGTTGTTATGCTGTAAAGTTAATTGCCTATCGGGACGTGAATGAATGAAGGTCTGAACCTGAAGTAAACGCTCTTTCTCTGTGAATGACATCACTGAGAAGCTGTTTGTTCTGAACCCGGAGGGACAGAGAGGCCAATGCAGAGTGCATAACGACAGCAGTCTGTTTGGGTATGCAGACACATGGAGGAAGTGTGAGACCCGGCTTGTTATTAGTGCAGAGGGATGTCTGACTGTGGGATAATTATCTTTAGCACCTTGCGGTCCCTGCAGGCGCCCTGTGAGCGTTCTGTGAGCCCTGCTCCTCGGGTCGCGCTAAAATCCAGAGAAACAATCCTCTGGCTTCTTGTTAAATTGAACAAACAAGTCAGCCATCTTGTTTGTCGGGAAGCATGCTGCCTGTCTTCTCTTGCAGTGTTTATATTAACTTAAATATTGAAGAAATTAATCCTGGGAGAGGATGAGGCGTCGTTACATCTGCTTGGCACAAACAAACAGAAATGTTTTTGAGTACTGTACGAGCTCCTGGGTTTATTTTTTCTTGCATCGTATTTACTGTCTCAAGTTTCTTCCGAGATATTCAATTATCACCGATTTTGATAAACACATCTGTGCTTTTGTTATTGAGAGCAGCACCCTCCTCCCCTCCACCTACACCCCCACCTCTACAGGAGTATGTGTGGAGAATCAGAAGTGTCTGCTGCTACGGTCCCCAGAGTGAACACAACAGATGGTGTGAGCTGACACACACACAGCCGCACCCGCACACACACACATCACAAATGACTGCCCCTCAGGCATTGTTGAGTTCCTAAATACCATTGCTCCTTCGTCTCCTCTGCCAATCTGCAAGGTCAGTGGAAACTTCTGTAGTACTCCGTGTTTCTTCCCCGGAAACAGGGAAAAAAAAGACACGACTTCCCTAAAGCCACACATTCCACACACACCTACACAGATGCGGCATGCAGCACATTATCTGAATATGTAATATTCGAATGTGGGCAAACACGTTCAGTATCGTCTCTGCTCCACGCAACGCGCGCATATTATGGTAGCAGATGGTGTGTCTCAGCACAGTCAGGTGGCAAACTGAGGCATTCTTCCACTCAGTCACCTCGGGGTTTCACTGCCACGCACAAGTGGAGCAGAGTTTCTCTCACTGGCTCTGACACAGCTGCATTGCTAGCAACGTTTCAGCTAAGATACATGTTAGCAATCAGGGCTATATGGCTATAGCTGGTTACCAAATGCTGGGTCATTAACCTTCAGCACTTTCTATGGAGGCTAATGCTAGAGAACAATTCTTGAATAATTTATTCAGACACAACTGGTGCAATCTTCATTGGAAAACAGTGGAGTGTATTCACTGGGGCTAGCGACCATAGCAAGTAACTAAAATCCACCAATCTAGAATTTTTAGCTAGCTTGGCACAAAGCTAGCTCAAAACGCGTAAAACTGCCAATTTTAATGTTCCAAACTTAAACCTTATGCTTTAATACGTTTAAACTGTCTTGGCGCTACCGCAGAAGCTAACATCTACAGTCTTACTGCTAATGCTGATATCGATAGTCTTCCCTTTCAGCGCTACTGCAGGAGCTAACATCCACAGTCTATCTCCACCCTAAGAGGTGCAACCAATCAGCACCTGGATTGGCCTTTTCGCATATGCCAGTCCATTGTGTGCCAAGTAGCATTGTGTCTCAGTATTTCAGCTTCCCGAGCTGGGTTTTCTTTAAAATATTTTACATGTGTACTATGAAAAAGTCAGCTAACCACAAATTTTACTCTAAACCTTTAGAGTTACGTTCCACAGAAAAATCAGAATATGGAAAATACTGACCCACAAATAGGCAGCGCTTTATTTCTAAAGTTCTGGACCTCTGCTGTCCACACAAGATCCTCCTCAGCGAAGGTCCATCTTGACGGGGTTTTTCTCTAATGAGATCTCTGGTGGATGGTTAATGCCGCTGACACCAGATTCCTGATTAGAGCCAGTCATAGCAGGGAGGGATCTGAAAGTCGTCTCCATCTTAATTCAATGTTCCCAAATCAAGTATTTAATTTTAGGGGTTTTTAATACTGTACTTCAGATTAAATAACTCCTTCACTTTTCTGCTATGCATCAACACACCCTTCTTTGTGGACATTGGGGACTCACCATTTCTTCTCTATGCAAATGATTTTCCAGATGTACATCCCAGTAACCCCACACCAGCTTCCTGCCATGTTGAACTCCAGCAGACGAGATGAAACTCTGTGTCTGACCTACCTGAGTTTAAGCAGTGTGCCTGTTGATGATTCAGAACTTTTTGTATTAGCGTTTTTAAAATTTGGCACCGCATTAACATGAAAGCAAGATTCGTAGAACTTCTCAGTCAGATCTCTTCCTACTCTCGATTCCTTTGAACTAACATGTCAGCATCATTAAAACAAGGCCAAACTTCCCCTCAGATGCATCAAAGTGCTGCAGAAAGAGGCTTAAAAACCAGCAGACTGCTCCGTCTTTGGTGAGGAGGATAACAAGTCCTCCTTTGACTTCTACTGACTCATGTCTTGAGTTCCAGACTGTTCATGGTGATTCAGGATGCTGCATCTGCTTGTTGCTGCAGTAGTAAACAATGAGTATTCAATTACACTCAAATTCAAATCAAAAATATGTCACTAATCCAAGAGGGAAATTAAATGTTGTTGTAACTCACTATAGAGTTTTCTTTTGTTGCTGTAAGCAGGAAGGACTTCCTGTGGCGGTCTGTAGCCATGTTTTTTTTATTAATGCGCATTTAGGAGGTACTGCTTTAGAAAAAGTTGATGAAATGGCATAATTTAACTGTAACTTGCACGTATTCATCTGCCTGATCCGTGAATTCACCATGTAGATTCTCTGTTCAGCTTGTTGAATGTTTATAAAACCTAATGAAAATGAAATCCATTCGAATATGTCACTGCTTCTATTTTATAAAATGACAGGTAAAAATAAATTATGATGTAGTTAATTTTTTTTCTTTCATAGCGTATGTCAAAATGACGGAAAATGGAAGAAGGCTAGTGGAACCTCTGGGTGGGACGCTCTCAATCACTGGTTGGTCTGTACTTTACCAGAGGCATGAAACTCTGAAAAAATTTGACATCATGCATTTTTAACAGCCTTGCTTGGCGTCAACATCTGATTAAATAACACTTCGGATGGCCTGGTTGATTCGCTTCAAACCAGTAGATGGAAACACGCCTAATTCGCCTAATTGTTTTTTGCGACTTTTTAAAAGTTTTCCCAAAATTTACATAACATGGCAAATATGAAAGTAGAAAAAGCCTCAGACTGAAGACTCTCTCTGCAACAGTAAAATCCAGCAGAGAATGACAGAAACCAGCTGCATTTTCATTGACTAGATAATTTTGAAAATAAATTAGTTGAATGAAAACGCGCCAATTTAAAAAAAAAAAAAAATTTTGATGAAAAGTTTTTGCGCTACGATGAGGTGCTTATTTATATATATATATATTTTTTTTTTGACCGTATGGTTTATTTTGCAAAGTTGCAATGGAAATACATCTTCTGCGTCACACAGGTCACATGATCAACAACCGGATGTTGCCACTGGCAAAACCCACGAAGAAGACAACAACAGGAAGTAGTGGGAGGATGATAGCGCTGCATGTTTTTTTATTGACTTATCGCTTGAACAAACTTCTTCACATGTGATTTTAATTGCGTTTCTTATTTAGTGGTGAGACTGCAATTGTGAAATTGTGTTTTTTATAACATTAGCCGAATATTGACAAAGTTTTGCGCACATTTGTAATGGAAACACAGCTACCGAGATGTGACGACTGGAGTGAACACAGTTGGGTCTAATTAGCAGAATGAATGTCAACTGTGAGGGTAACATGCAGAGGTAACTTAAACTCCAGGAAACATTTCCTCTTTCTCTGGAAAAACATGTTCATAACCTAAAACAGCAGGCTGGAAGGTGTTCTGTATATATTTGCAGCGTCTCAATGCAGCACTCGCTGACTGTAGAGAGACAAGCTTGAGCTGCAACTGTACAAGGTTACATGCATATATTTTTCCCTCACTTCTAAATCATTCATGCTTGAGAAGGCGGAGGCGAATGTGCCACAGATTCTAACAGAGTTTTAATATTCTGCTCTGGTTCTGGTGTGAAGAGACAGATCTCCACTGTGCTTTTACAACCCATTAAACACCAACGGAGACGCGCCGCCGCACAAACGCCGCCACGTTTAATCCATCAACGTTGTCATCAAAAACCCCAACAAACCCGTCGAATCTGGCTAATTGGCGGCTGTCTGAGTGCTGTTTGTTGTTCCTGTTTGTCCCGTTGTATGCGGCGGTGGGAACAAAACGTCTTCCGGAGACGCGGTCATCAGTTCCCCGGCTCAGATACAGTGGCGTTCGGCGGTACAGCGCAGGTAATGTTTACCATGACGGATGATATCAGATGAGGCAGCCTTTCTCTCTGCGAGCTGCTTTTAATTGGTTCTGAGAACAATGGAAGGCCACGGCTGTCGGCAAGCGATGAGTTATGCCTGAGCAGATCCCAGCTCAGATTGGTGGCAAGCATCCGTCACTTCAGGCTGTAAACGGAAACAATAGCCATGTTGTGATGACTTCCTGAAGGCGCAGTTTCAGGAAGAGCAGAAGTTTTTAAGTAGACACTAAATTACAAAATCAAATTTCTTTTAAGTCATATTTGATATAAAGAGTATTTATTTGACAATGGAAGTTAACATAGCTACTTGATTGTGGAATAAAATGATGCTATCTGCCTGGAAAACACATAACGCTGCCCCTTTAAGTGTCTGGACTGTTTCTATAAGTAGTAGAGACCTAAATGTAAGTACAAAAGCACGTAGAAAGTGAATTTTACATAATAAGTTTCCCTTTAAATGAAGTGTTCAACTCCAGTTTCATGTCCATTCTGAGCCATGACAGAAGAAACTCCTCATTTCCCCATGTCTACCTTAGATCTGAATGGTTTAATGTTTCAGAGGTTCGCATCACTGCTCTGACACGTGTAGCTCAGTTCAGTTCAGGCCATATTAAAATAAAACAATCTCAGGAGATGAGATTTATGTTCACAGACACACAAAGAAGCCGCATGATGAAGCCCGAGCCCTGGGACTGGGGAACATACTGGGCCTCCGTCTAATTAACGCTGTGTGTGTTCAGTGAATGAACAAAGAGTGCAGTAGGGGTAGCGGGGTTCATACAGAGAACTGAAAACTTTTCTACTTAGGGACTGACTGAAAGCAAGAAGACGTGTGGAGATGTTCAGACTTGTTCTGATGCATTTTTTCCTGATCTAAAAGATGAAACTTTTGAGGTGTTTCTCATCGTTTTTCAGCCTCGGTGATCGCAACGATCGGCGGTTTGCTGAAATGTGAACTCAATACATTTTAAAAATCTATCCTCGGAGCACAAGCCGCTGATTTCCTATATTGAGAGACACCAGAGCCAGAAGGAATGAAGGGATATGCTTTATGTCTTAGCACTAAGATCCATAGAAATCCATTCTGGGTGGAACACTTGGATTTGGGAAGCAGAACTGAGGGCCTAGAGAAGCAGAGAAATCACTTTAGGTTCAAAACAAGAAGACAGACAGGAACGGATTGCTTTCTTGCTGTAGAATGTTGTTGATGTGCGGCGCGGTCGTGGCGACATGCTGATACATATTTGCTGGATGTCTGACAGCGGGTCCATACATTCCAACCGGAGAGAGTAAATAGTTTCAGCCTGTGAAGACGGATCCGAGAGAGCTGCGCTCGGCCGTAACTCACTTTTTACTTTCCCCGGAGAGTAATGGCTCTAATTCCATCAACAATCATGCAAACTGTAAACTCATCCCCTTTCCTCAGAAAAGTAAATTATGCCTTCACTTGTGACTCGAGGGATTATGTTGCTGACCAAGCAGAAAGGGGAATACTTCACACCCTCATGCCGAATTTCTACAATATTGTCGGCTTCTATACAGTGGAAATTAAAGCTATGTTTACTCAAGAATGTTGTTAACTGGAAAAAAGTTGTACATTTAGACGGCATTGCCAAGACACCTTAAGTCCGCTGTAGTTGTCATACCAGGCCACTAGATGGCACTGTGATTTTAACAGTCATCAAAATGCACATGTTTTTTTGACCCTTAGCTTTCACCTCATTTAGAAAACAGTAACTCATCTCCAATGATCCAAGTGTTAATGTAGCACAAATATATTCCTAAAGACGCCTGGAGGGAAATCATAATTTCCTTTTCAACTGGACCTTTAAACAGAAATGTCCACAGTGACTATTTTTTTTCTAAATCAGAGTCAAATCTCAATCCTTTAAACATTTTCTCATCAAATCCGTGTAACCTACGTCCCCTTTAATGCTGCATCGCTACATATTTAGCTAGCTATTTAAATAGTTTGAAACTGTGAAATTTATAAATGAATGAATAACATGGTGAAAGTAGGACTGAAGAATGAACCCCATTTTTTCCTTCCTCGCTGGATAAATAGCCCAAATTATTGCTGCTAATTTTTGACTGTGTAACTTTACAAATGGCAGCCTATGACATTCTTATCATTTGGGCATTTAATTTACCAGCATTCAACTTGCCATACAAAAATCAACAGACTGATTCAGACTATTTTCGGTTAGCATGACCAACTATTTTAGTTGGTCCAGGAGGCTGAAGCTAACGGCTAGTCCAAAAGAGACCAAGAGCAAAGTGACCTTCTGTCATCTTTAAACAACTCTTCTTCCTTGAGTTTTTATTTTCAGTGTAATGTGAAAATCAGTTGAATTTTAGTTTTGCCTCCAGTATTTTCAAGAGTGAAAAGAGACAATAATCATTCTTCCCAGAATTGGATGTTCATAGAAAGGTCCGTCAAAGTCAGACTGCAAACTTCTTAGACAAACTTCAGTCCAAGAGCTGCATCCAAGGTCCTGCAGAGTTCAGAATGTCGAAAAGCAACGGCATTGACAACAAAATTAGAAGAACACTAAATAACCATTTTAGTTGTTCTTATTTCCCATTAACAAACACTTTCTTCCATTTAAAGTTTAAAGGACATTTATACAAACAGCTGGTTCTGGATTAAGGGTGCAAACGTTCCTGTTTATGGACAATAACATTTATTATGACTATAAAACTCTGATCTCCACCATTGTAAACCAAGTTTCGAACTCCAACAAGCCTCCGTTCCCGTTCCATTGCCTCATCCTGGATCTCCACCAGTGTGACGATCGGCAGTCTGGTCTAGCCTTGTTAAGCCTCAGTCAGTTCTGGGAATGCTAATTGCACACTAAGCACGCATAATGAGCCTCTGGAGAGAATGGACAATGTTATGGGATACAATCAAATGTGCTAATAAGGTTATATGGGCGACTGTTAGTTTATCTGCATGCCTGTAAGTCTGCCTCTAATGAGCCAATGCCACTTTGAAGGAAAAAAGAAACAGCGTTTAGTTTTGCAGACTGAATCCATCTGATGCTCTTAATAAGCAAAGAACATCAGAGTCGATTGTTATTGATGCCAGAGTTTAAGCAAGTCAAGCTACATAATGCGTAGCTCTTCACATAGCCAGAAGCTAATCTTGTCAGGCTCCTGGGTTGTTTAGGTGTTTTTATTTCATTCTAGTTCCATTTTTCTGTGTTCCTTAGTCTCTTTCTTTGATTAGATCACCTTTGTTTATATACTGCTCAAAAATATAAAGGGAACACTTTAAGTGTTAAACACCTGTTTAAGTGTTCCCTTTATTTTTTTGAGCAGTGTATTTTACATTAGTTCAGTCCTGTAGTTTTATTATGTTATTTGCTAATTACTTGTTGGTGTTAGATTCATTTTCCTAGATACCCAGGTTGTGTACTCTCCCTTAGACCCTGTGCCATTTTCTCTTTCCCTCTCTGTCTCTCTCTCCCCTCATACCTACAACCTATTTCTAATCAGCAATCTGTTCCTTGTTTAGCTCCATATATATATATATATATATATATATATGTATATATATATATATATATATTACACTAAGAGGGTTGTGAAAGCGGGAAAGAGATGCGACAGAGGCCGCCATACATGGGTCACCCTTACAAAAAATCCCATGAAAATCACATGTGACTTTCACATGTGACCACATGAAAACCACACGTGGTTCACACATTTCCACATGTGAATCACACATTTCCACATGTGATTTACACATTTTCACATGTGAATCACACATTTCCACATGTGATTTACACATTTCCACATGTGAATCACACATTTCCACATGTGATTTACACATTTTCACATGTGAAAATGTGTAAATCACACGTGGAACTGTCTGATTCACATGTGAATCATATGTGATTCACATGTGATTTCACCACGAAACGTTCCAAAATCACACGTATACATGTGCTTTCACATATGATTCACATCTTTCAGACATCATTCAAATGAAAAAGTTGTGTGAACCACATTTGTGGTTTTCATGTAGTCACATGTGAAAGTCACATGTGAAAACGTGAAAGTCACGTGATTTTCGTGGGATTTTTTTGTAAAGGTGTGTTCCATCTGTTTTCTTTTAGCTATCTTGACTGCTTAGCTAACAGCGATAGCCGCGCTGAAACGTTTCTTTCTGGTAGCCGGTGCGGCTTTCTGTCAGCTGTTTATTTCCTCCGTTTTTACCAATGACTTGAAGCTTCCTGTAACGATCAGGCGTCCATTGCACCAAGCCTTATCTGGGACAGTTTGAGCTGCAGTGAAGCTCTTTCTGAGCCCCCCTGGTGGCTCTGGATTAAATACATCCAGGCTTCCTTACATCCATCCTTCCCACTTTAGCCCTCTGTAGCAAATCTCAGGAGTTGCAATTATGTTATTGCACACAGTTGCAAACAGAAAAAAAAACTCTATTAGACTTGACTTGAAAGAAGCTAATTCCTTTTTGACACTACGTTTGATCAGACTCGGTTCTCGCTCAAACAAGAATATTTAACACAACCCCATAAATGACCTAGAATATTTAAGTTTTTTTTTCTTTTTTTGCTGCTAATTTAGATGCAGAAGGAGAACTGATATAAATGACTTTCTGGGTGGAAAAAAAGAGAAGAGTGTCAGTCAGAAATTTGTTTTCCGCCTGAATGTTAATAAACCCCCTCCACCCACACAGCTCTCACTTCTCCGAGGACGCGGCGTCCCTGAAATTACTCTCTAATCCCCAAACCGTGCTCGTCATGATGGTACCTGAGAATCAGCAGCACTGTTTCTCCCTCTACCCTGTTCTGTTGCAGTCCTGCTCAAATTATGCTCTCCACGTTTAGTTTCGCTAGGTGCTTCCTAAAAAAGAAAAAAACTTGTCCCGTTATGTCATCATTCTGTTTTTTGCTATTCTTTTTCTCACACTTCAGTTTCAGATCTTCAACATAACCCTGAGTAATCACAAAAAATTGTTTTTAAATAATGTTTTTTATTTGTTAAGCGTTCCAAATTGACCTGTGAAAAAAAAAAATTTGCTCCATACCCCTTCGGACTGTTTGTGCCTTTCTTATTGAGAGATGTTTGTTCCAGTGTTGTTGCAAATAAAGGACATGTTTCCAAAGAATTGAGATTTAGGAAAAATGCATTTAAAAAGTGGAAAAGTGCAAATACAGTGTGCAATGCAATGACTGAACCTACATTTCTGCTGTTTGCTATTTTTTCAGCTTTAATATTTTCAAATTATTTTTCATATTTTTTCCAAATATTTTGCCATACTTTTTATCACATTATGTTTTCTGAGATTTAGTATTTTCAATTATTTTTTCAAAGTAGAATTCATATATGCAGGCGTGTGTGTGTGCATTTGTTTGTAATGCCTTGTGGGGACCATTTTTCTGACACATACTACGTTGTGGGGACCCACTGCTCCTTGTGGGGACCGAAGCCTGGTCCCCAGGAGGGGAAACGCTGGTTTTGGGTCAGGGGTCAGATTTAGGACTAGGGTGTGAATTGAGTTTTGTTTAGGATTAGAATAAAGGTAAGGTTTAGTCGGTAGAAATGAGTGGAAGTCAATGGAAAGTCCCACAAAGATAGCCATGCAAATGTGTGTGTGTGTGTGTGCGTGGGTGGGTGTGTGTGTGGGTGTGTGTGGGGGTGTGTGTGTGTGTGTGTCAGAACACCAAAAAAGTTCAGCAAGACCCAGAACAACTCAAACAGTTTCATCCATGCTTCAGGACAAACGTTGTAAATTTTACAGCGCAGAGATTTACGTGTCCCGTGACAACAATGGAAGCAACTTGAGGAAACTGGAGCTCTAAGCTGAAATCTCTAGGTTGGCGTAGGCCACAGACATCTGAGGATCAATCACTAGAATGGTCTCTGTGGCCTAGAAACAAACCATCCAGTTCCCATCAATCTGCCACCAGAGTGTTCTGACCAGACAGCCTTCAGACTCTAAAGGAGCCATCTTTTCTTTCTGGCAGAAGACACACGCTCTCAACTAATTCCTCATGCTGATTCCAAGTGATGCCTGGAACATTATTAAAGAGTCGGATGCTGCCTATGGGAGACATTTACTACTCCTCATGGTGCAAATTGTACCTAACAACTTTTGTCTAATCACCTGTGTCTCAGGGTGTCTGGTAGAACCAACATATGCTGAAAAATATAACCAAATCATAGCGACGTACTGCTAGACTGAAGTGCTGAAAAAGCCCTTAACTGTACAGCTGATCATAAAGCTGATCATAAAGCTAGGTCCATTGGATCATTTCACTGATGCACTGGGTGATATGGATGGCCAAAATTGGAGGATTCACTTGAGCTTATTGGAGAAAAGCATAAGATTGTCATCCAGATTGTCTCCTTTACTACACAACTTTCAAAGATTACATGATTTCCTCTATTGGTTGGTCAACAGATTAGAGTTAGCTCCGCCCATAGCAGTTCCACAGCAACCAGTGGAAAGTTGATGGATTATGTTAATGTTATTCTGATGACACTGTTACCTAAGCACAAAAGACACCATCCAGTGTAAACCGTCTTTTTGCTTTAGACATTCTGCTGTTCTCACATTATTCCAGTAAGATCCAAGTTTCCACTCCTTAACGTTTGACTTTAATCCGGGCAAATAACTGCTATATTTCCTCCCGTAGATCAAAAAGCACACAGGAGTCTTTCTATGTGAATATTTTTAGGTTTCATACACTTATTGTTGAACTGCTATGTCTTTAATCTGCTGGGAAATACTGCAGATTAAAGCCAGCGCGTTCCTCTTGCATCATTGTCAAAAGTGAGGGGGGATTGTAATCCATAATCCAGTGCATGACCATGAGGGAGTCTGTGTGGGGGTTCCCACTTAACTTTGTAAATGTGAATCACTTTGCCATACTGATTCATTAAGCCTGTGATTAACTATCTGTTGAGTCACTGTCCAGCACCTTGGCCTGTGAAATTCAGCATGTTGTAAACTGGACACATACAAAAAAATTTGTTTTAAACACATTTAGAACAAATTGAAAATAAAAACTGAGCCACAAGGCCTGTTTATAAATGGAACAGCCATTACTCAAACCTGGATTCATTCAGCGTTATTTAGACCAGCCATTCTTAACCATAGAATGGCCTAGAGCCGCCTAGAAACTAGACCTCTGGGAGTCACTATGGACGGCTGGCTGGCGTGGTCTCAGCAGACTGAACACAGACCGCGTGTTATAAAAATATGTTTACATTATATACCTTTAAAATGAATCCCTCAAATCATTAACACTGTGTCATATTGCTCCATGGTGTGGTCCTGCAAACCAAAATCAGTCCACAATAGGGCAGCCCGTCTCGCTCTGAAATGTTTCAAAATACACAAATATTACCAGAATGCACATAGCATTAGGTTGGCAATTGGTTAAAAATAAGGTAGAAATTACCATCTTGAGCTTTTTTAGAAACATTGTAGTATCTAAAATGTCAATTGTTTTATATAGTCAACTTTTATTTTGCCAAACTTTACACAATTTTAATACAAGGCATACGTCAAAAGGTTGTTTTACACCATGTAACAGGAATGCTGGACAAAAGGCTGTTTTTTTTTTTTAAAGGAATGAAACATGGAGCCCACTCCCTTCATCTGTTGTGAATGTATTAAATGCAAGATTTTTTAAAAGAGCCTTGCTTTATTATTTTATTAAATAGTGTTGTAATTGTGAAAATGTGTCATGTTTCTAATGCGACGTAATTATGTTATTATATTAAGTGTGATAATTGTGCATTTATAAATTAATGTTCTATGTCTACACCGCGGCCCAACAGGTCAAAAACCTGGGAGTTCTTGGCCACCTACCGATCCCCCACGTGTTGATCTGTAGGTGGCGCTGGCGGCCCAAATGTGGTTAAGAATGTCTGGTCTAAATAACGCTGAATGAATCCAGGTTTCAGTGTGTTTAGGTGAATTTCGGCGTTTTGTAGTTTGTTGTAAACAAGCGCCGCGGCTGCCGCTCATTTTCACAGTAGGTAAAAAAAAATTTAGGCAAACTTTCACGCTCCCATTCATTTTTATACATGCCGACTTGTGCGAAATATATGGCACCACACATTTTTTGTGTGTTCCTCTGCTGTTTTTTGTTTTTTTTCCAGAGGTGAAAGACAGACCGTCGCAGAGCAAAGTTATTGGCATGAAAGCTTCTTAAAGGATGAAGCAAGTGAAAATTTGCTTAGGCCCTGAAATAGGCTTCATCCGGCCCTGCAGTTTCCACAAATCCTACACAATATTCTTGGTTTCTCAGAAATCAGTTTCCCCCTTTTCTTGAATTAAATTCTTGAAACAAATTATGCTAGCAAAAAAAAAAAAAGAGAGAAAGGTTTTGGATCATATTCTGACCACTTTTCCTGAATTGTGCAGCTGCATGCAATCATGAGCCAGACTCCACCTGTGAAGCAGCACTAAAACTCTGGCTGTTTGTCATTGTGTCCTTGTTACAACAAGTAGCTGCAGCTGCTCTTTTCTTTTTTTCGGTATTTGCTTTAAACGCAGCAGGAAAACGGTCTAACACGAGTTTCTGAGAGCTGCTTTGGTTGTTGTGCGCGCCGTGGCAGAAGCGTGTTCCTCCGCTGTTTTTGTTTTTTTCCAGAGGTGAAAGACAGACTGTCGCAGAGCAAAGTTATTGGCATGGAAGCTTCTTAAAGGATTCTGAGGGAAAGAGATGGAGATGATGGCCAGGAATCGGAGACTCCTGCAGTCAGGGACTCGCGTTCACACCAAATCTCATCTTTTCTTTTTCCACCTTCATGCAGACTTGAACATCAGCCCCCTAATGAAGATGGAGGCAGCTTCTTCAGCTTTATAGGATCACTGTGGTTCATGTTCTGTAGCTTGGATGGGTAGATCAGTGAGGAATAAAGCTTTTTGCACATAATCATCAACGTCTGAAAGAAAAGATATTTGCAACAACATGGGCATAGTCTGCCCCCCCTTACCCCTCTGTCCCTTCCTCCCCTTTAGATTTGTGTTTATTTTGTCCAAAATAAATCCAGGAATCTTTCACTGCAAAAACACGAAATCTTACCAATTAATTTTGGTCTAGTTTCTAGTCCGATTAAAGCTGCAAGCAGCGTTGGAGGCCATCGGAGCTCAGCGCCGCTTCGGCCTCATGGTGACTGCGGGAGCTCCAGCATTGCCACCCGCTCACCACCGGTGATGCTCTCACGCAGTTCCCATACCTGTCCACCAGGCGGTACACACCGATGTGACGATGCACAAAACATCTGCTGCAGATTGGGTGATGAGTTAAGGCAGGGGTCTCAAACTCCAGTCCTCAAGGGCCGCAGTCCTGCAACTTTTAGATGTGCCTCTGCTGCACCACACCTGAACAGAATAATTAGGTCATTAGCAAGACTCTGGAGAACTGATCTACACAAGGAGGAGGTAATTAAGCCATTTCATCCCAGTGTTTTGTACTTGTGGCAAAACCTGTGCGTTAAGGAGACATAGCTGTTGGAAAAACCCAGAGGGTGGAGTTGAATTGAAATGTCAAGTTATTGGGCTCTTAACAAAGATCAATCCTAACAAGTTTAGTGCAAATACGATGATGCATGTATGATTTAGATATAAATATATTATTATTATATATGATAATAATAATAACTAGGAAATTTAAACGGGACCTGCCAAAGTGTTGGATCGCAGCATTCTGATGCTAAAAATTAGCATCAGTGCTAAAGTAAGCTACAGCGTACTCAATAGCATGTAGAGTCACAAGCATGTTGCGTAACATGGACTTACTCCATTCAGTATGTTAAAATTAGTGTATAAGCTAAAATGAGCCAAAATGCTAATGTAAACTTAAACTATATTCACAGGTTGTTTTGTATGCAGCTGATTGATCTGATCACTTATCAGAAATATTGTATATTATTACTGCCTTATTTATGTAAAAATAATTCACATTTGTCTTCATTGTGTGACTCTGATTGAATGTCTTATTATTTGGGCAACATTTTTAATCCATCCATATATTTGACATTATTATGCCACATAAAAATAAAAATGTATAATTTAAAATAACAAACTAATCACACATGATACAATTTGACTCAGAGCACTCTTTTTGAATAATACACAGTAAACAGTCGCCACGACAACACAGGAATACCCAAAAGAACGGGTTCTTTTGGGTATTCAGCTGTATATTACAGCGGGCTGCGTTTTAAAACCTTAAATTTTAGAAAAAACACAGAAAATAAACACAGACGTTGGGTTTCAAAAATGCGACTATTGGCATGCCTGATTGGAGAGAGCTTAGGCTATCCAGCCTATAAAGTATTTAAGGACAAAGGACCAAAGCACCAGAGTTTCCACTGAACGGACGGATTGAAGGACAGATGGCAGGGAGCAACAACAGTCATTAAACTTCACATAGAAGACCAGTTAACAGGTCAGCTATCTATACAATGTATCTGCTTAGACAAGAAATGTACAGTTGGTAAATTTTGCAAAAGTAAAAATCAGATGTTCACTCCGTGGCACTTGGTTGCCAGAAAAAGTGCTCGTCTCTTAGCAACAGATTGACAATAAATATTGTTATTGTTCAAAAAACATAAGATTTCCTCTGTTCTTTTGAAATACTACTTATACTTCCTAAGAATTGTGCATTTGGTGAATTTTGCAGTAAAATTAAAATGTTTTTTTTGTGTCATTGGTGCGGTAGTAAATATATCATAAAACAGACATTCAACACAAAAGTAAAAATCTGATTTATACTTTGTGGCAATTCGTTACCAGAAGAAAAGCTAATCTCTTAACACCAAATTAATAACAAATACTATTTTTTTTTTTTTACAAAACATAATCTCTTTTGAAATACTACTTATCTATGCTACTTAAGAATTATGCAGTTGGTGAATTTTGCAGAAAAGTGATTTTTTTTGTCATTAATAGTAAATATATTATTAAACAGACATTCAACACAAATGCAAAAATCTGATTTATACTAAGTAGCAGTTCGTTACCAGAAAACCCCCACTAATCTCTTAACACCAACTTAATAACAAGGAATAATGTTTTTTATTTGCAGTACCTTTGTACTGATGTCGGGGTGTCCGGGGAGAACATTTTCCAAAAATCATGCCAGGCTTTCAAACTGGCGCTTGATGTCATGGAAGGAGCAGCAGCTGAAGCCCTTAAAACAAAAGACTCGGTTCCTCCAACAACAACTGAACAAACCTTTCAGCTGCACCGGAGATAATATTCAGTCTACCCTGGCATTTTATGCTGATGGTAGGTGTGTGAATCTTAAAGAATGTTGGTTATAGGTTTTATTTATGTCTTCCGTTAACATGTTCATTCGCATCATGTGGTAGTTTTAGTGTGTATAAAAAGTATTTTTAGATCTTGGATGGCTTATTGTTTTTATTTTTTTTTATAAACCAATTACAATAAGAAAAAAAAGAGTAAGTATTTAGTAGCTGCCCCTTTGTCTTCGTCTTAAAATTTTATTTTATTTTTTCTAAAATCTTTCAGAGCAAAAAGATGCTTCCAACCAGACTGATCCCTCCTTTACAGAGGAAGATGATCCATCCCGTTTGGAGGACCAGGGTTAATGTTTTTCTGTGTGTTATTTTTATGTTGGTTTTTTTGTAAGGTTGCTAAAATTTTATTTTGTTAATATTTCTCTTAACTTTTAAAATAATTGTGAGTTGTTCAGTGGGAGTTCTGTGTTTCACATCTATGTTTTTAAATTATTTTTGTAACTTGATGGAACAAGATGACCTCTCAAAGTTGGAAGGTAGTTCTGTGTGAAGTTGGGTTGAAGTGTGAGAGAGGGACAGAGTGGGATACTGACAGATACTACGCTGCCTGTAAGGATTTTTAATGTCCAGCAGGTGTCAGTATTCAGTGAAGCAGTATCGACACAGTATCAATACAGTTTTGCTTTGGGTCGAAACGCTTCATGACGCCTCATTTACCCATCACTACCAATAAGAGCTAACCAGGCTTGCGAGGTAGCTCTAACAATGCTCAGCAGAAAAACTGAAACAAGGTCTGTTTACTCACTTCAGCTACTTCCGGCTCAGAAGTTGGATGATAAACGGCAAATCTACAGTATTTGCAAAAGGGTTTGTTGCAAGTTTGTATCGAGTGGTTTTTCCGTCTTAACGGACTCTCACACTGCACAGCTCAGCAGTCTCCTCCTCACGACACACACAACACTGCTGCAGACACGGGGAAGAAGGGCGGGACCTACAGTGACAGTCTGCATTCTGATTGGTTGTTCAGAAGTAGACTACCTCGCTTCTCTAACTTCTGTTCCTTAAGGAAGCACCCTCATTTTATGTGGGTTACACACATTTATGTTTATATTTTACTTCATAGACTACTCATGTTGTTTGTTGTTAGCTTAAATAGTCTGAAATTGGCAATGGTCAACAGCATTTTTCATTCTGCTCAGAGAAACTGGATCTTCCTGATCTAAGTGAGTAACCCACTTAGATACCGTTGATAATGAATATACTGTGGATATTTGCTGTGGCATCGTTTTCCTAGGCTGATTCAGTGTCACAACAATGATCTCAAGCCAGAGTTTCATCCGTTACTCACTGAGATCTTGTGTGAAAATGATGTCTCATGCTCCCTGCACCACTGTATCACAGTGTGAGCCTGATGAAGCCAGGTCACGCCGTTTACACATTTAACTCACATGGCTGTCGTAAGGAATGAAGGCGCTGATTTCTGCATCGATTCAGCCTGAATAAACTGTTACCTTACGACAGAAACTAATCGCTCTGAGAGCATTTGTTGGAAAACTGTGAAGCAACCGAGCAATATGATTATCCAGTTTTCTGATCCCTGTATTGAACTGATGAACTGGTAACTTTCTTATATATATATATATAAAAAATCTGTTTATTTCAAGTCCAATCTTATAACAGAGTTAATTAGCAGGCTTTTTTCTCTACCCGCTCCTAATCCTCGAACAACAGAGGACAATTAGCTTTGATTCAGCATTATTAGAGAAGATAATAAAGAAATTTTATAGGAGACTATTAAATAACTGAAAGGTCAAATGGAGTTTGGGTTCTTAGAAAAAGGTCTCCCATTCTCTCGCCTGATACCAGATGGCAAATAACAGGAAAAAAATCTTGGGTAGGTTTGGAGTCACCAGGTAATATTGTAATATGGAGTTGTGTATCATCTGAGTAGTTATGGTAGCTAATCTTATTTCATTTTATAACCTGAGCTAGCAGTAGCATGTAGATATTAAATAAGAGGTGCTCCAGGATTGAGCCTTGGGGTACTCCGCCTGGAACTTTGGTCCGCTCCGATGAAAAGTTACCGATTGGCACAAAGAAGTCCTGGTTCTTTATGTGAGACTGGGACCAGTAATATAGTGGACCAGAGAGTCCGACCCAGTTCTCCAGTCACTTGAGTAATATGTCAAGGTCAACAGTGTCCAATACTGCATTGAAGTCCAACAGAACCAGGCTGCAAGTTGAAAACAGCAACAGGCAACATAAGTGGCTGCATCATGAGTCTGGCAGTTCCTGAAGCACCTGTCAGTAAGTTAAAAGAGAACCGAGCGTTAACAAGCGCTACTCTGACTGGGCAGATGGGGATAATAATAGTATCAGTTACATGAATACCAGCTGTAAAATACAGATAACATAGGAAACCGAGACTGTTTCTTTAGTGGAATCTCACTATGACTGTATCAGCCTCTGGTGAGCATCAAACTTCATGTGATATTTATCGTACAGCTGGGAGTGAATGTATACAAGCGGGTTCCTTTGATATCACAGCTACTTGTATAGCAATCGCTTTTATCAGAAGCAGCTTACAAGTGAGGAACAACAGTTGAACTGTGTGTTTCACTGTATTTCATCACGTTTTCAAAGCCCATTCCAAACTTAAGCATTAAAATAAAATACTTCTTGTCTCTCAGCTGCACTTACCTGCTCTTTGACTTCAGCTAGATACCGGAGGGGATGCTATTTTTTCTTATGATATACTGCCTGACAAAGTCGTAAAACTGAGCTGTCAAGAGTATAAAAGCCATGAAATAACATGACCGAATGCAGGGGGGGAAAAGCAGAGAAGCAGCCAGAACAATGCAAACGCTTATTGGAGTATTGCGGCATGTGAAAAGGTATTGGCAATAACTGATCAAAACCTGTAAGATGGAAACTAGCTTTAACCAGTGCAACAGCTGGTAAATGTGTCTAATTGCACTCCTCAATTTTGCTCTTCTGTGTCATTTTTTAAAGTCATTTGTTGCATTGAACATGAATCCATAAGCAACACTAAGAAAAAGTAAAAAGTAGGGATTTGTGAAAATCTCAGCTCTCACTTCTGTTCCGCCATAAACCAACCAGCAATCAGCCTGGAGCAGATGACAGAGACCGGAGGATGGCTAAGTCACGGCAGATTGAACCTAAGATCATCCCTTCACTGCCCACTGGAAAACATCTGGTCACAGGAGAGAAGAAAGGAATGAAATAAATGTTGCAGCAACAGGGACTTTCCACACCTGCCATGTTTACAACGCTAGAGAAATCTGTCTCCATTTGAGGCATCCCAGATAAACCTGCGGTGCTTTTACATCCGGATGTTCTGAGCTCGCTGGACATTTGATTCCTGAAGATCATCTATGATTTTGTCAAAAATATTGAATGTTTGGTTTTGCCTTACATTCCCCTATTACATGCTTTAAGAAGCTACATTTCTGATGACAACAATTTTTTTCATACAGTAGCACAGCAGTTTTTCACACCAATTCCAAAAAGACTCACGTTTTGTCTCTGGGATGAGGTCCTTTTTTTGGTCGTATCGAAATTGGTTTACGTCGCACTTGATTTTACATGATAAGGCCTTTAAGGCCGTCAAAAGGGGAAAAAAATCAAGCATGAAATTCTTGCTGGGTGAACTTGGCATAAGACATTATGCAAACCTCTCAATAGGACCTGGTGAAACAATGTCAAACTATAAGAAGGAACATATCTTTCATTTAGGTTTTATAAGAGCCTCTACATCAAAAAGGAGAACAATGAAAGAGAATGAATAAGATTCTATCAATCAAATATTTTCTCCTATCCCTTCTACTGGATCAAAGTGATGGACAAAGGGATGGAAAAATGAAGGCCTCTGTTCAGAGGATGTACCAGCAGGACTGTTGAATGACATAAGAAGGGATCGGGAGGAAGAGAAGGCACCTGCTTTATCGTCTTATCTCTCCCTTTCTAATCCACTTTCAAATGAGACGGGACGAAGGAGCCTGGGAGAGGCTCTGAAGCTGCAGGTACCCGACTGAAGCTCTCACCTCCTGGCTTCAGTTTAGTCGGCGCGCCAACAGACGGCATTGTAAGAGCTGTCGTCACCGTGGCGCTGACAAAAAGCCTGATCTCATCACCGCGTACAGGAGCCCAGAGAAGAATAGACTTTTTTTTCCCCCTTCCATCTCATGCTGGTTTGATCCTTCGCCGTCAAATGAGATCATCGGTATTACAACCTGCTCTAATCACGTTACATCCTAATTTCCTTTCTCTGAGCTCTCTGCAGTGAATGGGGGGGATCTGCGTACTTCTAAAGATGTCGTCTGCTGCCTGCCCAGTAGAGCACACCCACACCTCATTTCTCCCTCCGCATGCAGGGAATGAACGGAAGGCAATTGTGTCGTGTTTTAGAGTTTACTTTAGCATTTCTTGGCAGGATAAGCTACTAAATCTAATCCCATCATATTTACTGTTGGCTGACCTTCCTTCAATGGGTTTCACTACGGATCCCGGCCTATATAGGGCCTTCGCCTGTGTGAAAATCCTTCCTTCTCAGCTTCTTTATCTCCGTTAAGTCAGCTTTTAAATCCTGACGAAGGGGTAGCAGAAATAGCACGTCATGAGGCATTTTCTAAAACTTTGATACGTAGATCTGACTGCTGCGCACCAATCACCTTTGAAGTGCAAAGACTTGAGAAAGTTTGACCTGGTGTGAGCGCATCTCAGAGTGGAATCGCTGCACTTTAGTGGAGCTCTGCAGGAAGCTTCTGAAAAAGTACAAAGCATTTAGTTTCTAACGACAGAAGCGAGTCTCTAGGGTGATTTTAAAACATTTTAATGTCCGAGCGGGATCACCTGAATAAACACAGAAAGCAGATTTCAAATGACGATTTCATCCACCTACGGAAAAAGCGAACCCAAGTTCAAACAAGTAATTGCCCCCTAGACTTCTTGGCCAGTATTAGCCGGTCAGGGCACCATTAGCGGCAACAACTGACTTCAAGAGTATGTGAGCCTTAAAGCACTGAGGAATTGTCATTCAACTACATTGGAGAGGTTTTCGAATATGACAAGTGTGTTTTAGGTTATACATGAATTTGATTTATAGTAAGTCTAGGTTTTGACTTGGCCACACTAGGGGTGTTTTCACACGTCCGGTAGACTCTTTGATTAGAAATCAAATTTGCAACATTTGTTACATTTTCAGTGGTGGTGCTGCACCAAGAACCACAGCACAAAACGACACAAAAAGCTCTGAAGAAGAAATGAGTGCAACTTCCTTCTTCACTAAACCTGAGTTAAATTGGAATAGCTTTAGATTTTAGTGGTGCCAGGGTTTCTCTTCTCTTCGGCAAACATGCGAAACTACTAGCATTACACTCTCGCGTTTGTTTTGCTTGTATTAATCGAGGATGAAGTACTCTACTTCCTGCTTTTCCATCCACATACGCATTCGAACTTTATCAGAATTCACTTTAACTGAACCAAGACCAAGGTTTGTTCGCTAGTGTGTTCAGTTTTTTGTTCCGCATCAGAGTTCAATTTCACATTCACACCTCCCCAAGCGAACCAGACGTTCTTAACCACCAAATTAGAGTTTAGAGACATTACAAACACTAGACATGTTTCAAAATGATCAAGAACTCAATGCTTAATCAGGTAAAGGAGGCTGCTAAGAGGCAGAAAGCAACCCTGTAGGACCCTGTAGGAAAGTTTATGTGATAAATCTCCTCATGCTTAGGCTAAGGAAAATAACTGAAAGACAAAAGTATTTTCTTCCAAAGAAAATATTCAGGCCCAGCTAAAATCTCCCAGGTCCTTGAGAGAGGGCGTGTTGTGGTACGATGAAACGTCAAGTTTAAGACAGCAACTCTATAGGCTTGTCTGGCACAAAACAACATATAGCATCACCAAAACATCCGAATACCCGCAATGATACATTGTGCTGGAGGCATGGTGCGCTTGGGTTCCTTTTCTTCAGCTGAAACTTGGTTGATATACCAAGTTTCCATTCTAATATGAATGGATGAAATTCTAAGCAGTTCTGGGAACGCACCCATCCCTCAACAGATGTTACTGAACTGTAACATCTGTCTCTTCATTAAGAGTCTACAGAGGCTTTCTAGACTTAACAGTCCTGATACCAAATGAAATGACTGTCAATGGGCCTTTTGACAGTACTGAACATTTACCTTACAGCAAACAAACTCCCAACATATTGATTGCTTTGCAGGAAGAAACGTGAATGGTTAGAATGGCTTCCTCTTTGTAGATTGTACTTTGGGGAAATTTAAGGTTTCCTGATGTAATCTATAACGACAATGATCTGTTGGGTTTGGTAAGGGCAAAAACAAGAGAGCAGTTTATATTCTAATACCAGTGCTTGCTTGCTTCTTCCCACCTCTCCAATTACCAAATGATCTTTCTGATCATTTCTCCGTCTCCTCTTCTGTTTGCTCTTGCCGTTCATTTTTGCTAAACCATCGATCGCTCCTCTTCAACAGCTGCAGCTCCATTGATCCAGAAAAATCCCCCCTGATGCCGACGCTCCCTCTCCAGCTCCCTAAACTCTCGTTTTTAAAGTCTCTTTCTCACATACCATCCGTACCATCTGTACCTCCACTCCAATAAACGGTTGAGGTGTGAAACCGCTACGGCGGACATAATAATCCACGGCAAGAAGACTCGGCCCCTTTCAAGAGATTCAGCTTCTCGTGCTCGTTGTGTTTCCCCCCAGATTTCTCGTCTCACAAACATGATAGACTTGTTGTAAAGCCTTTGTGGTTGGAAGTCATTGTCTGCTGACTCTTGTGAGTAAATGTATATCTACAGTGATGGATATGCCTTTTCTAAAAAAAAAAAAAAAAAAAGATGCATTGGTTAATTAACTTAATGGCTTGTGCTGTATATATACGCATGCATGTGTATGTGAATGACTCCACTGTGTGTGGGGCTTTATGTTGTAAATTAAGCAATATAAAGAAAAAAAAAAGGCTCATTAACTCGAAAACCAGCAAGACAAATTGGAAGCGGTGGTCTGATCATTTGTCAGCGTTTAATTAATGATGCTGCGAACATCCAGCCAGAGTGCCGATCCTGCACATTTTCATCTTAGAGCTTTACCGTTGCAAGGCGTGTTAACGTGCAGCACGCATGATGGTCTGCAGGTCAAACGGCCGAGTTCGCTGGACAGTTGTTTTGCTGTGAAGCACATTTTAAAGGTGTGGCCATGTTAGAACATCAGGTTTATATGTTAAAGTCTTTCAAAAGAAATGTTCACGGATTAATGTCAAAGATTTTTCATATATTTATAAAATAGCGGGTAAAAGGTTGTGAAAATAACAAGACTTGTTAGCTGTCAGCTGCTAATTATGCTAATGTTAGCGTCTGCCTTGGCATGTCCCAACAGCGCTAGGCTAAAAGGGCTAATTTACAGTTAGTACAGCTAGTGATCATCCCATTAAAAACAAAAAAACTTAGACTGAAAAAGTTTCATTTGGATAATTCTACACTGAACATGAATACATTAACATTTTAAAATTGCAGTGTTGTTTTTTTCCCCCCAATGCATAAAATGTTCATCTCTTGAGGGAAACTACAGACTTTCGACAAGAGCTTATCCACCTTTATAATAAACCAAATCTCAAATTCTGCATTGAAATGTGATTTTATGGGACTTGCTTTCCACCGCTGTGCTTAGATTTAATTAAATCTCCTGTACAGCAAAGCTGATTCTCTTTAAACCAGGAGTAGTTTTGCGACACAGAACAAACTTACATGCTCTTATCGAGCAGAACGTTTTCATACAGTTTGATATTAAGAAGAAGTAAAAGCTCCCCATTTTGCTTACTCGAGAAAAATCCAATTTTATGCCCCGTCTGTTTAGTTTCACCTGATGTCCCTCTGATTGATTCGCTCCCTGCTTTCCTTTCTCCCGGCGCCCACAGACTCTTCGATGTTAAGGCGCCAACTTCTTCGCGGCACGCTTTACGGCGTCACGGAGTTCACATCAGCGCGTTGTTATGAGCCGTATTTATATTTCATACTCTCAGGTTAACAAAAGGAACTCTTGAAAGAAAGTCGTGCTTGTGCCTGAGCGTGGGGGGGAGTAAGGCGTGAGGAGGTGGGCCTCACCGCCTGTCCAGTCGGAGCTGCCGCAGACAGATAGAGAGAGGAAATAAAGGATCTGGGTCTGGAGAGAGGAGTGGGCGGAGGAAGGCCTTCGGAGGGAAGGGTGAGATGACTGTGGAGGCGGAGGTAAACACAGGGGACAAACTCAGGGAAAAAACAAAAAAGACTGGAGACAACTTCCCTGTTGTTTGTTTGCGAAGGATATGAAAGTCCTTCTGCCTTATTGGCTCTGAAGGCTTCTATGGTAACATCACCCAGGGGTGACTGTGGCAGAGGTAAAAGCTTTTGCTATCGTCTAAAATGAAAAATGAGAACAGTGTTTGAAGAGGGTAAAAAAAACAAAAAACATGTCAGATTTAATAACAGACTCCAGCTTTTGGACCATCTTTATCTTATAGTATAGTTTGTTTGTGCAAGTTATTGCTTGGGCACATGTAAACATAGTGCCACTGGGTTTGCCATGAAGCCATTTTTTTTCAGCTTGACAGTCTTTTAATGTGTTCATCTCATTTTCTCATAGTTTTGTTAAGTTAATAAGTCAGAAGTCAGAGGCAACTGTGGCTCTGTGGGTAGAGTAGTCGTCTTGCGATCGGAAGATTGTAGGTTCGCTTCCACATGTCACTGGCACCTAACCCCACATTGCCACCATATAAATGTGTTTGTGAATGACTGAATGTGACTCTAGCGTGAAGCTCTTTCACTCGTCAAAATGATTGGAAATGTATAAGTTCCCTTAATATATCAACCCATCATTTCAAAACTGCACTTTTTTATCTTTGTCTGATATTAAAATTACTTTAATTGGCAACATTAAGTGGCTCATATTGGTAATATTAAATCAGTTTCTTCTTCTTGGATGCCTCAGAATGTGATAACTATGAGCTGTTGGTTCTCGTACTGAAAGAATATGTAAGCAACACATTTGCTATCATTAAATGGCTAATTAATCAATTAGCTGCTGATGACATTTTGCCTCTTTCACTGAAATGTCATTAGCAAAATTTCACACACGCAGAACCTCTTCCCAAGCTTCTTTTTAATTGTTTCCCCTCATTCTTGATATCTGCATTAGCAATTTCTTCTTTCTTAAACAGAACAGAAAAAAATAAACTCCTTAATCACTTTATAAACGACTCCGCATTCCTGCCTCCATTCATATCTTCCTCCCCTCACTCTGTGCACAGACACCCACAGAGCGTGTGTGTGTGTGTGTGTGTGGGAATCTGTCGACAATTACAACCAGAAAATCTATTAATTAATCGCAGAATAAAATCAATTGTTACAGGACTTAAAAAACCCCCAAAACAACAGAGCCAAGCCGGAGGTATCTTGATGTGGAGCCAAAGGGATTTTAGAGTCTGGGAACGCTGATAAAACATCGATCTCCTCCTCCTTTTTCTACTCTTGTGTTCATCCGTTCCTCATTCCCCTGAAGGCCTCATTCGTTCACTGGAGTTCTGTCTCAGTGTCCGTCTGTCTTGGTGTCCGTCTGTCTTGGTGTCAGAGGACCGCTGATCAAACAGGGTGTTCCTGTTCTGTTGTTAAAGCATGAAATCAAAACTTTTGTCGTTTTCATTCCTCCCACAGTTTAAGTAAAAACAGCAGCAATGAAGATATTTTTTTGGGATGGACGAGAGGCCAGCTGTAACTCTTAGCTTTAAAGGGCCAGCGTTATGTGTTTTCCATGGTATCATTTTTTAGCACTATGTTAACATCAGTTGTTATAAAAAGGCTATACTGTATGTAGCAAATATGACTCAAAAGAAATTTGACTTTGTAATTTAATGCTTTGAAATTGGACCTGTCTCTTTAAAATCTCCTGCTCTTTCTGAAACTCTGCCTTCAGGAAGGAGGAGCTTCGTCCTTCAAGGCGGAGCTAAATCCACCCAGGCGTTTTGGACAGCTGAATGGTTCCCAAGGCAGCACTCCAGGTAAACTTTTGGTGAGGGAATAACATTACATCATGACGTAAAGCTCAAACAAGTTAATTTTACATAACACTGCCCCTTTAAAACAAGGACACAAGGTGGAATTTTTGAAAGCGAGAATTATTGTAATCAGTTTGAGAAATGACCAGACTATGGACCAGAATGGAAGCAGATTGCCAGATAATGGATGGAATTTCTCTCAATATAAACTGCAGGTGTGTTAGCTTTAGCTGGTGAACTTTTGCTTAATATTCAGCAGCTAATTTTGATACGGCCAAAAGAAAACCATTTCATCCCAGTGCCAAAACTTTATAGCAAAAAGTAAGAGTTTTTTCAAAATTGAAAATGTGGCTTTGGTGAAATGCATACTGGGGCAAAATCGCCTGGTCAGCCTACCCATTGAAACATAATAACAATATTAGATTGTCAGGAATTTAAATGTTTTCACTTCCTGTTTCTTAAATTCTTATGCAAATGTCTAGGACAGTGTTTCCCAACCCTGTTCCTCAAGCCACACTGCCCTGCATGTTTTAGGTATTTCCTTGCTTCAGTCCAGCTGATTTCAATTGATGACTGATTATCAGGCGTTTGTTGAACTGCAATCAGTTGAATCAGGCACATTAAAGCAGGGAAACCTCTAAAACATGTAGGACAGTGTGCCTTGAAGACCAGGGTTGGAAACACTGGTCTAGGATATGAAGGCAAGAGAGTCAACTTCTTTAAAGCCAGTGAACACATCCCAAAAACAAATTGTAGCTTTAAGCATCGTAAGTGTTCAGGGAGAAAGCTCAGGTTTTAACATTGCAATCTATTCTTTGTAGTTAACCCTTAGCCCCCCGCCCCCAAAAACAAAACAAAAAAAACCCTGCTAGTCATTTTAAAAGTATGTCTCAGGTGTACAACGACGATAACAAAACTATCACAAAGATCCCTCTCCAAAGAGGGATATTGCTTCCGGCGAACTCGGACACATGAAACGAGGCTGCCTTGAAAAACAATAGCTGGAGGTAACCTCTAAATCTAGATTACAAGCCCAGCGCAACAGAGCTGTGAAAATGACATTTTTCTCATGCGACGTGTTTTTGACGTGTCCACCCAGGAAGTGCACAGGTGTGATCTAATTGGACGAAGGTCCCGCTGATTCGCGAGCGAGTTCATTTCCAAGATTTGCTCCGGCAGCGTCAGGAACTCCTCTGGAATTAATGAGATTCATTACACTTCAGATGCTCCCGCTGTGAGAAATCAGGTTGTCTGTTGTTGAAAAGGTCTGGTCCAGGCTGGCCAATTACGAGACCAACGTTGTTTCTTTTTTCTTTTTTGCCGTGCCAAATCAACATGTGGACTGATATCTGCTTGTTCTGACATCAGACTGCATTATTTTTCCCTTCCTTCTCGTAGCAACAGCAGGACATTGCAGGCACTGACCTTGGTAGCAAGATGCATTTGCCAGTTTGTTAGCGAAGGAGACGACGCAACGTAATGAAATAAATATAAATCAAAGTAAAATTATGGGGCTGACTTTAACGACGCTTTGTTTTTCTCTTTCCTGAGGTACAGGAAAAGGTTTCACATGATGCTGCTTTAAGCTTCATTATATTTTGTCAGGTTACAATCACAAGTCTTGCTGTTTTTCTCATTGGAAATTGATGTGAAACAACAAGACGAAGGAGAAAATTATGAAAGAAAAATGATAGGTGCTTTTTTTTCCTGGTGAAAATCTTGTCTATTTGCATTGATATTTGATAATAATCTTGACTGACTCACTAATATTACACATTAGTTCATAATTATATTTCTCAACCAAAAGGTAGTTAATTATTTAATGTCTCAGTTTCTGGCTGTTGAGCTACAGGAAGTAAAGTCACATTCTATAGTCTAATTTATATGATAGGATATGGATTTATTTAACGATAGGATTTTATAACATTTTGTGATGATAAACCTACCAGCATTACTGTTACCAACTGGTAACGCTGGTAATTCAGCGTTACCAGTTGGTAACGGTAATGCTGAGTTAAGCTGTTTGTCAGCCGCCATGAAGGAAGAAACAGAAGCCGAAGAAGAAAGCAGCCCAGTTTCAATGAATCTTCATCAAATTCTTTTGTTTCTTCGGTTCCATAAACTTGTGGATTTTGGCTCTCACTGCGTTCAAAGCTTTAGAAATGGCGTTCTGCGTTTTTCCACACTGATAGATGTCACTATCTAAGATTCTATCAAACTGTCATGCGAATTTTGAGCAAAATTTTAAATGCAACCAATAAAAAGCCACTTGGGTGTGTTTCCATCTCTAGGGTTGGAGTGAATGGACATAAAGCGTAATTTCATCAGATGTTAACGTTATGTATGGCTGCAGCAAACAGGAAGTAGCGATCGCTAACTAGCACAGACGACACATCTCAGAAAAACTGAGAGAAGTTTCAGGAAAGTGTTGCTATCGGGTAAGTTGTACATTTTCTTTAATGTCAAATAGTTTCGGTGATGTCAGATGCTGTTTGGAGACGCAGAGAAAGTAAATACATCCGTAAACAGCTCAGGAGCCATGAGAGGAAAAGGCTCGCTACGTCAGAACGTTTTAAGCAAATGTTTTTCCATCTCCTCTTTAGCACATTCACCTTTTTGAAAAACCCCAAAACTTCAAGCATAAAACATTTTTTGCAGAAAAAGCCATTTAAAATTTAGCTGTTTCCATCGACCTTTCCTCAATGCGACAAAAAGAAGGTTGGTGGAAACACGTTTACTGACCTTGTTGCTCATCTGTGCTTGAATATCTTTAGATCAGAAAGTGATATTTTGCTTATTTACGTCTTTTAGCCTACTTGATATATTTGACCAATCTCTTGAGTCGACAGGTCTGGTTTTATTAAAGTTAAACTAAAAAAACTGTGATTAATCCCAGATTTAACAAAGGAAGTCAGTTCTATTTCACGTAGCACCAGGTTGGTTCAGAGAGCCACCGTCTCTTAATAAATTAAGTCATCATGTTGAAACTAAACTTTATAGTTTCTCAGATTATCTTCGTCTTGTACTGAAACTAGTTTGATATGAATCATTTAAGACTGACACCAGAAGGGAGGATATTGCTGCAAACATAAAAAATCGGATCTTTTCTCACGTAGGGTTGTTATTTTCTCCGTCTCAGGTTGTGTTTCAGCGGTTTTGGCCGTCATTCCTTCGACAGACTACCAGAGTTCAAACCTTGGCACTTCCTCCTGCCTCCAGTCTCCCAGCGTAATCTGGCCTGTCGTTCGTACCCAAACTGACTCTCCTGCTAATTAACTATTCAGCCTCTGACACTCGCCTCTTCGCAACAAGGCTCTAGGAAAAGGACTACGTGGCACTGCCAACTTCCCTGCCATGTTTAAACCCCCTCAGTGTCAAACTTGGGAGCACTGCTTTAAAGTCCTGGTCCAACAGAGGCAGAGGACATATTAAATTGTAAACGCTAAGGCACAGATATCGGAGTTTGAGGAGATTACGTGGACTTAATTTAAAATTTCTTCTGCTTAATGCAGGACAGAGGGAGGGCCAGCAGGAGAGGCTGTGCACGTTTAATCTGCTTCATTCATCTTTGTTGTCCTGCAGCATGTGTGTAATTAAACTTTTCATCAATTTATGAAAAAAAACTTCAAGGCTTTATTTTAACAGTGGCTGCATTTCCATTCCAAATGTTTGTAAGTTTAAGTTGTTTTTTTTTTTTACATGAACAGAATATTGAGAATTGAGCAATGGCGGTGTTTTGAAATTAAAATTATGCGTGAATAAGCTTGCTCAAATGAGAAGTCATTAAAAATCATGGCAGCGATGGATGTAAAGAGTTACATAAAATATATTCATATTTGAGCCATGACAGCAGCTCTCATCTGTCAGGAGTTATTATGCTGCGTCATCATCATCATCATCATCATCATCATACTCCTCCAGCCACTGCCTGTCACCTCCTTCCTTTTTCAGCCAGCAGTAACATCAGGCTTGACTCGTGATGATAAAAAAGTGTTTTCATTGCAGTTTTGCAAAACATATATTTCGATACAGCTGGAAAAACCAAACCTCATCCAAGAACAAAAGCTTTTTATCAAAAAAGGTGAGTTGTTCTTTTTTTTAAATTGGCGTGTTACCGTTGAGGAAATTTATTATCGTACTTTCAATTTGCACAATTTAATGGTTAATGGAAATGCAGCTACCGACTCGTTGAAATCTTCTGGGCTTCCTTAGAAACTTTTGTTAAGTCAATTTGAAAAACGAAGTGAACTCACTGTGCTGTTTCATAACTTGGATAAATTGGAATGTATGTGTGATTGAAGTAAAAGTTCTTGTTTGTAAAATGACATCCATTACAAATTGGCACTTCATGAACTGAATAAAATTTAATTGTATTATATATCCCTCTTATTCCTTGTAACTTAGCATAAAAAATTTGGTCAAGCTAATACAGACTATCTAATTTTTAAAATGTCAGTCTTATTGTTTTTATCCATATTTCATTCACCACACATTCATCCTTTTCGTTCCACTTTTCCAACCACGTACTGCTTTGTGTAGATCTGTTATATCAGAAAGAGTAAATACTTCTGCATCTATGCTTTCTTCAGCTCAGGTTTTTCCCATTCCTCGTAGCGACTACATTTTAATACTTTTCAGATGAGTTTCAGAAATAAGAGACTCTTTTTTTAAAAGAGTTAACCTCAGACAAGTTCTCTTTTCTTCTACTGTTGAATGACTTTTCGTCAGCTGTTTTAACCCAACCTTCACCCCGGCCCCAGTCCCGAGCGCCAGGTATGTTTGATTGGTTACATCAGGACTGGTTTTATCAGAGCAAAAATATTGAACATAAACCAAAAGAGTCCAGAGTCAGGAGACGGACCTGCTGAAAGAATCCGAAGACCAAACGAAACGACTTCGCTTTTCAAACACAGATGGGGGGGAAACACCCAGCAGCAAAAATAAATAGGGAAATAAAAGCATATTTTAAAAAAACAAAACGTTTTCAGGGCAAAAATAAGAGCATCAACACCTGAGCAAAGAGCGGGATCACAGGGTTTGGGACTGAGAGGAGATGAGAGAGAGGAGACCCTGAGGAGGGATCATCCTCCTCCACCTCCTTATCTCCTGTTCTCAGGGTTTAGGGGGAGCTTTATAGCAGAAGACCCCGCCACCTTTCTGAACATTCACACCGCAAAATTAGAGCTGGGAAATGCCCAGGAGGAATGTGGGAAAAGAGTTAGTGGAGTATATGTGGAAGGAGAAAGAGAAAGGAAAGAGGGAGAAAGCAAAGTCTTCAGAGAAGCAATGAAAGCGAAGTGAGATTATGATTAGCATATTTATGTAAAACTATTCTGTCTATTCGCCACCTCAAGCCTGGTTTCCACTGACCGCCTCGACACCGGTCGGTGTGGTTCTGTACGCTACTTTGTTTCTATTGTAAAAGAAACCTGTAGTGCAGCATTCCTGAAACCCCTTCAGTTTTAGGTCCAGTTAGCATGAAGCTAACACCCTCCATAAAACAGAGTACCAAACCACACCAACGCGTGCTGTTAGCACAGCTAAACATAGGACAGACTGGAATAACTGTAGACAATGAGGTCTGAAACAAACACACTAGTTTTAGGTGAGTTTGTTAGCTTTAGCTTTAGCATAGCAAACACAATGCTAGACTTCTTTGTGTTTTTATTTGTCAAACTGTCCAGAAACTTTGTAGAGTTCTCAATGTATGGTTCATGGGTTTCTCTGAAGCTGTAAAGAGTAAAGTTAAGCCTCTCAGAGGGATAAATGTGGATTTAAAACATGAACAACTCAGAAAGTCAGACTTTGAGCTCATTAGCTATACTTAGCAATACTTTATTTTTTATTAGCCTAAAGCCTGATTTAAGCTCTTCATGTCTCCTAATGCAGAAGTTAATTTGTTGTAAGGCTAGGCTTTATTGAAGTAAATCAAAATTTGCAACTGCATCGGCGAACAAATTAAAAATGTCATTATTTGTATAGAGGCTGAACTATAAGCTAAAGGAGTTTGTTTTCACATTTTTATCCGGATAGTGTGTTTGTAGTCATATTATGTAACTGAAACCTTACATAGTGAAATAGTGGACGCTTTATTTTTATTCTTTCTCTGACCTTTCCTTAACCATTTAATATACCAGTGATATTAAAAACCTGCTTTCCAAGTGACATCAGGCCGAGACAAGCAGCATCAGAAAAAAATCACAAATACCATAAAATCACACAGGAGGAAGTGAGTTTGAGAAGTAGTTTTACTGAAACATCTATTGATTACTTAGTGTAGGAGGGAAAACTATAGACCAGGTGAGACATGTCTGACCTCAGAAATGATTTGAGTATGATTCATGAGGGCAAGCTGGTGTTTGAAGTCCTTTAAAACTGGGGTATGTAACTTTTATATATGTATATTCTCATTGAATTCAATGAGAAAGTGTGTCCAAACTTTTGGTCTGAACTGAGTACAGACCAAAAGTTTGGACACACAGTTGTGTCCAAACTTTTGGTCTGTACTGTATGTATTTGTGTTTTGTTTTTTACATATTTGTTGAAACTGTATATGTTGTAAACAAATTTACCTATGAGGCAGATAGAATACTTTGGAGCGCCTTTTCATCTGCAGTCCTCTACAGCAAAACACAGCTTAACCAGGCTTCACCCTCTTCAAAATAAGAGCATGAGTGTAAACGGCTAAGTATTTGAAGGATATTTAACAAAAACTTCAACACAAATGTCGAATTTTATTTAACTGAAGGTTTACAAAACAGCAAAGTAAATGAACGTTTTGGACTTTTATGCAGAAAAGATGTTTGTAAGGAAAGTTAAGTGCATTAGATGTTTTTAAAGTTACCAAAAGCAAAGGTGTTATCTCCACTGTTAGCACATTAGTGGATTAGCAGAAGTGTGCCAGCCACTGCAGTTGCCCACTCCACTGCCCACTCCCACACACAGTGGGATGTTGTTTCTGCTTTTAACATAAGAAATGAGTCCTTATGGTGGGAAGCGTAGAAAAAAACCGGTTCTGAATCCTTTTCAGTCATTCTTATATTCTAGTTTTTAAAGGAAATTAGATTCAATTGGCAACAGATCAGGAATCATTCGCAAATGTCTGATCTGTGTGTTTCTATTGCACATTGTGATTATACTTCATGCAGCAGTGTTTGTCACAATTATTATAAACATTCCAGATCAACAGCTCATCACAGGGAATCCCATTGAATTACAGGTTTTAAAAAAACAAAAGTTAAAAATCATTTGAAAGACACCTGTTAATTTGATTATGTGACTCAGGTGTGTTGAAGCATCTAAAAGTCGAGGACCAGAGTTTGACACAGGCTTCATGTCTCCTCCGCTAGCCATCATGACCAACACTAGCTAGCTGCTAATCGCTGCTGGCTGAGCTCTTAAACAGCACGAACCGTGTCCTAATGTACATCAGTCCAACATTTTAATTGGATAGACAGCGTGCGGCTTGACTGTCCCTCACAGCTTATTACTGCGAGCTTGTTAGCTCTGAACAGTAATTCCAACTGCTCACTTGGTCAGATAGACACTGATGGACCCGGTTCTTTGTCAGGTTGTGCTAATACTGCTAAGGGAATTACAGATCTTGTTGGGCTTCTCATAAAGGCGTTGGATGTTTTCTAGTTTACCATGACAACTCAATCTAAGAAAAATAATAGAAAACACATGAACTGTACTTGAATGCATCCATCATGTTTCAGCTCATTCATTCCAAAACCTTTTGCTCTGACGCTGTTGTGGTTGTTAAAGGGGTAGTATTATGTAAAATGGACTTTCTTGAGTTTTACATCATGTTACAATGTTATTCCCTCATGAAAAATATACCTGGAGTGTTGCTTTGCTTTCTTATGCATGTTTAAGAAATCATTTAATCTCCATGGTAACCCTACTGCTGTGCAAAACACCAGGTTGGACCTAGCTCTGCCTTCATGGACGTAGCTCCTCCTCTGAGCTGCAGTTTCCAAACGTCCACGGTGGAACTGCTGAGCTCATCACATGAGCTGGTAAAAACGTTGCTAAAGGGTCAATAGAAGAGCCATGTTGTGACGACTTCCTGAAGGCGGAGCTTCAGAAAGTGAAGGAGTTTTTTTTTTTTTTAAAGAGACAGAGATCCAAATTCAAGGTGTTAATTTACAAAGTTTAGTTTCTTTTATGTCATATTACATGTATATACTGTATATGTAACAACTGAAGGTAACATGGTTACTTGAATCTGTTAGAAGGTGGCATTATGTGCCAAGAAAGCACATATTACTAGCCCTTCTAATCATAATGTCTCTGATCATTTAAAGATTTTAAACGTTGCAGAATGGATGCTACTCATTACTGGTTGGTAATACAAAGTTCCTTAAGTCACCTCAACCTCCATAGCAACACTTCGGGGTGGAAAAGAGCAGAAGTCCTTGAAAAACTCAAGGAGTTTTTCCTATAGAGACTGTGATGAAGTCCTGTTGTTCCACTGCAGTAACAATTTCAATCCAAAGAATATCCCAGTGCTGTCTAACCCTGCTCTGAGGAGACAAGATAAGACCTGCACCTGTCTATCCTTTCTTTTTTTTTATAAAAAAAACTTGTCAAAGAAAAACAAAGTGTAGTCTTACTGCTTCTACATGATGTTAGATGGAAAACAGAAGCTAGATGCTGCTACTAAAGTGCACCTTATTAACTGATCATCAAGTACGAGTGCAATGCCAGGAGGTGTCAATCTGTGAAGAGTTATTTCCAAACAAATCATGCAGTGAGAAAGTTTACTCATCAGAATAGACATTACAGAATCCTGCCAGGATTGCACACTCCAATGTGCCCCCAACAAAGTCAGACTAGCCAACGCTCTGAGAAATTGCAAAGAATCAAAGATGTGCATCTCAGACTCTAACAAGCCTCAGGGGTGAAACATGTCGGTGGTATCCACTGCAGCCCACTGCTCCACATCATGCTGCCCAACGAGCCGCTTTGGCTCAGTTGTGTTTATTCTGTTAGTGTCACCGTTTCTGAAAACAAAAATCTGAGGGTTTTAGTTGCACTACAGCATGAAGCAGCCTCCGAGGATCCAACAAACACACGGCAGGATTACAGAGATGTTTTCTTCTTCATTAGGTGTTGTAACGTTAAAGCTCTATTTTATTTATATTTTTAGAAATGACAAACTTAGGTCTTGTTTTGGTTGAACGCTGGTGCTTTTTGAATGTATGTGTGAACGCGGGAGACTGCTCCAAAAGCAGGAAGCAAACTACTGAGCAGGGCATTCTGGGTAAATAAAATCAAAACGAACGTGTGAGTCTCCTGTTAGCGGGAGAAAAGACTTGCTGTCTTTTACCAAAGACGGAAGAGAGGTCCTACAGCCGCTAAAATCTGACGCCACTCCATTCCTGTTTACGTTTCATGAAGAAGAAAGTTGCGCTCAATGTCTTTTTCTCATGTTGTTTTCTTCAGTAGTTCTTGGCGCAGCGCCCCCACAGGCGAGGAAGTGAACAGGTTCTTTAAAGAGTTTGGTTTGGTTGACTCAGTTCAGTGAGAAAAAGACCCACAGCTGCCAAAAACCTAAGAAACCAGGTGTGAAAACACCCCAACTTAGTTTCTTACATTACTAAACCATCAATCATGGTAAACCATTTCTGAAACATTTAGCTCCTTTGAACCAAATTAGGAAGGTACTAGACTCCCAAGGGATCATACAAAACATTACTTTTAATATCTATATGCTAACATTTTCTCTGCTAATTTGATTTTGTGATTTTTGCCAATTATTTGGTTTATTAATAAGCATATGAAGCATTTTATTTAATCCTTTAGAATCCTCCATAAATGTGATGAAACACTGAATAAAAACCCTTCGCTCTGAAGTTGCCTTGTTTTACAAATGTTTAGTTTCACAGTAAAATTAATTTTTTTAAAAATCATTTCTGGAGACAGTTACTTCCCAGAAAGCAGCCAAGCTAATGGAGTCCTGTCTCTTCAAACATCTGGTACTTTCTTTCTAATTAACCTCAAAACACGCTGGTGGACATGTTGGAAACAGTCGACCCAGGTGGCAAATGTGACAAGAAATCAAACCTAAAGACACTTACTGAGAAGCAGCCTTTAGCGCCAGAGGCTGGAACAGCGATACCAGCACACATCCTCACTTCTCAGACGGCAGAACTCCAATATCATAAAATAATTATGATACAGATCAGCGGGTGTCAGAGGATGAGTTTTAATCGACGGGTAGATTAGAGAATGTTGGACTGGAGAGGGCGGTATGACGGGTTAGACAATCTTTGAAGAAGATCTGAGCTGAGATCATTTTACTGAAAACTCTAATTTGAGAGTACAAATTGCCTTATTTAAAAATGTTTAATTGTTTTCTGGTAAACCTTTAGATGTAATTAAGATACATATATATATGTACATATACATATACAGTACAGACCAAAAGTTTGGACACAACTGTGTGTCCAAACTTTTGGTCTGTACTGTATATATACATATTCGTATAATCAGTAAATGGCAAACATAATGATACCTGCTCTTGGTTCCACTTTGCAGTAACACAGCAAAATCTATATTTTTTCAATATTTTGTTCGTATCAGACACTTTTTCTCGCATCATACGAGTCACATGATCAACAACCTGATGTTGAACAAACTTATTCGTATGTCAACAAACTAAAATCTACTATTACAAACAATTCTTTAAAATGCACTTAACACTATTTCTTTTTTTATAAATTTTACAAATTTAATTTCATTTTTTATTTATTGGAAACACCTCAATTGCATAATTGTAGTTTTCCAACATTAGCCGAATATAGACAAAGATTTGCACACATTTGTAACGGAAACGCAGCTACTGACACGTCCAAAAAGAAATTCACTTCAGCATAGCAGACTGTCCAGCCAAAGCAGGAGCGCCTGTTCTGTGCCTGACCCTCGTGTTAAAAATGCTCCGAAGGGCCAGCAGGTTTTTGAGGACCTGCAAATGAATTAGATTTCCAGCGGCAGAAGGACCCACTTCATAATATGAGTATATATTGTCAAGAGGGGTTTTGTTTTGGCTGTAGAGAGGCGGGGTCAAGGGTCAGGGGTGGTACGCCTTTTGAGGAATTGAGATGGGAGAGGAGTGGGGATGACACCAGGAGGCGACTGAATGACCCGTGACTTATTTAAGAGAGCAGAGTCCTTGAACCGAAAACGTAACGGAGCAAACTTCAAGAGGAGTGCCGAGGGGATTTCAATCTGAATCGCTGCAGAAACGAGGCTCTGCGTTCAGCAGGGGGCAACGTAAACCTGTTCCTGTCTGATGCTTCCGTCGCCCCTGATGGGTGAGAGGTCAGAGCGAGAGCAGACGGCCCATCGCGTGATTCATTTACTCTCATGTATCTGTTGTTTCTCAGAGAGTGGAAAATCCTGTCCGCTCCTTCACTTCCTGCTGCCAGCAGCAGTCAGCCGTTGGACCGTGCGGACCTGCTTCCTGTCACTCTGGGTCTCCCTCCCGTGTTCGTTTCCTCCCTGCTCTTTCTACCGGAGGTGTCCTGTTTTATGTTTTTGTTTTGTTTTTCTCCTCGTCGCTTTCAGTTTTAGAAGCATTTCTTTAGCTTTTCTTTTGCCTTCTCTTGACTTCAATTTTTGGGGTTTTGTGTGACAGACAGAGGAGGATGAATGTGAAGTTTCATGCTAAAATGAGTTCATTTAGATTTTTTCTTTCTATTTTAACAGGTCAATCATATATTTTTATATGAAATTTATAAATCTTTAGCAATCCGAAACATAAAAAAGGATTCGGATTGTTGCCTTATCAAAAGAAAACAACGATTTTCCAATTTTTGGGGTTATCAGCTGTATTCTGTTTTCTTGGCAAATTTTTTTCCTGTCTTGACCTGTGAGCGGCTAGCCGACCAAAATCATTTCAAGGGCAACAAATGGCCCCCAGCCCACACTTTGGACACCCACGCCTTAAGTTAAACCCAAGACAACCAATCACCTTCATAAGACACCTATTAGGTGAGTTGCAATAAGCAAATAATCAATTGATGACATGATACACTAGAAAGAGCTAAATATTGACAGGTCTGTACCTTACCAGAGGCACGAAACTTTCCACAGCTTGTTTTTTGTTATTTTTAAAGCCAGGTCCATTCACCCCAAACCACTGGATGGAAACACAACTAATCTGCATTTTCTTTTTTGCAGAATTTTAAAAGTTCACTCAAGAGTCACATCACAATTAGATGGAAATATATCCAAATGGAGACACCTGGGGACAACGTTTAAATCAGAGTTAGGCTTTAAGTTTATGTTTGCCAGGCCTGTGTTCAATACATCATCTGAAAACTATAAACTTTGACACAGCTGCCAATGTTACAAGACATGACTGTGAACGTAAGCTAACAGGTCAGGCTAGGAGAAAAAAGTTACGTTCACGCAGCTGGTGAAAGCGACCCAGACCCGTATCTAACTTTTTCGCAGCAGTCTGAATGGTCTGATTCCAATCTTTTCACCCGGCTCTGCAGCGCTCTGTCCCTACAGTCCACCGCCAATCACCCTCCACTCCACCAGACACACTTCTATCAGTCAAAGGGCTTTTCTGCTCTGCCAAACTCAGCATCTGTAGCTATACTCACCTCCTCCTGGAACAGCAGCATCACCTCAAACAGGAACTTCCTCCCTTCTGCCCAACAAAATGGAGTCAGAAATATTTCAAGAACGTCACAATAACCACCTACCTTCTTCTGTTACCGTTGCCATGGACCCCTACCCCACTTCTGCTCTTCGTATATCATCTTCAAGAAACCTTTGAAATGGTTTGAGATTGTGTTGTGTCTGTAATTGCAGCCCGCACTAGAGTCTCAGTAAACAACGTGACAGAAGGGTGCTGAATACATGTTTCTATTTTAGGGGGAGGGTTTTAGCGGGGGAAAGTAAAAAGATTTTTTAAGAATCATGCTTTTCTTCCTCTACATAATTAGACACCGTTTTTCTTTTTGTTTACCACAAAACCTCCCTGTAAAATGGACTGAAGTTTGCTTTAACGTAACAGAAACTTGTGCGCACCTCGTTCTGTTTAAAGCCACGTACACGTCGCTATTAACCTCAGAAGTGATCAGCATATGGGAAATTGAATCTGTTTGCATAATTTGCTGATTTTCACCTGGTTATAATAATGCAAAATTATGATAATGTTAGCTTTCAGACTGAACTCCTCTCAGCGGGGATTCACCGAAAGGGATCCTTTTAATGTGCTTAATGGTGCATCCCTAATTTCTGCTGCAAAAACTCCTCGACTTCATTTTTCCCTGCATTAGGAAAGCAGGTGGTGTTTTCATTCAGCTTCAGTTAAACAGCTTTACTCAAATCAACCAAGACGCAGTCACTTCTTCCCTCAACAGTGTGTAAAACCAGATTTTCTTAATGCGGCTTGATGACTGAGAGTAAGAATAGAGCAGCAAAAGTAGCATAAAGACATGAATTATATGCCTGAACTCATGATTTTATGTGTTGAGACAAAAGAAAGCAGAGGAGTTCAGACAGATGTTGGTTTTGAATGAAATGGAAATTTAGGCGGAACTTCTCTATAGACTTGTCAAAGCATCCTTGGTTATACTTAGTTTATATCTATTACTGTTAATGGTTGCATTTCCATTGACCATATAATTTAGCAATTTGACATTTCAAAACTAAATCTTAATGGAAACATGCCAACTTTGAGAAAACTCTCGTTTTTCGATACGTTTCGAGATTGGTTTAGTTTGCAAAAAAACCCCAAAAAACACATTTTTCGCATCACACGAGTCACATGATCACCAACCGGATATTGCCACTGGCGAAAACCACGAAGAAGACAACAGGAAGTAGTTGGAGGATGATGATGTGGAATGTTTTTTAATGACTGATCTCGTGGACAAATTTATTCATGTGGGATTTTAATTGTGTTTCTTATTTAATGGAAAATAGTTTTTTTGACCTTAACGGAATACTGACAAAGTTTTGTAATAGAAACGCAGCTATTTTTTTTACTTTTTAATTTGCTTCATGATACTTATCTTTTAGTGTTTGTGGATCTAGATTTATTATTACTTCCTTTTAATACATTTTGCAATCACACACCCTGTGAATAATTCATGAGAGTGTTTACTGCTACTTTTTTTAAACTTCCTGTAGCAGCTAGCTGTGCTGCTTCAACTAGCTTGAATGTGGGCAGGAGCAATAAGTGGAGATTCAGTTTCAGCTTTACTATTTCTCATGAAGTCTCTACACGGCATGGGATTTTATTTTCTTTTTCAATAAAATTGAAAAAAATTATTGTTGGATTTTAGTTATACTGATAACTAAAAAAGGACTGAATAATCTCCGGAGCAGAAAAACTGGCTATTGGCCAGAGCCTAGGGGGTCTACAGTCAACAAAAGCGCCGCGTCCTGCTCCGCCTCCGTCTTGCGGACTCCATTTGGATGCGAGCCGCCGAGTGACAGCAGGTGGAGGCGCTGCTTCGTACCGCAGCCATGTGCGGCACTCGGAGCAGGTGTATCGTCTCTGTGTGCCCGGCAGCGAAGCCTCCCGTTGAGCGTGTTGCTGGTGTCTGCCGTGACTCTGACAGGATGAAATTGCTGGGTGAGCTCGGGTTGCCAGCCGTGACTTTCTGGTACCGTCCCTCTAACGGCGCAGCAGCCCGAACTCGTTTGCTTCCAGCGTAACATTAAAGTGGCCAAACAAGAGGAGAAGTTTAATGTCCTCCAGGTTTCGTTGGAAATTAGAGATTCACATTAATTTGTGATTTTCTGGTCCATTAATTCTGATGTATAGTTTTAGGACTTGGACAACATTTTGCCAACACTGTTTTTTTGTTGTTGTGTATGCAGGGATTTTAAGAAAACATGTTACTGGTTCTAAATGTGGAGAAATGAAGAGACAATGAAGTTTCATGTTTTGCCTTTGTCCTATTCTGCACAGTCAGATTAACGTGGATGTCATTCACATTGCATTTTATTTATTTGCTAATATTGGAGGCTTAACTGGCCATTTGTGAAGAAAGTTCTGGTGTTGTCTTAAGTGCCAGCAAGTGTTCACATAATTATTTAGACCAGGAGTGTCCAAAGTATGGTCCAGGGGCCATTTGTGGCCCTTGAGAGGATTTTGTTCGGCCCCTGTCCACAAGTCAAGAATGGTAAAAAATAAAAAATAAAGCAATTGTCCAGCAAAACAGAAAACAATGAATGGCCTAAAAATAAGTGAACTGTCTGCTGTAGTTTTTTAAAAATAAAGCAGGAGTCCGAAGCCCTTTTTATGTTTAGGATCTGTAATGATTTCCAGATTTAATAAGTTTTTTATTTTTTTTATTAAGAAGAAACAATTATATTTCTTGTTGCATTTTGGTTCATTATTTTTTTTAGCCCACCAGTCGTTTCAATTAGACAGTTTGGACACTGATTTATACTGTAAATGATGGCAAAAATTGCACTTCAATTTCACTTCATCCATAATGTCAAAATAAGTAGCTTGAGAATTATTTCATTACTGAGTCATTGCTCCAAAGTTGGAGTCACAGTTAATCAATGTGACTGAAGATAAACCGATGGATGAGTTTCTCTTGAACTTACTAAGACATCAGTCTTAATCCTGGTATTGTTCTTCAGGAGGTAGAAGGCCGACTTGGTAAGTGTCTTTATGTTTCTGTGAAGGTTCAGGTCAAAGTCCATCACTACTTCCAGGTTTCAGGCCTGATCTGAAGCTAGTTTTGCTGGACTCGTTAGGTCCTACAGTACAGACCAAAAATTTGGACACACAGTTGTGTCCAAACTTTTGGTCTGTTCTGTATATCACTGCCAAGAGTGGAGATCAATTTATTTATGCCACTGTTTTCAGTGTGTTGTGAGGCAATATAGCAGTGTTATTCTCCTATACCACAGGAAAAAAGCCTGGAATGTACTGGTGTAGATGGCGGTAGATGTCTCAATGCCGAGAAAAAACTCAAAAGGCTGTTTTTGTGTTTTCCAAAACAGTTGAAGGTTTTCATAAATAAATCATTTCTGCTCGGTGTCCAAAAAATATGTAGTAGCCTGGTGATCAAAGTATGGTGTATTTTTTACACCTTGTAAAAAAATATTTAAGAATGCAATGCAGAACTGATGTTCTGAGGTTTTGGGAATCGGCTGTATGTTTTATAACTGAGATCCAACTGGACTGAATCACAATGTGTGTGAATGACCTTGACTAAAAAGACTGGACTGAATTGATTCTATATTTCTGCACATCAGTATAGCATTTTTGAATTTGTTCACAGTATTGGCTTCTTTGTTTGCTGTTGTGATTTTGTGGTTATAGTGTGCAAAATTAACATGAACACATATTAATATTAACTCTAGTTAAAATGCCCATCTAAGTCGTCTCAGAAAACATTTGCGGCAGAGTAACGTCTATAATTCCACAAATGTAATGTAAAAACATATAAACACCACAGTGTTATGGGTTCAGCTGTATGAACATTACAGTGGCTTGTAAAAGTATTCACACCCCTTGAACTTTTCCATATTTTGTCACATTGCAACCACAACCATGAATATATTTAATTGGAATTTCATGTGAAAACCAACCAAGTGGTGAAGAAGAAAGAAAGTTCTACATATTTTTTTTCCAATAAAACGATGAAAAGTGTGTGAAAGTATTCGGTCCCATTTCCTCTGAGCGCAAAACGTTTTATTTTGATCAAAAACGTGGCGAGTTTCCACAAAGCAAGTTTATTTTCGCCATTTCAACCTTACGGTTAATGGAAAACGCAACTGCTGGAGGAAAAAAAAGGTCCATATTTTTGCCTTTTCCTCCTTGCATATGAAATATTTAATACCTGTGTGCCGTTTGATGTTTTTAGTAAGAATCCCAGGTCAGTCCAATCGAGTAAAAAACACAAGCACTGCTGAGGAATCACAACAAAGGGAAGCGTAGCGTAAAAAAAAATATGCGAAGCAAAGAAAAGGACAGGAAGTGGCTCCCTACATATGGTGACCGTGTTATATCAGATCTGCTGCTGCTGCTGTGTCAGATCGGCCACTTATGAGTCATAAATCCTTTGTGTCGTTCAGAAATCGGAGGAGCTGGGCTGGCTGGTAATAACAAGCCGACCTATACTGTGTTTTATTGCTGCGCATCTTTCATCCTTCTGCACATCAATGAGTATTAAACAGAACAGTGAAGGAACGAGAGCCGTGTCCGTTAAACAGAAAGAAAAATCTATAAGGAAAAACACGTGGAACAATTTAATTGATCTGAATATTATTATTCTTCACATTCAGGTCTGAAGTGGTGTCTCAGGTTGCAAGGCCCCAACACAGCAGGAAGTTATAGTGTTATCAGGCAGCTGACACTCATCAATCATGACGATGATTGATTGATTGATTGATGAATCAGTCAAGCAATCAGATTTATTTGTACAGCACATTTCAGCAACAAGACCATTCAAAGTGCTTTACATCATCAAAACAGAAAAAATAAAACATCATAAAAACCTCATGCAGTCACTAATTGTAAATATTACATTTGATCAGGCGCCGTCATCAAAAATAATCAATACAAGTCAAATCTGTTGGTCAGTGTTCCAGTTGCAGATCCCTGCAGGATGTGTGAGAATGCCATGTCAGCGTCATGGTAACGGCTGCGAGGCAGCAGAACGCTGTGAGAACATTTAGAGCAAGAGCATCTCAACGCAAACAGCACCAGACAGCCCGCAAAGTTGGATCAGGATTCTGTGTTCCTTCATGTTTCACGTTTGGAAGAACAAAACGTGTTTTTCGAAACATCAGCTTATACAGCAAGACAGGAAACAGATTGGCACAAGTTTTAAAATGTATATTAAAACACAAAACAAAATCTTGTACCATGATTATACATCATACATTCTTGTTTCTCGCAAAGACATAGCCATCTTTTGCTACAAAGATATTGTCGCATAGATATTGTTCTTATGAAACTAGCATCAGCTATATTCTCACCTCCTCTCAATATGTGTATCGACGCAGCACTGCTAAAACTAAAGCATTGTTGCACTGAAATATGTTGCCAATGAAGAAATACTTAAAACCCCAGTAGACTTTATTGGTACCAAACTCTGACCTGAACACAGCAAGTGATCAAGTTTATATTTGTCCACACACGTGCGCTTTATATTTAGCCCCATAAAACCTTTTTCATGCGAGAACTGAACTTTTCTCGACATCAGATAATTGGGATCACAGAAGCAAAAAGCTCCTGCTGGCCTTGTGTGTGTGTGTGTGTGTGTGGTGTGTGTGTGTGTGTGTGTGTATGTGATAGAGACAAATTGGGGGATGGTGGCATAGATCAGTGGACCAGATATATTTTCCCTTCCTCCCCTGTGCAGGCTGGACACGAGGCATATACAAGTGTCATCTCCCGCCGTGTGTGTATGTGTGGGGATGTGTGTGTGTGTGTCAGGACCCGTGCAGATGTCCGCTGTGTATTGGAATCAGTCACAGTCCGCCGCCTCCCAACACGGCTGAAAATCCCCTCTCATGGACCAGTGGCCAAAACAGCCCATTTGTACAGGAAGATCAGAGCGCCAGAGGGCCGTGGATAGCTGCTGCCTCTGCAGAGTGCCCGAATAAAATAATAATGCACCGACGGCACTCTGAGAGGTGGACAGAAACAGCTGCCTGGCCTGGAAAAAAAGGAATAAATCTATTCATGTAGATTTATTCTTCAACTTTCTTCAGAGAGACTTTTACTTGCTGCTAGATTGTTCTATATTGTCGCCTTCCTAAACTAATGGCCAAAGTCACTTGGAGAGAAGAAAAAAAGAATCACCATCTTTTACTGCAAAAGATGATTTGGGATGAAGAAAAATCACTTTTGGCAAAAATTGGCTTTGGGCCGTAGTTTATATAGAAATATATAATATATGTATTTATATTATATAAATGATGTTTTTTTGTATTTTTTGCCTGTTCAGAGGCATCGTTGTTTTGTATGTTTTCAGTTTTGGTTGCATCTTAGCCCAACGTGTTCAGGTACAAAATGAAGCCTTCTGCTCTGGGAAACTTTGAACCAGCCATGTGTCAGTTCAGATTGTTCATAGTGTCCCCTTAGTGTATAATGAGTAGATATAAAATGTAGATATAACAATATTTGTCAGCAGGAGGTTGCTTGGAGTTCTTTTTGTGGGATCTGGGATCAGCTCTCAAATTTAATTCGGAGCAACACGCATCAACGCGTGAACTTTTCAGACAACACAATTAAAATGAATTTTACATGAGATTTACTAATACGCCCCTGAACAAAACTTTAAAAGCAAGTCAACAGCATCCGCTTTTCGTAACTGGGTTGTTATTTGAGCTTCCAAACATAAAAAGAAGAAACCGGAAGCAACAATCCCTCCCAGATGTCTGTTGTCTCCTCTGCAGGGTTGTCTTGTTGAACGAGTCACGCAGACCAAGGCCCTCTCTCAAGACAAATGCTGGCAGCTGCATCTCCATGTGGCTGGCCGTGGTTTGACGCCCCTGCACAAGCTGAAGCTCCATTGTTCCATGGAAGGAAACCAGTTCCCCTCGGCCATGTAGGCGACGTCTCTAGGGGGAAATCCATGTCGTGCCAGAAATGCTGGACGCCATCAGGAACAATCCATGGTATTTCTTGTTTTCACCAGAGAAGAAAAAAAAAAGATTCCTCCACCTGTGCATGTTCTGGTTTTGGTTTTGTTTGCAATGTGCAAAGGGGCAAGCTTGTGTCCTGGGAGGATTATAATCTTTAAAAGATTTTTCTTTTTTATCTGTCTCTTTCCAAATAGTCTTTGTAAGAATCGGCTCCCTTTTCGTTACAGAATGCAGCATTAAGTCCTGTTGCTTGTTTTTAAGGCTCTGAATGGTCTTACCCTGTTCAGAGCCGTATTTATTCATCTTATTTGTCGGACCTCCTAAGATTTCCTGTTTCTGGGAGATCTCTGAGGTCGTCTAATCAACTTGTACTGAACACCCTGAGGTCAAGGTTCAAACATTAGGGCACTCTTCACTTTTCTGTGACAACCATCTGGTTTTAGAATAACCTTTCCCTGGATCTTTGCTCTATTACCTGATGCAGGCATTTTTAAGTCTTAACTTAAAACTTCTCTTTTTACCGAGGCTTTTAATACTACGTAGTTTTATATGTGGTTATTGTACTGTCTTTTGTCATGAAAAGTGCTTTGGTCTTTCCAACTGGCTGTTTTGGTTATAAATAACCAAATCAAATCAATCAATCAATCATTGGGTTGCCACCAACATCAGTAGCTGCATTTCTAGTACAAACGTGGGCTAAACTTTGACAATATTCCGATTTTTTTTTTTCCATTAAATAAGAAATCCCATGTGAATAAGTTTTTTTTACACAATAAGTAATTAAAAAACATGCCACACCATCTTCCTTCAGATACTTCCTGTTGTCATCTTCTTTGTGGTTTGCGCCAGCAGCAACATCCTGTTGTTGACCATGTGACTCGTGTGAAGTGGAAAATAAGTCTTTCCATTACCGTTTTGTGAAACAAACCAATTTGGCTTTGGCTGGGGGGAAAAACGACGCTCTATCCTTGTGCCAAAACGAGCGTTTTTGAAATTGGTGTTTCCATGAAGCAAATTTATTTTCAAAATGTCAAATTGTACAATTACATGGTCAATGGAAACACAGCTAAAGACACTCATTTGGATTGTCGAGTAATTCTTTTTGACCAGATCCTTCAGAACCTTCTTTTAAATGTGTAAGGTCTATATGTGGCATTGGGAAGGTTGACGTTCACACAACTTGGGCTTGGAAAGCGTTTAACTGACTGCCAACAGTAGTAAACTGATATGTAACGATTTAAGTACACTGGACAACAAAATGGAAGTACAAATCTGTACAAAGAAGAGATCGCTTTGGTGAATTGACCTCAATCCATTGTCTGCATCTTATGCCATAAACCGCTTGGTTGCTTTGTTTCCTCTAACGGCGGACGCCAGGTCTTGATCTTTACTCTTGTCTGCTTTCAGTCAGAAGAAAGGCACGTGCAGAAAAGTTGCAGAAAAACGTTGAAGAACTGTCAATAGGATCTTTGTAATGCTGTTCACAAAGGACAGATGTTGGAGTCTGTACACACATATGCGCATACACACACTAGTCCTGACTTTGCCATCACATCCCCTGCCAGGGCAAGGCCAATTAAGCTGGCACTGTCTCTTGGCCTTAACTACACTTTCGCTCTTCCACACGCATACACACACATGCAGTTCACCCAAACACACTCCGCGTCTCTCTCCTCTGACACTTCGTCTGACAGGGACAGATGGACATGTGTGAGGCTGATAAAAGAAGCGCGCACTCCCTCACTCCCCTCCCCTCTCCTGAAACGGCTCAATGAAGATTGATAGGGCCACTTACATAAACCCTCCCACACAAGCAAATGCTCCTAGATTAATAGCCGCACTCTGGAGAACTCGTCAGACAATGGCTTTCCTAGAAGTCTGTGGAACTCTGCAAACTTCAGGCTAAATGACAGGAGCATTATTTAACATCCTGATGGAATTGATGGGTGTGTCTTTTTTTACAGGCTTGTGAGGGTTATGGATAGTGAATCAATAAGAGCAAAATTATGTTTTTGCTCTTATTACAAAGGGCTCTGAAGAGAGGCTGGGGGACTGTTTGGACGAGGCGGTTCCAGATGAGTGAGGGACATAAAATTGACAAAAGCAAACATCAGGGATTGGATGGGATAAAGATGGGATTGGATCTTAAAAGTCTATTTTATAGAAAATGGAGATTGTTTTGAACCTATTCACAAATATGCATGTGCACGAAAAGAAATACTTCCAGGGAAGGTATTTTTATTTTTGCATGTCATTGTAATCGTAAAAGTACTGCATAACTTAAGGATTATAACTAGAAGTACAGATAAAAACAGTTTAACCACATATTGCAAGATCGCTTCTGAAAAGAACAATAAAAAAATCAAGAAAATGTATGTGCCAGTGTGTTATTGTAATCACCGTGGTCGGCCAGCAGCCAGATCAAACGAACATCTTTCCTGACTCCGTGTCCCTATAAGCTCCAATCAAGGCGCTGAATTGCAAACAGGACCAAAGCAACAGAGCAAATCAATGCTGCCAGGCCGTGGTGTGCTGCTGTTTACGGCCAGTTGCTTTGGATAAAACATCAACAGACCAAGAGACAAAGGTAAGGAGATATAGAAAGGATTTAAACCAGGCTGCTTTATCTCAGAGTAATTAAACTCTAACACCTGCCCATAAGCAATCATGAAAATGATAAAAGAATACAAACCCTTATGTCTGGCTTAGCTCTCAAACAACAAGAGCCAATACACAAATTTGGGTTTTTGTATTTCAACCTCAATACCAAACTGTTTCTTTTTGACCAGTGTGTATAATGTACACTGCAAAAACATAAAATCTTACCAAGTATGTTTGATCTAGTTTCTAGTGGAAATATCTTAGTACACTTGAAAAAAGGCTAAGCTAACTTAGATGTAACTTTTCATCAAGCTCTCGGAGCTTGTTTTAAATCAATATTGATCAAAAGTATTAACTCCATTGGCAGATTTCTTTCACCTATAACAGGACAAATATCTTTTACTTTTGATCATATTTACAGAGAGTATTATGTTTTCTAGGCCCACTGTGTCATTTTGTAGCTCAATCAAGCAACTATGTTACCTTCAGCTATGAAAAAAATACCACATATATCAAATATGAATTAAAAGAAATTTGACTTAATAATTTAACATCTTGAAGTTGGGCCTCTGTCTCTTTAAAAACTCCTGCTCTTTCTGAAACTCCGCCTTCAGGAAGTCATCACAACATGGCTCCTCTATTAACCCTTTAACAACGATTTTATCAGCGCTGCACTGAGAAGTAGCTCCTATAATGACCTCAGCTCTGGTCCTTCAGGTGTTTGCTAATCACTGCTGGCTAGTCTGAAGGAGCTGAGTCTCGGGGGAGAGCTGCTCTGTGAGGCGGTAGTTTGGAAACTGAAGGCGGGGTTAGGTCCAACAAGGTGTTTTTGCACGTCTGAATGGTTGCCATGGAGATTAGAGGATTTCTCAAACATGCATGAAAGAATCAAAGCAACATTGCAGGTGTGATTTTGATGAGGGAATGACATGATGTAAAGATCAATGATTTTACACCATACTGCTCTTTTGATGATTTGTTGATTTAAAACAAGCTCCTACCTCTTGCTGAATATGTACTTACAAGTTAGTTTTGTCTTATTTCAAGCTATTTGCACTAGGCCAGATGTACTTAGTAAGAATTTGTGTTTTTGCAGTGTAATGGATCAATACCGGCATTAAAGTGCCCATTGAGAAAAAACAGTGCAGCTGACAGTGGGAGCAGTCTTTGCTTTCACTTCAGTGACACACAGCTGCTGAATGAGGCTCTGAGCTTTGAAGCCGCCAAGTGAGAGGTCGCTCTGATTGTCAGCTGAGGTCTGACAAACATGAAAGTGAAGAAAAAAGGGAAGGGAAAAGTAGAGAGCACTTCACATAACCAAATTTATTCTCATAAATATCAAACACGCAGCTGCGTTGGACCATCGCTGATGTTCTGTTCTTATCAGGACTAATAATGGAGTCTGAATATGAACAGATTATGTTCAGTTCCACTTGTGGACCGATTCCCTGACCCGTCTCACTCACATGAAGACTTGATACAGACAGACCCCAGGCAGGGACTCGAACCCACAGCCTTTTTGCTGCAGGGCGAGAAGGTTTGTAAAGTTACACAGTCAAAAATGAACAATGATGTGTGTTAACTATCTTGTCAAAAGAATAAAATAATGTGGATTCATTTTTCAAAGTCTTATTTTCACCATGTTATCCATTCATTTATAAATATCACACGTTCAAACTTAATATATAGTTAGCAAGATAAATATTTAGCTCCAAACTGAATATTAAATGAATGAAATAAATATTGAGTGAATATTTGCATGTTGACTAAATATTTAGCTGTGAGCTAAACACAAAACGTGGACTATCAAAATAAAAGCTTTGTCTTGTGAACCTGTATATAAACCCCTGCTGGTAAACTGGTGCATCAAAGTTGCTTTAGATCCACTAGTAAACATCAGTAGGACCATGAAAACAGCTCATGTTGTGCTTTAAGCTAAAATGTCTTAAACTGTATATTTAGCTTCAACCTCACTATTTGGCTCGGAGCTAAATATTCAACTTAAACCTACATGTTTAGCTTTGCAGTATTTAGCCAAGAGCTGAATGAAATATTTATCTCACAGCTAGATAATTAGCTCTGAAGTTAAATATTTAGCTTTAAGCTAAATATGCAGCTTACAGCTACATATTTAGCACTGAAATATTTGGCTTACAGCCAAGTGAAATAGTTAGCTTGCTAACAAAATGAGTTAGGTTGAGGCTAAATATTAACTAGCGAACTAAGTCTTTAATTTTAAGCTAAGTCTTTAGTTCCAAATTAAAGATTTAGTTTGGAGTTAAATATCTAGCTTGTTAATTATATATAGTTTGAAACTGACATTCATAAATGAATGACATGGTGAAAACACGACTTTGAAAAATGAACGGAGCGTCTTTTTCCGTCATGACAGGCAAATAAATTAACACCAACTGCCTATGAAACTTCATCCATCCATCCATCCATCCATCCATCCATCCATCCATCCATCCATCCATCCATCCATCCATCCATCCATCCATCTACTCCTTTGTAATTTGCAAGTTAAAACTGGGGATTTCTCTTTATTTCTAAAATGATGTGATGCTAATGTACTGATATGCTGAACAGCAGAGATGATGAGTTAGATATATGTGATGTAACCCGGCATAGAATAAGGCCTCTTTTGTTTTAACTGTTACAAACCACTTACACTAATGCAGAAGTCGGGATAAATCAGATCTCAATCTGTGCTCAGCAGATATCCTTCTCAAATGGATGCATCGTCTAGCTTCACAGAAGGAACCTCAAATCAAGGATTGATTATCTCTCTCTCTCTCTCACAATCACACACTTCACAACAATTCCCTGAAGACTTCTCTTAAGTCTTTGCTTTCTTCAGAATGTGGATTTCAAAGAGGTTCTTGTTGAAATGACGTACGGGGGGATAAAGAGCTCTGGAAGTTTGGAAATCACAACAACGAGACTTCAAAACCGCAGCGCCTCGTCGACGCACACGCTCACACACAACGCTCCGCAAAAAAACAAACAAAAAGAAAACCTGCACGGCAACTCAACCCACACACCCATCCCCTCTCAGATAAAACATAATCTCAGTTCACAAACACAGGTTGCGTGTTCTTTTTTTGGCTCGTGAATTTAAAATGTGAGCACATTTGATCTTGCTGCCACAGACGGACATAAATGACCTGCCCACCAGCAGCAGAAGCAAAACAACATGACTGCAGTTGGCCATGGTTCATTCTTAGACTCGGGATCAAGGAGAGCATTCGCCTTCCAGAATGAGTCTCAGCCTTCGGGCCGTGTGTACGGGGTTCTTCCTGCTCACCCAGAACCAGTTCGCTCCATCGTTACCTGCTGTCCTATTGTCCAAAGCAGCACTTTGCAAATGCAGAGTGAACTCTGAGCTCAATGAAACAGAAAAATTCAACAACCCAAGTTACTCCAGTAAGGCCTTTTGCTTGTCATTTGTACATTTTAGACATTTGGGTTGGAAAATATCAATCATATTCGGCGGTCGTGCCGAATGCTGCCATGTTTGTTTATTTGATGAGACAGAGAGACAGACAGAGAGACAACGCCATCGTTTAAAAGGAAAAAGACGCGGTTTGTTCTGGCCACATGGAGACATGAGTTCTGCCATTCATTCCCTCTGGAAGCTGGTTGTAAAAACGATCGGGTTTTTTTTGTAGCCTAAACGACAAAAACCTTTTCCTCTCTGTGTGGCCTTGGAGCACAAGGTGTCTTCTGGTTTTCACCATAGGGTTTTGTGAGTCTCACTGCACAAATAAAAGTAAAACTGAAAAAAGAATGTGCCATTTTAGCAAGTTTAGAAGTTGTCCATATAAAATAACATAACTTAATAATTCGCATCTGGCTGCTACTGAACCTTTTGAATCTTAGAAAAGCTTCTTTTCCTGCCTTTTCCTGTGACGTAAGGACAATGTTTGTACTTCTGATGTGATTTTACTTGCACACATGATTGGGAGCCTTTTGTCAGGATCAGTACAGAGGAAAGAAAGTCCAAAAGTCTTCATCACTGATGTGTCTGGTGTGGCGAGTCACTAAGCCTTCACTAAATAACTAGAATTATGATGCAATTAAATTACACACATGGAGACTGTTTACAGGAGCAACAGGTTGCACTGGATTTTATTTGAGGATATCACAGTATGGGGGAATTGAATACATGTACATGTATATCACTTCGTGTTTTAATATAAAATATTTTTGAAATGTATATCTTTCTTTGACATTTCCACACTTATTGCTACTAAGCACAGGGTAGACCAACAATATACTTTAAAAAATGGTAAAAATAAAAAAAAATGTTGGAGAAGATGAAAATTAAAAACGCACAAAAGAAAAATATTTAATAAAAAATGTAAAACATGTTAATCGTAAAATCTATTCGGTTTTTCAATCATTATCATAAAATATAAGTTAAAATAATTTATTGAAATGTTATTTGCCATTTCATTGCCATATCTATTTGATTAGCCGACAGTCAAATTCGTCAAGCTCTTTGCTGCTCAAATTAGCATAGCGCATGGCTAGCATAGCACATCATATAGCTAGCAAAGTGCAGAGCATAGCAAATAGCTAGCTTAGCACATAGTTAGTGGTGCATAGCTACGCTAGAAAATGGACACATTTTGACAAGAAAAAGACAGAAGGAGCCAACCAGCAGCCCTGCTGTGGGGAAACATGTAAAACGGAAAACTAGAATCGGTAGGAGGCAGCAATTCTGCTAAAATGGCATAATAATTATTGAATAGTGAATAAAAGTAAAAAAAAAAACATTTTAAAAGTTGATCTTTCTTCACATATTTTATAGTAATGTCTGGATGTTTGTGGGATTTTGCTAAAGGGACTCTGGCCAGAAGCTAACTTTTCTTTTTTTTTTTTGCCACATACGTTTGGGAAGCCCTGTAGTCTAGTGTCCAAAGTAAGCAGATTAAAATCTGCTGTGTGGGAAGGGTGAGTGCCCAATCCCCAGCTGACTCTCTTGGCTTTATCAGCGCCAAGTGATTATTCTATAAAAACAAAAAAACAACATAATTAAAGTCCAAAACTCAAACACAAAGGGATTCAGGAATAATGAGTGCTTTTGAAAAACAAACCCACAAATGAAGATAGAAATAGAAGTCTACTCATTGTCTGTGTGTCCCTTGTGTTCTTGTTATGGCCTCCTTCCAGTGGCAGCCAGTCTGATTTGGTTCTGAGGGGCTCTCTCTCTCACACACACACACACCTACGCGCTCCGACACACGCTCAAAGACTTTTGTTTGTTTAAATCAGGCATGACAATGGAGCCAGCGCCTCCAACTCCATCCGCCACACAGTCCACGCAGAAAGCCAACAGGGGATAGACGCTTTCCTCTGTGGACGGGTTTTTGTTCGGCGGCCAGGTATTCTTTTGTTGTTGCCTATCCGTCGTTCAGCCGACACTCACCATTGCTACCTGAGGAGGATGTCTTAGAGCCATCCGTCTGCGCTGCTACTCTGGAACGAGGTACAAATGTGGAAGTGCTCAAAGGTTTGGGCACTGATGAAAGGATGCACCATCTTTGCGATGACTCAGAAGGTACTGAAGGATTTAAAACACTGTGACGTATCTCTGGGAACTGGTTTCTGAAAAACCTGTTAAAGTCTGAAGTGGTTCCCCTTGTCTTGAGAACCGTTCTTGTTTAAAATGACCAAAGACTCAAGTTGTCCATGAAGTCTGAAGACTTTTAGACTTAGTCTACATCCATGGTCTTCCTACATACTCTTTGATGACAGGGTGGCATTACAGTATAATCTAATGTAAAGCTCCAAAAAGTCAATTTTACATGTTAAAAAATCGTATTCAGTCACTCCTAATGAGAGTTTAGACTCAGGAAGGAGACTGGAGCCATGCTATCACCTCCTTCCTGCATCGAGGCATCAGCTCTAACCACTGCACCATCTCACAGCCCCAGTCATTTACCTTTACATCAAAATCGGATCCTTTGGTGTGATTACTGCTGAGTGATGAAATGTCAGGACACCTGTTAAGTCCTTGGAAATAAATTCATTTGGGCATCAAGACAACAACCCTGTGCAGACTAAATTTTTAGAGATCATTCACCCATGAAGATCCAGGCCTTTCTAAAATGTGGAATTTAGATTGAAGCGGGACCATTGCCCAGCTTGCATTTATGTGTGTGTGTGCGTTTGTGTGTCCTAAAGGGCCATATCCCGCCAAATTGAGTAGTTTTATGAGGCACGTAGACAAAATGCTGCATCAAGAAAAACTTTGGTTTGAGTTCAATTTGTGCATCCATCACCTCTGTTGGCTGTTCCCTCCCTGCCTTACGGATCCCGTCCTCTCTTGCGACCCGTCAACTTGTGGCGGAGTTTGACAAATGTTTGGGATCCCCGGCTGGTCCAGGTGGAGAGCTGTGGGGAGCTACACACATTTATGTCAACAAGAAAAGAAAACCGTGTTGGAGAGTTGACGTATCGCCTCCAAGATAGGCAATGTCCTAAAAACCAGTTTTGTAAAGAAAAAGATAAATATCTGGACACGAATAAGTTAATCCACAAGAACTAATAAAAAGTCATCTTGAATTGTATAACATGTGATTTCAGCTGAGGAGCCATGCACTTAGACACATGTGAACTATACCATGATTCAGGACAATTGTTCGGGTATTTATATGGACATGTTCAAATTCATGGTCAAGTAACTAATGTGAATGGATGTTTTTAATGAAGTAATGTGTTCATGCCCATCATACAGCTTGTCTGGTCCACTTCGAGAATGGGCTGCAATGCAAGAGGTATGCCGATAATAAAATTTAACCAAGTTAGTCAAGAACTCCAATGTTTTTCATGAAAGCTAAGCTGAACAGAAGCGTCACTGTGGACGTTTTTAGCCCAGCAGAGAATCCATAAACAAGCATATTTAAAGTACTTTATGATCTCTCAGGCCATCTGCTACTAATCTGCTTTAATGAGAACACAGGGGTGAGGATTATCTTATTGTTATTATTTCTTCTCCAAAAACCCAAACACAGTTCGAAGTCTGTGTTGCTAACCTCATGGTTAGCTCTGTTCTCTGTGGACCAGAAACCAAACATTCTCAGATAATTGGTTCAGATTTTGCCATCATCAAAATGCCAGCAGCCAGTAAATATAAACCAGTCTCTACTGGGGGAAATGTACAGGCTAGACGTAGCTAGGCCTGAATTTAAAAAAAACACACAGACTCTGGGCTCCTGACTCACTGTGTTTGCCCTGAGGCAAAGGTTTGCTCTCACAGGGTTAGGCATAATAATGCCAAAGGCAGCTGAGTGAAATTTAATACAGGGCTGATCATAATGCAAGTCTGTCAGCCTGTTACCATCAGGTTGTTAATCAGCTAGCATTATGGCTCACTGACCGTTTATTTTGGTTCCAGTTGGTGTTTTATTCCCCTATCGCTCTCCCACTTCTCAGTGCAAATAATGTACTTCCGATTTATGAGCATCCATATGAAAAATGCATTCTAGTGGTGTAATGATATTAACATGCCACAATGTTTCTCGACTAGGTCTAGCTTAAAATGGGCCTTTTAGCTGCTGTACGAAGGTGAGTGCGTTAAACTTCACCCCCTATGTTTGAGGCTCTCTTTGAAGGAAAACAGGAAGTATTCATTGTGTTGCTTTTTTGGTGACAGAGTTGACTACTACTTGTAAGCTCCCACCGGTTTTCAGGGGCTTCATGCATAAAAGAGTGCGCAGTTTTCACACTAAAACTTGGCGTACGGAAAAATTTAGAAAAGTGCGGCGCACAAAAAAAAAATCAGACGCATAAAGCCATGCGCACGCACGTGGCTGCGCGCCTTTCCTTTATAAATCCTAATTTGCGGGAAATAGATCGCAGCTGCTGGTCCGCCCTGTCGCCTCCATAAATACAAATGTAAATTAGTATAAATACCTGGAAGTCTGCCACCATTAGCTGTTGATGCCATTTCTTTTCTAAAAATCTCATCTGGTTCTCATGAATCCAGTGTCAAACATATTGAGCTGGTTGTATTGTTATATACTGTATTTCTCATCTCCTATCAGTTTTATTTAGCTGCATTTCCCTGAATGAAGCAGCTGAAATTAGCCTCCTCCTGGTGACGACCGTCGTCGTCCAGCAGACTTGGAGTTGCGTTGAACGTAGTCAGTTGAGGTGGATCAGGTATCCGATCAGGATACTTCCTCTGAAGGCTTTCCTCAGAGGAAGCCTTCCTCTGAAGGAAGGAAGCCTGGAGCGTGTCTCCAGACAGTGGAGACACGCTCCACTTTTACTGTTTTACACGCTTCTGTTTTACTGTCTGGGTTCCTTCCTTAAACATGGGCACTACTTTAAATTGACTTTAAAAAACCCTTTCTGGTTAGTCTGTATAAATATCTATCACTCACTTATATGTCTGTTTTCTCTATTCATTGTTCATATATCTTATTCAGTGTTAGTTAAATGATTTTTATTGTAGCTAAAGTAAACTGAATAAATCTATGTAAGCATTTCAGGAGTCTACAATTACAAAGTGTTTGCAAGGTAGCTAGCTGATGCTATGTGCTATAGTAACTGCTGAACTGTTGAACTTCATAACTTAATTTCATTGGTTCGTTGTAAACATGATACACAATGGCCTCTTATACGATAGTGGTTTCTATAAAAAATTAATTTGTGAAATAAAAAACTACATTTTTCAGTCTTACGGGTAGAAAAATAATTAAATACTACCTAGTCGAGCATGGTAACCTTCTGTTTTATTGTCTTGTTTACGAATATTTTCACTTGAGTTCTGGAATGTTCAGGTCTGAAAGGTAGAAAGCACAAATACTCCACATCAATTCATACTGAACAATTCAGAGGTCAGGGCTACTGGCAGATATTCTGATTGAAAAGCTTCCTTTGAAATGGCAAATATTTAAACTGAATCCAGATGTCAGACAATGAGTTTCCAAGAACGCCTTGCTTTCCCAGAATTTCTCGGCACCTAGACTTTTTCAGAAATCTTTACATTAAATACCACTGATTGCCTGAAGTACATCGCAGCATATTGACATCATTTCAAATATCTGTAAAGAAGTGGAGTAGGTAATATAAGTGCAGGAGGTAATGTAGACAAAAGAAATGAACAATACAAATGTATCAATCATGTCTCATTCTTCTTCTCATTACCTGTTTCCACACTTTCTCTCATTATCATCATTGTTTCTCTGCCTCTGTAGAATGAATCAGAGACCCGGGCGCAGAGTTAATTTCCCAGTCATTAGCCAAGTGTGTCTGTATGTGTTTCTGTGCCTGGAGGGAAGCCAACTGTCAGGCAAAGTGACCGTTGTGTGCTTTGAGTTTCATGCAATAGGAGTTGTAGGACTACAGTTCACCCTCTGGGCAAATCTGATTCAACGTGAAACACGTCTTCTCACTGGTTTGATGTTAATGTTTCATGTGTTCTTGTGACACAGTGCTGCTGTTTTCTCAAAGTTTGCCCATACGGAGAAAAGGAATTGTGAGATTATCTTCAGACCTGAGTTTGAGATTCCGACTCGATTTGGACTTACGTTGCAAGTCCAAATCGATTTTGGTCTCAATTTAGTCTGATTTAACTCAAGTCTTAGTAACAGTTATTCAGCTCATATAGTGAAAAGTAAAAGGAAGTCTGTGTTGACGGATTATGAGATGTCAATGGTTCATAGCAACCTGTTCATGTTAGCTAACAGATACTGGGTTGTGACGACCCACATCTTCCAAAGGCCCGGCGCTGGAAGACGTAGCTCTGTTTGGGCAGGGATTGTGTTGTGGTTTGTGTGCAGTTGAAAAGAAAAAGTCATGTAGAATTTGGGAAAGAATACTAAAGGGTAAAATATGCTTAAAATGTCTTCAATGTCTCTTAAAGGGTAAATATAAACTTTAAGCGACTTTAAATTTTAAGTCCAGGTATTGGACTAGTAGTGTATTTCATAATAAAGGCAGTGGTGAGACTGGAACCCAGGTTCCTTTCAAGGTTTTATGGCTCCAAAATTAAAAATAGAAAAAAAAGTGATGAACCAGTTAATGGGTTAGAGACTTTTACATTTTAGGGTTTTGTGGCATGATGGCTTCATTTTCTTTTTGGCTCTAGTGGCCTTTATTAAAAGTGCTCAGACCGGAACGTAGGTAATGAGAGAGAGGGAAGACATGCATCAAGGGTCACTGCGCCAGGATTCGAACCTGAAACGGTGACGTTGAGGCCTCCTTATGTGGGTTGTGCTTAACCCACATAAGGAGCAACCCCAATGGCTTCGTTGTCTATGAGACACATAGTACATAACTAAGAGGTTCTTTCAATTCGAACATAATTTATTACATAAATACATTAATCATATTCAGCTTCAAAAGATAATACAATGGTATTGAATGAAAATGAATAACAGGTTATAGCCTTTAATGAGCGTCCTTTCTCGGTTAACACACAGTTTTCAGATGCAAACCCTGGACTATTTTCACCTTCTCGGGTAAAGTTTGACAGATTTGTCCATAGTTGTACTTCAACCAATTATTTTCCATTAGTGTAAAATTTAACATTTTAGAAATTTTCAGCGGTTACAGTGGAATAACTATGAAGGTTACAAAGATCTTCGCAATCTTCATGTTCAATTCAACAGTACGATATATGACATGGTTTATTGGACAATTTTATTGCGCCTCAAAGCGCTCTCACAGTAGCTGCTGTCACCAATAATTGAAGAAGAGGTCAAAACTCATCCATGCAACAGAAATATAATCAAACTGCTGAAATCTCAGACAGGGGATGTTGATGATTATGTTGTGTGTGTATTTCTTTTATGTTATTTTCAATTTCTGATCTCGTTGCGTCCAGTCGTTTGTATAGAAAACAAAGTCTAGAATTATGCTCAGCCCTGGTAACAGCTACTGTTGGGCGCTACAATGTGAATTAAACTCAACCCTATGACCTAACAGCGGCAAATGTGCGTGTGCGCATGTGTGTTTGACTGTCAAGTACAGCATTATCCCACCAAGGCGAACATTTTCATGAAAGTGTTTTATTACCTCTTGAGTGAACAAAGTCACTTTGGCGCCTGGGGGAAGGTGACTCATTCACACGTATATAACAGCACTGAGTGACCTGGGAGGACCTGCACAACAACTTAATCCAGTGTTAATCCAGCCATCCACAGCCTCTGGGTCTCTCCGTGGTCCCTATTTGGCATTTGCGGTCTATGGCACAAAGCTGATCTTGGTCTTTCATTGTCAGGAAATTAGATCCAGTTCAGTGCCCCAAAAGTCTTTAGATGTGTTTAAAGCCCCTGTGCAAAGAACTCTGCAAACTGACTTCCAGCTACTTTAAATCAGAAGCTTTCTCAAGTTTTGCTACTTTTGCTTTGAAGGAAAGAAAATTCCAAGTTTTTCCTGGTTTCAGATTAAATCAAGCATATGGTACTTTCCGAAGGGATTCGTACCTTTTGAAGTTTCGCACATTTTGTTCTCTACAAGCACAAGCATCTGTGTATTTTATTGGAATTTTATATGGTAGACAAGTGGTGCATTGTAGTGAAGTGGAAGGATGATGATAACAGTGTTAATATTGCTTCAAATTCCAGGACTGGTTTTGAGAAACATAAGCTGCTTGTCAATGACAATATTCCTTAGCCCCTTCTACAGTATGTCTTCTGTATAAAATGTCAGAAACTTATTTAATGCTATTTAGCTCCTCCAATGACACAGTTTTCCTTGGGCCAATGCTATCCTGCATTTGTTTGCCATTGGACAGCAGGATCAGTGGATCAGCCCATCAGTTGCTGGACTAACAAATTGACTGATGAAAAGTCAGTTCAGGTACATAGCATGCAGAAATGAACCCTTGTGAGATGCAGAAGGAGCCAGACCCAGAGTCACCCCATAGTGCCCTGAGCCTCCAGGTAGCTTTAGTACCGGACCAACAAGGATTACTTCCAGGCCAAGGGACCAACAGGGAGTAGTCTGTTAGTTTATCAGACTAATCCCAAGAGGGACCACCAGAACACCTCACAGACAACAACAATCTGAGCCAACCTGTAAGCAACAGCTAAAGCAGAACCATCCAGCCACTTCAAGTTAATGCAAATGAAAAAGAAAAGGACAGTCTGCCTGAAAGAATTAAAGGTTTCTTGGCATCATAAAGGCTGAGTGACCCTAACGTCCCAAGCTGATCACCAAGGCAGTATGAATCTCCTCAAACTGGCTGTAGTTTAGAAAGCTGTGGAGAGCCGTAGACACAAGTCAAGACCAAATCATCTCCTGTTGGGTTGACTGGATCATGGTGTCATTAATGGTGTAATTGTTGGAACGCCCAACGACCTTAAGAATCTTCCCTGAAGATATGTCCCTGTGCATCCAATGAGAAATTCCACAGAAAACTTGATGCTTTGGGTTGTTGTCCTGCTAGAACTGTGGTCTCAATCTCCAGTACTCAAAGGTTAGAGTACTGAAACTTTTAGATGTCTTTCTGCTTCAGCACAACTGGGTCCAATATTAGCTCATTAGCAGAGCTCTGTAGAGCTTAACTGCATGCTAGTGAAGCAGTTTAGCCATTTGACTCCAGTGTGTAGGACAATGGACACATCTAAACGTTGTGAGGACTGCAGTTTGAGTCCAATGTGCTTCAAGGTGAATCTCTGCCCAATCTCAGCCTCCAACAGGTTTTCTTCCACTGTCCCTGTGTCTTAGCTCCACCAATTCTCCTATTAACTCTATCCTGTATCATCTCATGGTTCCTAAAGAGTCTAGAAAAGTCTGAAACATAATGAAAGTATTGCAGGATGAATAATTATGAATACAGAGTGTAGAAGAAATGTGTATTTCCAGATTTTCCTGAAGTCTTTCATGCCTGTGTTTTAGGAGGAACGATAGGTGCTGATAATGGTTGTATCAACTGTCATTATGATCGAAAATGGCTTTAAAATCAACAACAAAGACATTCCCTATTCCTTTTATCTGAACCCAAATTACAAGATTAAATGTCTTTTCTCCTCAGTCTTTCCCAGTCGTTTGCTCAATAAGGCTCCTCCAAGGTGACTCTCACACCCCACGCCACCCCACCCTCCTCTTTCCCATCACACACCTTCCTAATACTCTGTCAGTCAGAAAAGAGCCAGCCGTAAAAGAGAGTGAGAGAGGTGTGTGCGTGCGTAAGGTTTGCGTGTCTACGAAGCAGTCAGGTAGTGATGGGAGAGGAGGAAGGACTGAAGGAGAAGGTTGGGCTGGAATAAAGTGAGGCGGGCTGACAGACAGACAGAGGAGAAAGGAGAAAATAAAGGAGAGGATAAGGCAATGATTGCTCAGATCACAGGCGGCTGGCTGATGTCTTGTCAGGTGAAGCTGTTAACTTGTCAGTAACTGTATGTGCTCAGACATAAGAAAAGTCAACCTGCAAAAACCTCGCATGCATAGAAGGGGAACCTGTATGCATAAAAGGAAAAGGTCTGGATAAGAGTTTAAAAGATTACCATCATGAGACGTTTAATCTAGCATGGACAAATAATTCTTCAAACTAGCCCGAAGAACCGCACTGATAAGAGAACCAACATATACCTGGACAGTCCGAAATATATACAAAGGTACAGCAAAGCCACAACTAAACTGAAACATTATTCTTAAAAGAAATCCTTTGGAAATCTACGTTAGACAAACCTAGGATTAAAATAAAACCAAAAAAAAACTGAGTTCCACTTCATTAATTATAAATTGTAAGTTGAATTTATGTAACTGTGGAAGCCAATTAGTGATAGGTTTTTTAATATATTTATTTGAGGATTTGGGTAGTGTTCATTTATACAGTGCTATGAACTAGTTTAACTTTCCTTGTAGGTTTTTTCTCTCTCAAATGTTTAAGATGATCAAACTATTTTTATTATAAGACAAAGAGAATCTGAATAAATATCAAATGCAGTTTTCAAGTAATGATTTTGTCTTTTAATTAAAGACAAAGACTTTTGTCTTTAATTAAAGAAGCTATCAAAACCAGCCCTCACAGCTAAAACTGCCGTCAAGTTTGTGATAACTGACAAGAACTGTGTTTGCATCAAACATTTTATGCGCATTTTGAAGTATCGCATTGGAAAATGTTGATGGAAAAGGCAAAATTCAAAATAACTTCCTTCTTTTTCTAAAAAAGGTTTAGAGACGATGCACTGAGTTTACGTTTGTTTTTAGCTTAACAACCGCTTCCATCTGTTTTCTCACTCTTTTTCTTCACCCTCTTGTGCTTTATCACACAGCGCCCCCTTTGGTAGGAAGGAGAAACAGTGTTTACTAAGTAATCTGCACATTTGTTGTACACAAACTTGGAAATTCTTTTTCAGAAAGCCATAAACCACCTCTTTGAGTCAAGAGTTCTAAAAGTTTATAGTTACAAATGGATAAACCTGTTCTCTAAGGGTTATTTTTTTTCAAAGCAAGGGATTGCTTTAAAAAACTTTTTAAATTAGATTGTTTTCCTTAATTTCAACAGAACCTCTAAATAGATCCCTTACAATTAGATCGCTGTTTATTAGTTTCAGTCATATAAATACTCCCCATTGTTCGATGTTCATGCTATAATCTGATGGTAACAAAAATCTGACCTATAAACCTGACCTGACCACAAGTCAGGAATGGTTAAAACGATTGATGACCCATACGATTTCAGAAATGTCCCTCTGATGTTACACAGATTTTATAAAAATGTTTTATATTGTTGAGCAGGTAAAAAAAAACAACAACATTAAAACAAACAAATGTTAAAATTTTTAATTAAATAAATTTCATGGTCCGCCAGTATGTCACATCTGCCACTTTTGGCATGCGCAAAACGTGGCGCATGGTGTCCAAACACAACCCACTGGGGTTTTGTCATTTTTTATGCTCCTTAGTTTTTTTCCTACTAGTTCTGCCTTGTTTCCATTTCCACTTCAGTTCTTCCTTAGTGATTCTAGTTTATTTCTTGTTTCTAGTTATTCTCTGTCACAGATTAATTATGTTTCTTTCATGTTAGATTTATTTCCATTTAAGCACCTCATTCTCATTCACTGGGGTTTCCTGTCTACTGCCTGTTCCTCCCTGCCTGGAAGTTCTTTAGTTTTATTATATACATTTGCTGTGGCTCCTGTGTTTTTTTTTTTGCATTTCACCTCTTTCAGTAAGTCACCAAATTCACTGGCCGCCTCCTCTGTCTCACTACATTTGGGTCCTTACATCAACCATCTACAATCCCTCTCCTACAAACTGTATCATCATAATTTTTGACCCAACATGTGAACAAACGGTGCAAGGCGACAAGTTGGTCTCTTCCTCTTTCAGTACTTTGTCCCAGCTGCGAATGGCTCTGGATTATTTATGTGCAGCCACATAAAGCTTCCCCCCCCTCTCTGTCTCTCTGTTATTTTGATACCAGTCCCACCATTTTCTTGCTCTTCCTGCCCACTCCATCAAACACACAGACTATTTTATGTCCCCTCTCAGTATTCATGTAGCAGAGCATATGTCTTTTCTCCTTGCATATTTATGAAGTGTTCAGCAGGCCTCCCTCCCCCTCGAGGCTATCAGTAGTTATGTGTGTGTCCTTTATGCCTCCATTAAGTGACACGCTCCAACTCACCACTCAGGGTTAAATAGATGAAATTATTGCCCCCTTTTTGACAAGTCCCATCTAACATCTGTGAGTGTGTGTTGTGGCCATTAGCGAGAAAGCTTCTTCCCCCGATCTGCTGATATCCAACCTCATTGAAAATGGGTGGAAACATCGTGAAGGTCCCAACGGAGCCTGGCGAAGGCGGGAATCTCGGTACGCGTGTGTCAGAGTTGGGTAGCAATTAGTTACATTTATTCAATTACATTTAATGGAGTAACTCTTTTTTTTTAAACTAGTATTTTTACTATGCGGCACTTTTTACTTGAGGAATTGCACTATGAAGAATCGCCACTCTTGAGTACAATTCTGGATTCTCTACCCAATGTGAATAACTTCAACCCAAAACCTCACCAGACACATACTGTACCTGCAGTTTCTGTTACAGTTTCACAAGTTTTGGTTTTTTATTAAAAGAAACTGATTTGATATATCTCCTGATATGAATTATTGTCATTCTGCTCCTCAAAATTTTCACTTTACTTTATATTCTGGTCAGTCTGAGGATGTAATTTTTAAATATTAAATGATTGATAATTTGATCAGTTACTCAGTACTTCAGTAAACCTTTTACCAAATATCTTTTTACTCCTACTTGGGAAATTTCTTGGATGATCACTTTTTACTTTTACTTTGGTCAAAATATGTGGAAGTAGTGCTACTTTTTACTGGAGTATAATGTTTGGCTACTCTGCCCATCTCTGGTGTCTACAGATGTCTACCAGTGAAGTTATGATCTGCTGCTGCATTTTCGGCGGCGTGTTCGTTCATACCGCTCGCTGTCTTTCATCCTAAACATCCTCTTCCTCAGTAGATCAGCTATCCCAAGCTGCATCCCAAAACGATCCCCCCACCTCCCATATTAACAGCTGCTAAAAGGGATTTTCTTTGGCACCGCAAGACTTTCATCACTTCGGTTTTCCTTTGATCTCTTTGAGAAATGTCATCATCGCTGGCTGTAGGTTGGAGTCTCTCATTAGGAGGAATTTTAATCTGCAGGACAGGTGAGTTAAACATCGCTTCAGACTTGGTGCTTAGTCACACCGGTGACATCACACACACACACACACACGTTTGCGCAGCTATCTTTGCGGGGACTTTCCATTGACTTCCATTCATTTCTACAGCCTAAACCTTACCCTTACCCTTATCTTAACCCTATCCATTACATACCTAACCCTAACCAAAACTCAATTCACACCTTAGTCTTATATCTGACCCCTGACCCAAAAACAGCGTTTCCCCTTGTGGGGACCAGGCTTCAGTCCCTACAAGGAGCAGTGGGTTCCCACAATGTAGTATATGTCAGGAAAATGGTCCCCACAAGGTATTAGAAACAAACGCGCACACACACGCATGCACTGAGACTTGAGCACATACTGTTTATTTCAAACATATACATTCACATTCAAACACAGTGTTACGTATTTAGATAACTATTTGTTTGAAAAGGAGGTAGACAGATGTATAAACTTATTTGACACAAATACTTTACACAATATTTAAATAAAAAGGAAAAAATTAAAATTATATATAAAAAAATAAATAAAGTCAGCATTGGTACATTTTATCACAGAACACACAGAGGTAGGTGTGTAGTTGTCTTATTTAAATGCTTACCCTTCAAGCAAAGATCTTGGTGAGGTTCTTATACATCGTTTAGGAAAAAATCCCATAACTTAATTAAAATTTAGATGATTGATGGACATAGTTTTTACACAAATGCATAAGAAACAAATTCTAGAAATAAAACTCCATACATTTCTAGATTGTGTAGAAACATTCTTTTTGTTGATCCCTGCGGACTGTTTTCATGTGAGTAAATTAACGTTGAAATTGCTTCATGAACCTCATTCCTGCTGAATTGTCTCCTTTCGAGAATTTGTAATGTTCCCAAGCAGAAGTTTTTACTGATAGTAAGGATTCCCTGAACTCCGGTTAGTCAGAATCCGTAATGATTTTTCAGTTTGGTGTCCCTTCAAATGGTTCCTGTTGAAACGTAGCGTGATAGTACATTGAGTTCCACACGAATGCTCAGCATGTGTTCAGGTTTGAAATTGCACTGCATAAACGCACTGAATTAACTTCCCCATGCTGAAAATTTACTTCACTTACCACACCATGTGTGGTAAATTAAGCCTAATTTAAGATGATATCCTCCCTCACAGAGGGTAAAAAAAAAACGAAACAATGATGGTGTTCTGTAGCAGCGATGATCATGTCCAATTCATTTTAAGCAGGTTTTGTACCAGCACAACTTCCCCTGATGTAGTAATCTGGTTTATTCAAACATCTTCACCCAGATGTCACACTGTGGACCCAACCAGCTGCTGACCTCCGACCTCTCTGTGACGACACGCTGGCCGAACATTTCCATTTTTTGATTAAGAGAACATTGGAAAGGATTAAAAGGCAGAAAAAAAAAAAAAAAAAGTGACGGACAAATGGAGTGCTAGAGAGATCGACACAGAGACGGGCGTCCGAGTGGGAATATGGAAATGTAATATCCGGCTGATAAATCATTGTGACTGTCAGGTGCTCAGTCATCTGATAATGTGACAGACAGAGCGGCCGATGGCTTCCTCTCCAGCCCTCTGCTAATTATAGACAGACATAATGAACCCGGGTCCAGAGTAAGCTGCACCAAGCACACGTGTGAAAATAATCTCATCTTTATTTGTGTTTCATTTACGGGACGGTAAACTGCGATCTGGCCTTTAAATCTCTGTGGGAAAACGCAAGAATGTGTTCTGGACCAGAGGTATGAATATACAACAAGATGTACTCATACTGCACCAAGTACAGCCTGGTGTTTTGTTTTTATTAAGCAACACAGAGAACACTGCTTATGAGTAAAATATGAAGAACAAACAGCCATATGTGAGGGAATCTATTGTGTCCATCTTCAATTACTAACACCTGCTGCTAACCCCAGCCTCAGGTCAACTAGAGGTAGGTTCAGTAGTTGTAGCTGTGCCTTCATTTTATGCTATAATAAATCAGATGCAAACCATATCGTTCACAGTTGGCCCACCGTATTTAAATGTAATTTAAAATTAAAATTCAATGTACATTTTTTTCCAAGGTAACCACCAAAGCAGCAGACCAGCAATCCAATCCAATAAGTCTTACGCTGACCAACACCGGGCAGAATTTTTCAATGGCCGTCGCCTTTTCCACAAAGTCTGGTCGACTATACCAGCAGTTGCAGCGGACCGTCTCATAGTAGGTTTCGCAAGAGGCTGGAAAACATTTTTGTACATTTGAAATAAAGAGCATAAACGATATTCAAGCAAAAAATAAAAGAAACATACAACAGAAGTAAATACTTACACATTATTATGTCACTGTCCATGCCTTGGAAATCCAGGCCTTCCTTAAGGCTGACCCTCACGTTGCGAGGCGAGCACAGTCCATAAAAATAAACGTGAAAGTAAATAAGTTAAACATTTTAAGTTACTGCCTCTTCCACACTGTAAGGATTTAGGTTTCTGTTTCTTTTCTAGTCAATTTAGTTCCTGTGTCAGCTTGTCTACCTCTTGATTGATCCCAGCTGTGTCCTGTTTGCTTGATTACTCCCTTGAGTATTTAATCCCACCTGTGTTTCCTCGTTGCAAGTCTTCTCTATTGTCATTAGTTTCACGTCAACTCCAGTTGCTACCAGTGTCAGTCATTGCCGTTACTCAAATATCCTGCTTGGATTTTTGTGAATCGCTTCGTCATGAAACCATTATTATTACCCCATAACCTGGGTCCAGCCACGATTCATCCTCACCTCTCAAGACTCATGACACACACATTGAGTACTTTGTGCCTTTTTAAAAATTTTTATTCTTGTCCTTGTAGAGCAGGGGTGTCGAACTCCAGTCCTCAAGGGCCGGTGTCCTGCAACTTTTAGATGTGCCTCTGCTGCACCACACCTGAATAGAATAATTAGGTCATTAAGGCTCTGGAGAACTGATCTACACAAGGAGGTAATTAAGCAATTTCATTCCAGTGTTTTGTACTTGTGGCACATCTGAAAACTGCAGGACAGCGGCCCTCGAGGACTGGAGTTTGACACCTGTGTTGTAGAGAGTCATACTGGCGTTTATTGGCTTTGGAGTTATGCAGGTGCCGAATTGCGTCCTATAAGAAAGATGAAACTGAATAGAAAAAAGTAACCAAATCACAGTATGTCTGTCAACTTGCTGTGAACATAACACGACTCCTAGTGTTTTTAGTTTAGAAATTACCAAGACTTACCGCAGGTTTTGGATTATGCTGCCGTCTCTTTCTCGAGTACTTCTATACGTGAGACCTCGTTGGATTCCAGAGCATCAAGTCTCGCCGCAATAGACACCAACTCGTCTTTTGATTTGGCTAGCTCTTTGCGGACATCAGTAAAAACCTGGGTAAGCTGAGGTGCTTACTGCAGCCAGCAGCGTCGTCTCGTCTGCAGTGGACTGGATGAAGCCGGCCAGTAGCTGAATTAACTGGTTCAGGTGATCAATATTCATTTTCCACTTCTTCTTAGACTCCAGGTCTGCATTCTTGCCCTCCAGGTTCACTATAGCGAGTGGACCCAACATGTCAGCCTCCATTTCCCACCCTCCCTGTGCTCCTGTCTTTTGTTCAAAAATAACTAGGTCCCCCACCTTACAGTGGTCCTCCTTACCCAGCTGCCTTTTCCGCTGTCTGACCTTGTCCTGGCTTTTTAGGATGTTGGCTGACACTTCTCTGTAAGTTGTTTCCTGCTTAAAGCCTCCTCACAAAGAAGTCTTTCAATCTTCTGCTCTGTGATCTATATAGGCAAGTAAACAAAATTTGTACTGTAATCTACTATTAGCCCGAGCAAGAGCAATGTGAAAACACCTTACCTCATAGTGTGTTGGAATTTCCAAACATGGTAAATGGACTGAACTTGTATAGCGCTTTTCCAGTCATTTTGACCACTCAGAGCGCTTTACACCAGAGTCACATTCACCCAGTCACATTCACAAACACACACACATTTATACACCAATCAGTAGGCAATTTGGGGTTAAGTGCCTTGCCCAGAGCGACATGTGGTAGGAGGAAGCTGGAATCGAACCTACAACCTTCCGATCGCAAGATGACTACTCTACCAAAGAGCCACAGTCGCTCAACATCAAAAAATGTTATATTTTGTGTCACATATTTTGTTATGTGGCACTTTGTCCGGAGTGTAAATATGGTTGGTTGCAGAACCTCATCCCACTTATGGGGGTGGTCTGCAACAAGCTTGTTCAAGGACCTTTCAACATAAGAATTCAGTAAGTCATACCTTTGTATCCAGCAATGCACAACATTTCCAAGATTTGTTAAAAATAGGCTTGGATAATGGCCTTTGGATTGTGCTGTTCAACAAGCCCATTTGTTTGTGGGTGATACAGTGAGCATAAGCTTCTTTGAATATTCAGTTTTTGGCACAAACCATAATTCGCCTAAAGCAGCGTTTCTCAATTCCGGTCTTCAGGCCCCCCTGCCCTGCATGTTTTAGGTGTTTCCCTTCTGTTACACACCTGGATTGAATCTATGGGTGATTAACAGGCTTTTGCAGCACTTGATGGTCATGCAATCATTTGAATCAGCTGCTCTGGAATAGAGGCATATCTAAAACATGCAGAGCAGGGGGTCCTGAAGACTGGAATTGAGAAACGCTGGCCTAATTCTACAGCTACATACACGCGTGTAATCTGGTTCAGTTCAGCTTCCTCCCACCTCTATGGGGTTATTATCACTCTTTTGTTTAAGATTTGCCCTTTTGCTCTGGCATTGGAGGCACTGAGTAACCAGAAATAAATAGAGAAAATCAATTAAGAGCTAGATAAACACATAGATAAAGAAAAAAATACACAACCACTTCTGGATGTCATTCTCCATCCCTGTCGCCAATAATAGCGACTGGCAAGGGCACTGTGGGGTTTTTTGCCATCCACAGGTCCCTCCCACATCACGATCATGAAACTCAATGAAGAGTTTGTTAGCCTCCTCTGCTGTAGACACAACTTTGGCCAGGTGTTCTGTCTTGTTTCTCTGTCTTCTGCATATATAACGCAGTTCCCCATCTAAAATGTTTAGACATGTTAAGGCAAACATTTGCATACTTTAATATTAGGCTTCAGGGGATTATGATAATATGTAATTACATTGCAAGATAATAATCATAATAATTGCATTCATATTTGCGGCCTTGTAGTTATGCACTCACGTTTAAGGACAAATCTCTGCTTGTTTGTTGCCCCTTCTGGGTATCTATTCTGAACTTTAAAGTCCAAGATTTCATTCACTTTTCTGGGATCCATAGATAATAGAAAAGAATTCAACTTTATTGTCATTGCACTGTCACAAGTACAAGCAACGAGATGTAGTTTGCATCTACCCAGAAGTGCTCTACGAGATATAAATATTTATTTACAGATGTACCAGACTATGTATGTATGGACTATAAGGGGTTATAGCAAGAGATATAGATATTGAGTATAAATATAATTATGGGAGCTATATGCACAGATTATACAAGAATGTTAGGGAATGGATTATATATGTATATAATATAATACAAGATAAATAATGGCAGATAAAATTTACAGGTTGTATGTGTGTGTGAAGAAAACAGTCCGTGATGTGTGTGTGTGTGAGGATAGTCCATGTGTTATTGTTGTATGAGAGGATAGGGGAGTACAGTCCTTATAGTTTATGTTTTATGTCAGGAGGCGTTCAAAAGCGTGACAGCTGTGGGAAAGAAGCTGTTCCGGTGCCTGGTGGTTCTGGTCCGTAGGCTTCTGTAACTCCTCCCAGAGGGCAGGAGGGAAAAGAGTGTGTGTGCTGGGTGAGTGGAGTCCTTTGTGATTTTCCCGGCCCTTTTCAAACACCGCTTCCTGTAGATGTCCTTGATGGCAGGGAGCGGTGCCCCGGCGATATACTGGGTAGTTTTCACCACCCTCTGCAGCGCCTGCCGGTCGGAGACAGAGCAGTTCCCGTACCAAGCTGTAATACAGTTGGTGAGGATGCTCTGAGTGGTGCAGCGGTAGAAGTTCGTGAGGATCTCTGAGGACAGGTGGTTCTTCCTCAGGGTCCTCATGAAGAAGAGGCGCTGATGCGCCTTCTTAATGAGTTTGGAGCAGCTGGTCGTCCAAGTCAGGTCTTCGGAGATGTGGACTCCCAGGAACTTAACCACTTTATTTCCTTTTAATTAAAATCGTCATAAAGCCAAATAGTTGAGTGTAAAGTTGTTCTTATTCAGTAGAATAATTACTGGTTGAAAAGCAGTTCCTGGCACATGTCTTGCTTTAGGTAGCAAAGAAAAAATATTTTGATAAGGTTGCACATCTGGAAAATTGGCTGGCTTCACGTCATCAGGCTGTTAAAATGTTACAAAAAACTGTTAATTGTTCGTGGGGCCAGGCAGAAGTGCAAGTGGTCCTCGATGTACCGGTCCGTGGCCCGGGGTTTGGGGACCACTGCAGTAGAGGGCACTTAGCTTATACCCACTCTGTTCTACAGCAAAACAACCCAAATTAGTGAAGCCTGATGCCAGACAGTGAGTGGTGGTTTACTTACCACCACTCACCATCATCAGCACCAAAGTATCTGGGATTGAGTGTGTTCACCAGTGCAGCTGAAATAACCAAAGTGGCTCTGCTCATCAGTGTGTTCCTTGCTGAGTACATGACAGGTCTGACTTAAGATCAACTCTTAATTTCAGCCTTTCCCCAAAGATTTCACTTTCAGTGAAAACCTATGAGGGAGTCGGATCTGACCAAGAGAAGGCTTCAAATAAGACAAAATTGGACTCAGTCTGCTTTGAGAAATCAAAAATGTTCTGATTAGTTGACACTTTGTTTTTTTTTTGTCATGATTTTAAAATACATGGTCTTGTGTGTATTGCTTATGAGGGAGGAAAAAACTCTTTAAAACATAGTAAAAATGTGGATACTTTCCAGTACTTTGCCAAGGTATTAAGTACCGTTGAACTTTATGACATTTTGTCATAAAGTTGTCATAAAGGAGACATGGCCGCCCACCTGTGCTGACAGGCTGGGCAAGGAGAGCAATCATTTGTTGGATCAACACAGATCCGTGGCTCAGATCTGGTCTTAAGGGAACAGTGGCTTTAGGAAAGCCGTTGCTTTAATAAGTTATATAGGAGACATGGGAAACGACGAGATTAAATCAAACTGTGATTTCTATTTTGGCCTACATGTAGACCAAAATAAAGACAAATAATCACAACGCATTTTGCATGAATGCAAAATGCTTTTTGTAGCAGAAACTAACCCTGAGCACACCATCCCTGCAGTTAAGGCTGCCACATACGTTGGTATAGTGAGCCACACGACTGTTCATATTTCATTGTCAACGTACCGATTGCCCTTTTTTTTAAGGTTTTATTGGCTCTAGTGGCCTTTAGTTCAGAGTGATCAGACAGGAAAGTGGGTAATGAGACTGGGGAAACGCGTGCAGCAAAGGTCATCAGGTCGAGACTCAAACCTGTGACCACTGCGTCAAAGACTAAAGATTCATATGTGGGTTGTGCTGTACCCCTCGGCCACCACAGCACCCCTGATTTACTTTACTGATTTTCTTGTGATAAATTCCTTCATGTCCCACAATCCAGATGGATACTAGCAGGTTGGGCACCTGGTCTGATTGGCCTCTGCACACCTGTCAGTGCAGTGTAGAGCATGTGGCAGTCACGTTGCACGTCCTTTTGACTGGTTGAGCCAGATCTCAATCTTATCAGCTCACTGAACACATGCAAAACAGTTCAATGTGCCGCCAGTCCGTTTACTGTGCGACACCGATTATGCGGTGATAAAAACAGACTTTTGTGCGGATGTGTCCCGTGGACGTCTGTTTTGAGTATGAAGTCCGAAGTACGTGGCAGCTTTTAAAGATGGTGGTAGCACAAGGCCTTTGATGCTGTAGGGATTCTTCAGCAGGAACTGGGAGAGTGGTTGGATTCGATGGAAAATACCTAGAGACGGGAAGCCTTCTGACTGGGCCAGAGGTTCTCCTTCCAGCAGAAAAACAAAACATTCAGCCAAAGCTGCTACGAAATGAAATCAAAATCATGTTTACCGATACGCTCTTCTAAATTATCCGTGCGCACATGTACAAAGAAGGTATGGATGTACACAGGAAGACTTTCAGCTGTAATTTCAACAAACTATCAGTTAGAGATTGTTAGGGGAAGGTCCAGAGTAGGATACATACGTCTGTGTACAATTTGGAACTATTGCAAAATATCCCAATAAAATTCATGAAGGTTTTTGGTTTTAACACGATCCATTCCACTTAAAATTTTCTACGTTGCAAGTATTTTCATACTGAGCTCTTGAAGTGACAGTAAAAGAGAAAAGATCTAGCTAAGCAAAGGCAGTGATATAAGTATTAAAGTTCAATAGTTTTCATTATATTTAGCAATAACACCAGTAAAGGAAAACTTTGTAAACTAATCTGTTTTTGTAGTGTCTTTCCAATTGGAAATAACAAGATTGTCTTCATAAAGATTTGTCTGACACAGCAAAACAGAAAATCATTTGGAGAGAAAGCTTTAGAAGGCGATGAAAGAGACAGAGAAGCAAAGAGGGGAAAAAACAACCAACAACGCTGATCTCTGAAACCTTTCAACTTCATATATTATTCATTGGTAATTAAAAGAGTTGAGCTGACTCAAGGCAAGGAAGACAGAGACGGAGAAGCCGTCTGAACTGAGACGCGCCCTCCATTTAGTCACTGTCCATGTGTTCAGGCTTTCACATGTCTAAAGGGCAGACGGAAAGTGACGGAAACATGCGTTTTTGGCCGACACACTTTTTTTTTTTTTTTTACATGTACAGTGTATAAATAAGTATTTTTCAAGTTTGTTAGGATTTTGGGTCGTTTTGAGGTTTATCATTCTTTGTTCCTTAGCCTATTTAATCAGATCAGTCTTTTTAAATTTTACTTTAGTTCAGTCCTTCTTAGTGATTCTAGTTTATTTCTTGTCTCTAGTAGTTGTTACCCTGGTTTATTTATATTTCTTAGGTCTAGTTATCCTTTAGTATTAGATTCATTTCCTAGTTCCCTTGTGCCACTTTCTCTCTCCCACTTTCCCCTCACACCTGTAATCTGTTTCTAATCAGCTGTCTGTTCCTTGATCAGTAATCAACCTCCCCAGTATGCATACACTTGCTCTCAGTCACTCCTTGCTGGTTCCTCCTGTTACAGTCCGTAACTTCCTTGTTGTTCCTATGATTAGTTTTTCCTATGATTAGGAAGCCCTGGCTTCCTGCGCTCTCTGTGGTTTGTTTTTTTTTGCTGTTTCTTCATTAAATCTTCAAATTCAGCTCAACACCTCAGGTTTTAGCATTTGGGTTCAACGCCAACAGACATCATGGCAGCTTTTCCACTTGCGCAAACAAAAATGTAGGGGAAGAAAAGCTTAGCACATACAGAATTGTACATAATCACTTGAGTGGAGGTACAAAAGCATTTGCAACTTGCTCAAAGGATTAAGGAAATGCTTTTCGATGTGCAGACGTGACAATGATTTGACACTTGAACAAGTCATTTTTGAGAATTTACCAAAGCAACTGAGGAAAAACTAAATATCTATGCTTCCAAATAATTTTGAAAATGTCATAAGCTAATTTAGAGTGTACAAATAGTTTTTTACATATGCATTTCTAATATTTCTGCAATTTTAAAGCAAACTTTAGAGATGATTTCTAACGAAGATGGATTGAGTCTGGTAGAACGGGGACAAATCTTTACTCGGGGCTGTGGAACAAAGTGACGGAAAATCTGTGTGACAAGCCGATAGGTCGGATCGAAAGGTCAGGAAACAATGAGTTTTAGTCTGATTAGAATTATATTTGGTCTATTTTGGAGTTGCTTTCATTTGGTCGTTACCCTCATCCTTCTACACAGATATATTGTTATTTCCCTCCAGCTCCCTTTTAACCTCCTGCCCTGTCTATAAGAACAATAACCTCTTTAAAGTTTTAAAGAAATGATCCACAGCAGAGGAAAAGTTGATTCTGAGCAGACCTACATCCTCCCTCTCTCTGTTCTCCCTCAGGCCAAATATTTTGCTGACCAAGACTTAGCCAGCCATCAAGAGTTGCAGTTTTCCCTCTGCTCGCATTTCGCTTTATGTCAAGTCCGCTCGTAACGGGGGCCAATAAACTCTGATGTTCTCATTTGAGGAACGGAGAGCAGAGCTTTTTAAGCCACAGGAAACTTTTTTTTCCTTCACTCTTTCCGTCGGATCACAGTTCTTTTCAGTCTGCATGGGGCGATCCTCAAATCTGGATTTGACAGAAGACTACAGAGGAGGAGAAACATTATGCTCAGCAGAAAAGAGAGAAGTGGTTCTGGAGAAAGTTCGGACGGAGAAAGTTAAAACCCGTCTCCTTCAGAAAATCTGCAGCCAGAAATGGAGTTTGAACAACGTAGGTTGAAAAAGTTGTGCTGAAGTGTGACGAATTAGGCCCAGTTTAAATGGATGTTGCCTTAATAATTCATCCGAGGGAAATTGTATTTTGCTGCGTTGAATGAAAAATGAAACATTTACAGAGAAAAGCAAAGAATAAATAAAAAAAACCTGAGATTATGCATTTAATCTTCAAGTGTTTCTTTAACTCTGACACAAGGAGTTATGAATGAGGGCAGGATAAAAAAGCCTTGCAGCTCAATTTCCTGTCTAATATATGTTCTAGGCATTTAAATTGACCTTTATGCGATAATGTGGTTCTACATTTTACTGTGCGTCCTGCAGAGTATTTCAACTCCAACAAAATGGAGCTGAAATAACATTAACATTTGTAGGAAGGTGAACCTTCACCTCGGTCTCAAGTCTTTTGCCTGCATTAACAAGTTGTCTTGTAGGATTGCTCGGCTTTTAGCTCCACCCACTCAGGCCAGTGTCTGTGTCCCTGCTGAAGAAAAGCGATGTATATTCAGTCTGATGTGCAGAGTTGGTTTTCTACATATAAATTTGGATAGGCCAAAAAGTTCAACCTTTGTCTGGCATGTCTTGATTACTTTGGGCCACGTTTGCTGATCTCTGAAGCTACCCTAAAATTGCCGAACTCCTCTTGGCTGCCTCTAATCAGAACTTTTCTTGCCTGGCGTGTCAGTTGAGGTGGACGGCCATGTCTTGGTATGACTGCAGTTGCGCCATACTCCATTCTGTTGTCGGATGATGGATTGAACACCGCCCTGTCATCTCCATCTGCTGTGCTCCTTGGTCTTCATGCTGCTGTTTGTTCTCTGATGAACAGCATCTTATTTTCATGCGTCTTGGTTTAGCTGTGCAAGGAATGTCATAAAAATTGACACCTTCATTTGGTTTAGTTTTCTTTCTACGCCATAGTTTTGGAAGCGGACCGAACTGTCCGGACAGCTTCCATACATCCATTGTCTCTGTCCGCCCGTCACAGAGGCACAAAACCATGCACACAAACTAATACCAAAGGGTAGTCTAAGTACCCTTAGAACCAAGTAACCAAACACTCATCTTTGGACTGTGGGAGGAAGCCGGAGTACCCAGAGAGAACTCGTGCATGAACAGGGAGAACATGCAAACAGACCCCAGACCGGGACTTAAATCCAGCACCTTCTGGCTGTAAGGCAACCGCACCGCCGTGCAGCCGACTTGTTCACAACAAAAATAAAGAATTGAGAACACCAAATGTCATGTCATTTCCTTCAGTGGGTCTTGGTGCAGCGCCACCGCAGGCAATGAGGGGAAACGGTTGGGTACTTGTAGTGTTGTTGATGTAAATGTATAGCATTCAAAGCCTTTAACTCTTTTTCTTTTTTTTATTTTCTCTATTTGTCTTTTTCAGCACACCCATTTCTAACACTTGTATTTGTCACATATCACAATAATAATAAAAAAACAACACTACACATTTCAGTTTTGTTAAAAGAATAAAAACAGCATATAATTTTTTCTGCTACATAAATACATTGATAGTGTAATGTCACAAAATGCAAAAAACCTCTTGGGTATAAATACTTTTTAAAAAAAATAGCTACAGCATAAATGGCAGCACAACAGAATTTCCTAGAGGATTCCAGTTTTTCAGGACAGAACTGTGCTGGAAACTAAAACCGCTCAGCTGAGTAGCGAGGCTTTAGTGACAGAGTCCAGGCTGTAATCGCTGATAAAGGTGCCAATATGGCGGCTGCTGTGCACAAAGCAGGTTAAGCATATTATCTGTATTCTGCACACATTGAACCTAATGGTTACATTAAAAAAAAAAGTCAATTAAAGCTCTCCTCAATTTTTACGACCTTCAGCACAGAACCGTTGTTTTTTTTATTTTTTGGTTTTCTATCCTCACGGCACAAAAGAGCCAAATGTCCCAGAAATAAAACTGATACTAAAAAGTAGGTAAAGAAACATCGTTATGGGGAACAAAACCTTTTTTTCATTTTGTCTAAACAACCACACTATTACATTTGTTTATAAATATTGAGGTATAATGTGTAACACTGCGGTTTGGGAAAACATTTAAGAGTATCCAAGAGCTCTTCAGCCCCAGAACAAAACCTCGTAGGGATTTTATACAAGACTTTTTCAAGATATATCACAACAGACCCTAGTATGCCCTTGAACAGCTTTAACTAATGGGTTTGGCCTTAGAGGCACACTGGGAACACACTATGGATGACAGGGAACATTATTGTCGTTTTATGATCAGCGTTAGTGCAGTTGTCCTGGTTGTCTCGGCTCAAGTGTTGCCAGCTCAATGAAAACAAAACCCAGAAGGTTTTATTGGTTTTCAATCTATCAATCAAGTTTATTTGCATAGGACATTTCAGCAACAAGGCAGTTCTAACTGCTTTGTATTTCTGTGTTGTTTTATACAAAATTATAATATGGAAGCAAATATGTGCCATCAAGATTTGAATAAAAAATGCCTCTGAAATTTGAATGTTGTATATTAGTGCTTACTTTTCCAGTGTTAAAATAAATTCAGAATGTATTTTTAACCTAGTCATTATTTGTACATGGTTGCAATTTTCATTTGTTAAAAAAATTCACATTCCTATTTCAAAGTGATCAAATTTTCAACATACATATTTTTTTTCAGTTTAAATTTTCAGTGTTAAAAAATTCAGCATATAAAAAAAATTCAACTTTTCAACATTCAAATGCAATATTTTCGGTGTCCTCCAATTCAACTTGCTCAAATTCGCCGTCTCAAATTCAACGTCTAAAAATTCGCTGTAAAAATGGCGAGGTTACTTCAGGTCACAGACATTAGCAATGGATGTCAGATTCCAGCTCCCAGCTGATCACGTGACACAACCGTCATATTGAGGAAATACCAGCGTCACCGAGGCTGGCGACCATGGAGGCGAACGCGAACAAAAAACCAAGCCCAAAGTCGCTTATAACAATAAGATGTGGCAACACTGCTTGGCTCCCAAAGGAAACATTTGCCAATTGGTGTTCGCTATTCTTTGGAAATGAAATATTATTGATAGGTTTATTTTGTCATAACCTGCAAAGAATCAGCCAGAGACAGAGATTAGGTTTCTTTTGATTTCTTTTCTGCAGAATAGGAGAATTGAGAACAGACGCGACGAATCGCTGTCAAACACTGTCTGGACTCAATTCTGCCAGTTCTTTCTTTGCATTTCTCTTTATTGTATAGAAAAAGGAGGTTGGGCTTCTTCACACAGTCACACAGAGAATTGACCAACCGTCTTTACATTCTGAAACCTCCTATGGACATGCCCTTATAAGGGCATGTGGCTGACCACAACTAATCAGTTACAGATGGAACTAATAACACATGAATGTTTAACGTTTTTAGCTTCCAAGCAAACATCCTAAACAAAGTTAATAACATACTACAAAAGAAAGAGAAGTTAAGTAAATATAAAAAGAAGAATAATATGAGAGTAATAATAAAAAAAGAATAATATAAAAAGAATAATATGAAAACATAACTTGTAAAATAAACTCATGAGTAAATGAACAGGAGGATAATTTTTCTAACAATTATCGTCATAGTACATGTATTTAAGACTTCAAAGGAACTTTATCTGAAGTCAGAATAGGCGTCTACTGCTGGTCTTCAGTGAAATAATGCTTTACTTCAGATTGGACTGAGCTGCAGTGTTTTTGCCCTTTTAGGTTTTCCATCTCCATCTTCCACCCCTCTTCACTTCCTCGCTCTCTTCCCAGCTTCAATCCGTTCTGCCATCTCTGCTGATGATGAGAGTGTAAATTGTGGGGATCTTTGAAGAGAGAGTGATGGTGGTCCTCTTTTCTTCTTTTCTTCTTTTTTTTTGACAAGCTACCAGACCGGGTAAAGTGGAGGACAAACTCAGAGGGGAGGGGAGTGGAGTTTACAAAGGGAAGAAAGAAACGAGATCCAGGGAGTGAGAAAGACTGAGATGTAAAGATGTGTGGGGGAAAAAAAGACAAGAAAGCAGAGAGGTGTCGTTAAAATTAGCAAAAAAAAAAAAACGTTTTGAAATCGTTCTCCTAATTTAAATCTGTATTTATCGTCAGATTTCCTAGAGCTGGGTAGGGAACTCAAAGTGTAGGAAATGATTTGCTCGACTTTAACGCCTCTAAAGAGATAACTAACTATAAACGTCAAGCCATTTCAGGTAATAATGGCGGTGGTGGGAATTGAACCCACACCTCCACAGAGAAACTGAACAACATGTTTTACAACCCTAGCAGGTTGTAAAACCTGGTAGCACTCATGATTTGCTAGGTATTTAACTTATTGCGCTATAATGTACCTCAGCCTTTCTAGTGTAGATTACGTTACAAAGTTAGTTGTCGTCCTTTTTTTCAATTGAAATCCAACTGCATGAACACCGTCACATCTGGAGACCAAGCACATCCAATCAGAGCGGAGAGACGTCAGATATGCTTGTGTCGAGTATTTTGAGGTGGCAATGTAAAAATATATTTCCATGTTTTTAAATATCTCCCTTTCTTTCTCACCTGAAATCATGTGAAATGAATCCCATAAAAACTCGACCTTCCTTAGCCAACGGCAGTCGCAGTTCGTCCTTTTTCCAAGACTTAAAAGCAGCACATGCCCCGCAGCTGGAACGACAGAGATCTTTTTTTTGTTTAACAGTCTCAGAGGAAATAGAAAAAAAGAAAACCCGTAGCCGTTTCTTATTGTCCTGCTGGCAGGTTCAAGGGCTTTGGAGAGTTTCTCACAATGATCATCGTCAGGCCGGCCAGCGAACCTCAGACCGACCGAGGAAACGCCGACTGCAACACTGGTGATCAAGCTGTCACTCTGAATTTATGCTGCTATTCATTCAGCTTGAAGGCTGGAGGTTTTCAGACAGAGAAGCAAAACACTCCTGAATAAGCAAACTCTGCCTAGCAACCACAAATGAGAATATATGACTGGCTTACTTTTACCCTGATACAAAAATACAGAGCTCTGTAATAAAACACAGGATAAATCAGGTTGTACATGTTAATTGATTTAATCTCACTAACTGTATTTGTTTTTATTGTTTTGTTTTTATGTTATTAAAGATCATCCTTTTTGTTCATCTCAAGCTAGTACCATTAGATATTGTGAAAAAATAGAAAAAAAAAAAGTTTGATTATTGTGATTCCTCGCCAATAACTGTTCTGCTTTTCAGTTTGCATGATTTTATAATCCAGAAAATAAAAAAAAAAAGCCAATGTGTTTACCACTGAGCAAATCTCTTTACGGCTTTTTCTTTCCCCACATGAAACGCCCCGCTGACGTTTTCCATTCAATATGTGGACATTCTCGTTAAAAACAAACGTTGCTTCTCTGTTTTCTCTGCCCCCTTGCAGACCCGATTGCAGCGTTCCTTCTCAGAGGTTTTATTTGTGCAGGGGAGTTTGTATAAAAGCACTTCACCCAACGAACCCACTAAGTTCTCCACCATTTCACTGGGAGTTTGGCTGAGGTGAGAGGTGTGTGTGTGTGTGTGGGTGGGTGTGTCTGTTTGTATTGTAGGCCTACAGGAGAGTGGAAAAAAGAGGGAAACTAAAATATAAATCAAAAATGTCTCAAGGTAATTACTTGTATTCAGTATAAAAAATTTTTTTTCTTCAGACAGAGGAGATGTGGAGGAGAGGATTTCAGGAGAACGGGAAGCTCACGGCAGAAACGGAGAGATGACAGAGATTGATGTGAGAGACCATCTTTTCCACAAGAATGCACAACACTTTTCCCTGTCAACAAAACACGGCCATTAATGGGCTTAAATGATCCTTACAGTGCCCTCCTCCCCCCCTCCCCATCGCCACGGCAACACCTCACTTTTACACTCATGAATGAGCAAAGAGGCCTGCTTGGAAAAAAAAAAAAAAAAAGGTATCAGTCAGGAGAGATTGAGCTTTATGACCTGGAAATCAATATCTTAAATTCCATCACTTAAATAAAATTTTAGCATTTATCTCATTATGTGAAATCATTGAAGTATGAGCAGCAGGTGAACCACAGGTGGACTAAAATGGGACATTTTTTGTTTGCCGATGCATCGCCTTTGTAAATTTAAATTGCAATCGAGAAATCCAGCCAATCGAACCCGTTTGACGACACGATGTAGGCGAAAATATCTCAGAATGCAGCACATGCAAATATTTTTGCTTAACGTTATGAATAAAAACTTGGAACACCCTCAAAGCGGCAGTATGTAACTTATATAAAAAATATTTTTTTTCCATATTAATAGAAACAATCATTATCTCGTGATAAAAAATGAGGCAGAACTTGTGAGGGAAAAAAATAAAAAAAAACTAGCTTTTCTGCCTTCTCCCAGTGCTACCGAAAAACAACCAATCAGATCCGGAAGGCGGGTCTTAGCGCTGTCAATCAAGTGTAGTTGTGTAGCTCATTTCAGCAGGCAGTTCAAAGTGCTTTACATCACTCTTGTGTGATTTAAAGCTCCCTCTCTGCTAAGCTTCAACTTCTCCCCACCAACATAGCCTGCCATGGATGCTAAGGCTATTTAGCATAGCCACAGATCAGAGCGGATAAACAGTGTTCCTGTAACTGTAAGTTCTTTTTCCACCATTAGTACATTTGGCTGTAACAGCACTAAGACCCGCCTCCTGGCTCTGATTGGTTGTTTCTGTCTAAATTTTTCTCAGGTCAGAGGAGTTCAAATTATTTTTTTTATCTTATCTGATATTAACATGTAAGGATATGCAAGAAAAAGCCAATGGTTTGATGTCTGTTAGAGCACTGTGTGTCGAGGCTGCAGGCCTCAATGTGCTCGTCCTGGGTTGGATGTTTGCTCTCAGGCCATTTGCTGCATGTTTCTCCTTTTTCACCATATTTCATAGATTTCAATTTGCCGTTCAATAGAAGGAGACTACTGCTGAAAACTCTTTAAAAAACAAAACAAAACAAAACAAAAAAAACAGCAGCCCTACCCCAAAGATTGTAGTGTTTACTTGTAAATAAATCACTTTATCATTTTGAAAAACAAGAGATTACTGTGTGAACATTTCTTTTGTAAAAATAATAATTCATGGAGTTTTTCCTCTCACATCGTTTCCATGTTCTGTAGACGCATTCGCCCTCATGACCCTTAGCCGCAAGCCCGTCTGAAAGCCAACCACCAAGTTTTCTCCAACGTTTTTGTCTTTTTTTTTTTTTTTCAGGCCAATGAGCCCCTGTTCCTCTGGCATTGTCCAGAGCACTCCTTCATTCTATTTTCAATATAAGTCATTGAAGAAGAAGGTGAGAAGAACAATGCTACTGTTCAGAGCACATTCCATCCTGCGAGTATCACTGTCCCTCAGCCCCCCTTTCACCTCCTCTTCTATTAGCCACTATCTGGCCTTCATCTCTTTGTCTTCCTCCAGCCTCTCTGGCTTGCCTGGGCCGTCATCAGTTCAGCTGACAAAATGCTTCCTTCTGTCCTTTTGTTGCCATCTTTTTCCTGCTCTTTATCTTTTTCTGCTCAATCACTCCCTCCCCCGCCACACACACACACACACACACACACACCCTCCTTGTAGTTGCCTTCCATTTTCACTTTTGTCACTTGTGTCTTTTGTGTGTGTTCTCTGAGAGCGAAGATCCAAAATTGTGTTCCATTCACCTCTTTCGCCGGTTCGGGGATGAAGTTAGGAAGATAATGCCATCTTTCTTTTCTTAGTCTGGGCTTACAGTTCAGTAGATGTTGATAGTCGTTCCTTGACAGGTTTTTAAGTTGATGCTTGTGGAACCGTTACGGTTCAGAACGCCGCGCGTCATATTGTACGTCTATGATTTAGCAATAACTAAGAATGGATGAAATATCTAAAAAAAAAAAATATGATTTTAGTGGGTTTAAACATGAAGAGAAGCATTTTCTACAACATCAAGTTAATTGATGCCCCTACTCTACCATGCATTATAAGATAGTTTATTTTGAGATTTGTGTAGGGGAATAATTGTTGTTTGTGCAATTTTGATGAAGGCAACGTTCCAGGTCACTCTGACCTGAAAAGAGTGATAACAATTACATAAGTGGCAAAGTTTTTGAAATATCCCAGCTGTGGATATTTCCTGAAAATATTCCAAGAGATCTGCGCAAGCTTTAAAAGAAAAGAAGAAAAAAGAAGAAGCATGCCATTGGTTAAAACATCCAGTTAGTCGTTCAGATATTGCACTGCTAGAAGTTGCGTTTCTTTTGCACCTTTGTTGCCAATTCCGCTAATGTCGAAGAAACACAATTTTGCAATTGCGACGTTTTCATTAAGTACAAAACGCAATTAAAAATCACACATTAAGTTTGTTCATGTGATGAGTCATTTCAAAACGAGCAGCGCCGTCATCCTCCAATCACTTCCTGTCGTTTCACTTCCAGAACTACATGACATCCGTTTGATGTGTTGTTCATTTTATAGTGTTTGAAATTTGCATACATATCAGTAATACTTGCACAATACGTGATGTGAACTTATCATGGTAAAAATACAGTTTGACAGATTTGCTGTCGTCTCTTGTTTTTTCCCCTTCATTTTATTCTCAGTTCTGGTTTCTGTTGGCCGGCGCTCCTTTCTCCGTCTCTCCATTAATGATATGTGACATCAGATCAGCCACAGATCAAACTGTGTTGGGGGAGGTTACCAGCGCAGCAGCACCCTCAGCACTTTCCAGTTGATATTAACAAGATTATAGACATATTCCAGAGGACCAAACATCAGCATTTTACCAAAAGAACGGTGCGTGCATTTGTTTGTTCTAAACCAAATGATCAGAAAAACAAGTTTCTTTGTCATTGCTCTGCAATAGCAGAATGTTTATGGTTTTGTCCCATTTACACGATCGCAAATCTGTCTTAAATTTGCTTGATGAAACATTATTGTAGCGTACGCAATTTGACCTCTAGCTAAGCCGCTGCTACAGAATATATGCAAAAACTCCTCAAATTTCACAGTAATAATCCAATGTCATTTCTTAAGCTCATGCAATGCTATGCAGGTGCTCAGTCTGCACTGATGAATATTCTCTCAACACTGAAAGCAGCTCCAACTGACAGCAGCCTGAGCTGCTTTCTTTGAGTTAGCAGCAAAAGCGCTGAAAAAGGCCTATTGTAATTTAAATGGTTCTTATATTCCTTCTGGAAATTGAAATGGTTGTGATTTTAGCATGTCATTGGACACTCATGTGCTTTTGACCCTTAGCTTCATGCCGCCGTCTCTGGTTCCCATGACCAAAGTGTTTGTGCAACACTAATTGTATTAAACTGAAGAGGTTAAGTAGCACAATGCAATCCGCCATTTTCTTTTAAAATCTGCCCTTGAATGCGTAAAATAAACTCGACAGCCGTGCGTTGTGCTCGTGTTCACACGTCCACAAGCAGCGTTACAGAAAAGTTTAACTCTGACATCTGGTTTCAGAAAGTGCCGGTGTGAGAAACTCCAGTGGATGGTGTCGTTTAAACGAGCAGCAGCATCGCAACGGAGACGTTACGGTTTAACTGAAGAGCAGCTCTGTGTTAACAGGGCCTTAAAGAGCATTCAATTTTCATTCCTCGAACGTTCACTTAACTTTCAATATAGAAAAAAACAAAAAACCCCAAAAAGGACAACATCAATCAAAAGCTAAATGTCTGCAGAGTGTAGAATCAGGATGAGGTGCCAATATTCCAATACATATTCACAATAACAAATAGGGACCGAGTAAAGACTGACACAAACACTTTGAAGACGTGACTGGACTTCACGTTCTACAAAATGTGCTTATTTTCCGGACTATAAGCCGCGACTTTTGTCTCGCGCTTTCAACCCTGCGGCTTATACAATGATGGGGCTAATTTATGCATTTTTTTTCTAACGGCCGCCAAGGGCGCTCGAGCAGACAAGGTAAGAGCGAGACAGGCGGAATATATGTGTCGAGGAAGAGTTTAATGTACAGTCATGGCCAAAAGTATTGAGAATGACACAAATATTATATTTTCACATGTGTATGTCAGATGTTGTCATCACATACAGAAATACAATTGCAATCATATTATGAGTAACAAAAGCTTTTAATGACAGTTAGAATGAGTTAATGCAGCAAGTCAATATTTGCAGTGTTGACCCCTCTTCTTCAGGACCTCTGCAATTCTCCCTGGCATGCTCTCAATCAATTTCTGGACCAAATCCTGACTGATAGCAGTCCATTCTTGCACAATCAATGCTTGCATTTTGTCAGAATTCCTAGGTTTTTGTTTGTCCACCCGTCTCTTGATGATTGACCACAAGTTTTCAATGGGATTAAGATCAGGGGAGTTTCCAGGCCATGGACCCAAAATCTCTATGTTTTGTTCCCTGAGCCAGTTAGATATCACCTTTGCTTTATGGCAAGGTGCTCCATCATGCTGGAAAAGGCATTGTTCATCACCAAACTGCTCTTGGACGGTTGGGAGAAGTTGCTCTCGGAGGACATTCTGGTACCATTCTTTATTCATGGCTGTGTTTTTAGGTAAGACTGTGAGAGAGCCGACTCCCTTGGCTGAGAAGCAACCCCACACATGAATGGTTTCAGGATGCTTTACAGTTGGCATGAGACAAGACTGGTGGTAGCGCTCAAATCGTCTTCTCCGAACAAGCTGTTTTCCAGATGTCCCAAACAATCGGAAAGGGGATTCATCAGAGAAAATGACTTTACCCCAGTCCTCAGCAGTCCACTCCCTGTACCTTTTGCAGAATATCAGTCTGTCCCTGATGTTTTTCCTGGAGAGAAGTGGCTTCTTTGCTGCCCTCCTTGAGACCAGGCCTTGCTCCAAGAGTCTCTGCCTCACAGTGCGTGCAGATGCACTCACACCTGCCTGCTGCCATTCCTGAGCAAGCTCTGCACTGCTGGTAGCCCGATCCCGCAGCTGAAGCACTTTTAAGAGACGGTCCTGGCGCTTGCTGGTCTTTCTTGGGCGCCCTGGAGCCTTTTTGGCAACAATGGAACCTCTCTCCTTCAAGTTCTTGATGATGCGATAGATTGTTGACTGAGGTGCAATCTTTCTAGCTGCGATTCTCTTTCCTGTTAGGCCATTTTTGTGCAGTGCAATGATGACTGCACGTGTTTCTTTCGAGATAACCATGGTTCACAGAAGAGAAACAATGATGCCAAGCACCAGCCTCTTTTTAAAGTGTCCAGTGGTGTCATTCTTACTTAATCATGACAGATTGATCTCCAGCCCTGTCCTCATCACCACCCACACCTGTGTTAATGGAGCAATCACCGAAACAATGTTAGCTGGTCCTTTTAAGGCAGGGCTGCAATGAAGTTGAAATGTGTTTTGGGGGATAAAGTTAATTTTCTAGGCAAATATTGACTTTGCAATTAATTGCTGTTACGCTGATCACTCTTTATAACATTCTGGAGCAGGGGTCTCAAACTCGCGGCCCGCGGGCCAACTGCGGCCCTTGGGACGATAGTTTGTGGCCCCCACCTTAATATGAAAGTTTAATGTTAGTGCGGCCCGCGAGTTTGATATGATTGGCACTTTTCAGTGTTGTGTGCGGAGCTGAACGAACTTACCAATCACGGTGGAGTATATTGCTCTCGGGGGCGGGACATCGGCCGGGCCTATTTGCATTTTCTATTTGTCATTATTTGCATGCGGTACATGCGCAATTTCCGCGGCCGCTCCAGCTTCACGTGCTTCAGCATCCAGTCTAGACCCGGAAGTTGCTGATCAGTGTAACGTAATTAAGGTTAGGCGCTGTAACGCTTGGGTTGTGTTTAAGGGAGGAGAGGAGGCGGCAGATTCGTCAGGACGGTCAAAAACTCACAACCACACTGGTACTGGGAATTCCACAGTGTTGTCCTTTAATAAATACGCTCTTCACCAACCTTACAAAGCCCGGTTGAACGGCTGCTATATTATCAGACATGAAAATTGAGCAGCGTCCAAACAACCCGTAACATTACTAAAAAGTTAGGGAGCTAACATGTCCGTCTAGCACGTTTCTCCCACGCTCTCTACAGAGAAACCGTGGCGCATACTTCTGACATCATTAGCAATACTAGAGTATCTTAAAGAGACACTACACAATTACGGCTGTTACAGCGCCTGACTACGGCCAAATATGGTAATAGGCAATCAGAAAGGTTCGGCTGAGGAGACCGTGTGTGTGAATGCGGCCCAGCCTCACCCAGACTCTACCTCCAGCGGCCCCCGGGTAAATTGAGTTTGAGACCCCTGTTCTGGAGTATATGCAAATTGCCGTTATAAAAACTGAAGTAGTAGACTTTGTAAATATTAACATTTGAATCATTCTCAAAACATTTGGCCATGACTGTAGCTTCGCGCTTTGTGCATGAATAAAATTAGTATGAACCGACCCTCATCATGGAAAATGCAAGAAGAAATGCATATGACTCAGCTTTCAAGTTAAAAGCAATCAAGCTGGCCGATAAAGAAGGAAACAGAGCTGCTGCACGTAAACTTGGCACGAATGAATCAATGGCGAGGCTCCCTCACTCCCTCCCGACTACGAGGAACAAGTAGCAAATTTTCATAAATTCATTCAAACAATGATAGCAGAGAATTCCATCGGACCAGACGAAATCATAAATATGGATGAGGTACCTTTGACGTTCGACCTGCCCCTCACCAGGGCCGTCAACAAGAAAGGTGAAGCATCTGTCACACTGAAAGCTAAGGTATATTATTAAAACTTTGAAAACTCTTTCTGTGTACCGTCTTTCTTTGTAAATGTTCAATGTAGGCACACGCGGCTTATAGACAGGTGTGGCTTATGTACGTACAAAATGGTTTTTCCTTTAAAAATGTACTGGGTGCGGCTTATAATCAGGTGCACTCTATAGTCTGGAAATTACGGTAATTTCCTGAGGTTTAGACCCGATTAAAACTTGGCTTTCAATACGCCAACAAACATGGCGCAGTGTTTGAGTCCGTAAGGGTCAACCCAGTATTAGAATAGCAGAAAATAACTCAACATCACTTTTATCCTTCTAAATTTACTAATTGAGCCTAATTGACAAGTTAATGTGGCTGCTGTGCAATGGCAAAACTGTGCTTTTGCAAACATAGTGTGATAAAAAAGATCTTGTCTTGGAAAGAGGACAAAGTGCATGTTTTGCAGACCCTGATTAACAACTAGGTGAGCCAAAATAAATCTGTCTTCATGAGGCAATTCTCAATGACAAGTCGATAAAATATTGCGACATTTCCGCCTTGTGTGGGATTTATTTTGCCAACAATGGCTGAAAGCCAAGAAAATAGCTGAAATATCAAAATAGTAGAGGAAATGAAGGTCAAGTACTGTGTGTTTGTGGGGTCGGGTTTGATGAATGGACAGGATGAAAGCCTGGCATGCAGACCTTCGACAATTCTCAGGTTGCTGTGAGCGATAAATGAAAAAGTTACGTAGCATGAGGCAACGTGAGTTCACACTGGTAGAAACAATAGAAACAGAGAGTAAAATTGAAATTGAAGAGAAGTAAAAGCCAGAGGCAAATTTATTTTATGAAGAATAAATTCTCTTAATCTTTGATGACATTGTTTCTATTTTAATCAGAGGTGGGACCAAGTCACTGTTTTGCAAGTCTCAAGTCTTTGTCCTCATGTCCGAGTCAAGTCTCAAGTCAAGACAGGCAAAAGTCGAGTCAAGCCGCAAGTCGTCAGCTTGAAATTTCAAGTCCTTTCGAGTCGTACATTTTTTTTTAAACAATGTTCCAATTATGCTAAGTGTAAATAATAGACCATGTGTTCTATTTAAAAATCAAACACACAATGCACTCATTGCAAATAAAGCACAGTGGTTTTGAATTTGGATGTAATGGTAAAATAAATATCTGTCAATCCAAGTGGGGTTAAATCTACAGTCAATTTCACATCTCAGTATTGATAAAAACTTGTTGCCACAATCACTAACCAAGACACAAAGCAACGTGCTGCATTACCATCCAGAAACACTCAGAACTACCCCACCGCGTTACGTTCAGGATCCTTACAATTGTACAATTTTTTACTTTTACAGCAATTTCTGAAGGATAACAAAATTACTGGATTCTGATTTGTTTTCTAGCAAAATTATACCACTTGGAGATGGTATGTCAACGCTGCCATTTGAAGAGTTATAACTGAAAAAACAATAGACTTATTGCACTAACTGCAGTAAACAATCTGCATACTGTCGATGTCTTCGCATACACCCATACCTGTCAAATTTTGGATTTGAGAATATGGGAAATGTCTCTGTCTGGTGCTACTGTCAGAGGAGGGGGGGAGTAAAACTAAGAGCTGTGGGGGGAGGAGGGGATATTTATGGGAAAATACTAATACGGAAGCAGGGTGGGGAAGGGGTGTAAGAAACCATAGTTTCCCTTATAAATACATCATCCATCCTGTGATGGAACTGGACCCGGTTCTTCATTATGATGGGTCAGAGAGAAACTTTCTTCCCTGAGTTCAGGTCCAGAACCTGCTTTCTGATCCGGACCCCGCTCGCTATCCACCGGCTTCCTGAGCTAACACTGTGCACATTAATGTGGATACGTTTGAATGTTTACGCAGCATGACTAAACATAGCAGACAAGTGAAAGATAAGTGGCATCATTGCCTCTGTGAGTTGCTGCCGCTCAGCTATTTTTCTGTCCGTGAAAATCCTCCTTCTCCTGCCTGGGGTCCAAATCAGAAACTGAAATTTTAAGTTAACTTCCGTTGCAATCAAACTCTGAGAGAGAGTTTGATTGTTCATGTGAGACGGGGCCCAAATTCTGCCAAAAATGTTGGATTAAAGCATCTTTTCCTTGTTAAAACTTTCCAAAGCAAGCCCTTGCACTGTTTCCAACTCCTTCCTATAATGTTCATATTAGGCTTAAACAAGATTAGGTTAAACATCCCGGAGACGTTCTTTATAGTGGAGTCCCGGAATTCTTCGGAGACCTGGGGTTTTGTTAGACATCATTGGGAATGAATTTTTTTTTTAAAGTTACTTAACTCTTATATTCCTGAAAGATTAATGTCCGGGATATCAACTTTGAAATATAACAAAGTGGACCCAGGGGAATTTTCTCCTCTGGAGGATAATAAGAGAAGAGCCAAACTGTGATCATTAGCTTCCCCTTTTCTCGTCTGACACCCCGGCGCTCTGCTCCGTCTCAGATAAAGCCTTTTGCTGGAAGACTAGAGCGCCTTAAATATCTCGAGAGGCGGGGGAAAAAAATAAAAGAAATACGAAAAGTCCCTTTTTTTTGAGATGTTTCGAATCTGATGTGAATGCAGTGCTCGACTTAAAAACACACATCTTTGACACACTCATCCCCCCCGAAGCCGTTTCATCTGTTCAAAATGTATCCAATAACATGTCGGACTGCAGTGATGCTTTTAACAGCCAGTCAATGACAGCGATCCGTTGTTACGCCAACAAGCAAATATTTATTTTATGACAGAACATGTTTCACATGCTCACACAACGGAAGCATTTTAAAATTGTGTGAACAAACATGAAGTATTTTTTTCTTCCATTATTAACACTCATAGAGCATCCAAAAACACTGACAAGTGTTTATACAGCTTTAAAAAAAAAAAAGCTGTAATTATTTTCATCTCCAGTGGAAGTTACTTTTCATTCCATAAAATTAAGAAGTTACGGAGACCTCTGGTGACATGGGAGGAAACAAATTTTAAATTGTGGCCATGACTGATCTCGTGCAAACAAACTGCCTCATAAATTGTCTCAATTTATTTCACGGCAACAACTGAATTATAACAAGTCGTTCCCACTGCATTGTGTCAATCGAACCAAATCCTTTGAAATGTTTATTCCCCTCCTCGCATGTAGTGGCGCTGCAACAAGAACCACTGACAGAAACGAAAGGAAAACCTCTGAAGAAGACACCGAGCGCAACTTCCTCTGTCACGAGATGTAAACAAAGTGGAGAGGTGTGAAGTTTAGCGGTTGTAGGATTTCTCTTTCGTCTTTGGCTAAAGCATTTCTGTCGCTACCGTGAGAGTCACGCGTTTCTTTTGGTTGTATTTACCCAGAATGCCCTGAACCACAGTCCACTTCCTGCTTGTGGAGATTTCTCCGCTCTGCTTTCCATTCACATTCAAACCAGGTCAGAATTCACTCCAAGTTCCTTCTTTTTGAAAAAACTTTGAATTTACCTTTAGGATTTATATGAAAGTATTATTGAACTGAATGTGAATTGAATATAAATTGGTGACATGTTATTTAATAACCTTTGGGATATACAATTTACCATTTTAAATATTTTAGACGGTGATTCTTAGTTTTAAAAAAATATATATTCTTGAAATCTCGTCCCGTTCTTGTGCTCCTGTGTCGTATCGTCTCATGATCTGGATGGATTGTTGCTCTGCTAGCACCTTGAAAATATTTGTTTCAAGGTTTAGATTTGACAGTATAAGGAGAATTTAACCATTTTCCCTCATCTAACCTGCTACCTCTGTAACTCGAAAGTGCAAAAACATTCTAAAAGCGAGACAAAGTGTCCAGTTCTCAGAAAACCTGCGAGAAATTTGAAGTAACTCTTTGTGAATAAGGCTGTGGTTATTCACTTATCTCACTTAGTTCAGCCAGGAAAGTTTTTTTTTTCCTCTCCTTCTTCAAGGATGTGACCTCAATGCACTTAAAATACATTTCTGTTTCAACCTTTAAAAAGTAATTCCAACAACATTTGGCAGGTAAAAGTGAGCGAAAAGGTCTCTGAGCCAGTTAAAGTGTTAAAATGTATTTTAATTACAAACACCTGCTGTGAAAATAGCATCTAAAGCTGGACTAATAGAAGGATTTGCAGACTCTTGTCTGGAATCGTCTCTTCTATCTCGGCTGAAAACAGCGGCGATTACAGATGGAGCTCGGCTAAGGCCAAGCTCATCTACTAGGAAATATTATCATAAATCTGTGTTTGGAAAAAAAAATGCCATTGACAGTGTTTGAGTATGAGAAGGATGGCATGGCAATAATTCAATGTCCCGAAAGAAAAGCACTGGTTAAAATGACCTAGTTAACGCGTTAAGTGGTCATTTTTACTGTGGCCTTCTGAACACGTTAACAAAACTGTTAGTTCTGCTTTGTTAATGAACAAGAAGCCCACCATGGTCATTGAAATAACTTTAAACTGAAAAGTAATAATAAATGACAAAAATATAAAAATCTACCAATGAAATATGATCTAACAGAATCATTAAAAAATACAACGGGCGTGGACAAAAATGAAGATGAGGCAGCAGCATCCTTCATGCCAAGTGTTGAAACAGGTTCTCATACACCACATGTGTCAAACTCAAGGCCCGGGAGCCAAATCTGGCCCGCCACAGCTTTTTATGTGGCCCTCTAGACTCCAAATTATATTAGTAAGTTCCTGCAGTTTTTCACAATTCTACAAAATTCACACAAAACCAAAAGATCTCCACATTTTCTCTGATTTTACTGAAACCTTTTCTCAAAATTGGCCAAAACCATTGGGTTCATGTGACTGCTGCCTCAGCCTTACTTGATGTCAAGTTATAGCCCGTGATCAATATGGCCAGTAATAAAAAGCCACATTTAACATCAAACATGTGCGCAAATATCGCAAAGATTTCTTTCAAATATTTCTAAATTATCGCCACAAAATCTGTGATTTTGATTGCAAAAACCCCCCACAAACAATCAAAAGCCTGGATGGGCTGATCAGTGTGAAAAGATGTTCGATATTTAATTTGAAGAGAAACTCATTGAAAACTGAAACAAGCAGCAATTTATTAATATTTTGCCAGTTTAATGTGTTTTATCAATACATTCTGGTACAAACGGCCATGTAAGAACATTCCAATTTTTGATATGGCCCAAAATGGAAAGGAGTCCGACACCCTGGTCGTAGACGCTTGACAAAAATTGCGTCATTTTGTTCGGAGGCAGGAATCCAGTCAAACTCGCATCAAACTATTTCAACAGAGATTTGTGGGAAGCATACCTGTCAAGTCTCCTGTTTTGGCCGTGAAACTGCCATATTTTACGACTCTTTCCCACCGTCCTCCGGTATTCGTATTGCAACATAACCACCGTCTTTGTTTTCTTTTGAATAAAATACAAGGTAACTATATCAGACGGTTTTTAGGACAGTTTCAGTTGTGCGATTGTTAAGTTTTCCACTGTTTACAACAGATTTTTGGGAAGCATCATGCATGGTTTTAGGTGTGGCATTGATCTGAAACACACAATCAGATCCGTGCAGCGGGAGGATTCCCTTCATGGATGTTTAAACAAACATAAAATGAAAGAAAAGACCTAAAGCTGCAGCCCAGTAGATGGCAGTAATGCATGTCTAAACGTTGCTTGTCAACGGCCTCAAAAAAGATGAAAAAAAAAAAAACCAGCAGCCAGAGTTCGCCCCAGCGCCACTGATTGTGAGATTGGAAACTGGTTTTGGAGCCTCGCCACCCGGTGCAAGACGATTGGAACGATAACTGCCAGCGTTTCCAGGGTGACAACATAAAGCCTATTTATGCCAAACAGACCCAACTACTGATCAAACCTTTAAAATTGTCAGGAACTACCCCAGAAAGGCAGATTACCTTCCTCTGACCTTGTCATTCAACACAGTCAAACTCCCTCCTTTGACGTTTGGATCTTAATAGTCGTTTTACAATGGATCACAGACTCGGGAAGAAATAACTCGTTCCCCGTTTGGCAGCCCCATGCGTGTTCGTCTGCCCCATTTTTTTATTTTTTACACAGATCTCAGTCATTCTGTGCTCTGCAGGTCATCCCGTGTGTCTGTGGCAGGTCATCAAGGAGGATGCAATCACCGCTAATGTGTCAGCGGCTTGCTCCCCCGGGGACGGCCACGGGACAAATTTCCGCCGCTGTTCACGCATCAGAAACAGTCAATAAGCTCCGACGCCGCCGAGTCTCCTCTGCTCAGCTAAAATGTTGACCGTTTCCCCCCCAGCACATGTAAACTGAATCAATTTGTAGCCTCCTTCACCTAGATTCTAGATTTGACTTAATTACAAATGAGGTTCGGTCTTGCTACTTGTCCTGAAGTTGCAGTGAAGGTTGTTAAAAGTGCAATCATCCACTAAAACATTATCTAAGCCCCTCAGTGAGGCTCTTTACACAATTTGTACCACACCTACTCAGAGCTTGGTTTATTTTTGGAGCTTTATTAGTTAGATGGGGGGGTTTAACTCTGTCCTTCATACCCTTGACTCAATTTCTACAGCTACATATATTTAACATAGTTTTGTCCTTTAAAAGTTTCAGAATTTATGGCAAGAATCACTTTTTACAGCAATGAGTGTGCAGAACAAGACGAGTTTGACCAACAAATTCACTTCAGCCAGTAATCATAGAGCTGATAATATACCAGGTAACTATGTATTTGACTGGATAGTAATGTTTGAATAATGAACAAGTTGGGAACCACAGCAATAAACCATCCTGCCTATGAAAACTGTTTCCAATTAATGGTTTTTGATTTAACAAGTAATGGTCTAAAGAAGTGTCTAGCTCATGAGAACAAGACTAGATTTGAAATCAAAATTTTAGGGGAAAATTGAGAATCTGTTGTTTTTTTTCTTCTTCATTGTTTTCAGGTATAAAAAGTTTCTTATATCATTGACAAATCTGTAAAGAGTGTAGAATATTTTCGTCTGGGTTTGACTTGTCTATTTTTGGATTTTATTTTAAAAAACTTTAACATCAAATGTGGGCCTAAGGCTGAAACAGCACTGAAAATGTTTTACAAGTAGAATAAATGCCACATTTATCTAATAAAATGTGCCTTTAGAAACATCATCCTTCCACATAACTTTACATGAATATGGTTGACTATAACACCCTGAGCAGCCAGGGTTTTTTGACATCATTTGGCTTCCCCTCCCCATTTATGGTCCTAATGACAACCAAGTCAGCAGATTTCTGCAGCATTGTGTCAGCCATGTAACATATTTATTTACAGTATATACACATATATTGGTCTTATGTGCTGTAATGCACCCCAACCTTTTTATCACCATGGACCGGTCAAGACTTGGCTATTTTACTGCGGCAAGGAGGGGTTGGGGGGAGTGAATCGTCAGATCAGGCTTCTGCATGTTGGTGTGTTTTTCACATGGCACAATTTTAAATTTTTTGCCCTGGTTTCCCAACCTGGGAGCGAGAACGCAACCTGTTGAATGTGACAGGTAGCCAATCAGAAAGCCGGTGACGTAAGAACGGAGGGAATCCCAAACAGCTGACATGGCGGAAGTGAGAGTCTGGTGGACATCGGAGGTGATATGTGGAAACTATCATTTGCTTAATAAACATGGATGTTTATTCAGTTAAAAATGTTAACTACGAAAAAACATAACTCACCTCCAAATCATAGTGCAGCAAACAGAGCGGCTGCTCCCTCCGTCTTTTATCAAACGTTTTGTCTTTTATTGCTTAAAATGAGCCACAAACTATCACTACCGTTTGATTATTCTAAATTCACGTTTGGTATGTTGGGGGTTTTACTGGGTTTTCTTCTGGAATCTGGAAGTTCATCAGTGGAATCGGTTCTGTGGTGTGTTGCTCCTGCCGTGTGGCTGGACACACGAACCAATCAAACCTGTTGGACTTTTATCGGCTCTGTGGTCACTGAGGTTTGGAAAATCGGCCGATAATCCTTAAATCCTGCCGTGAACCAGACATAAAACTCACAAGCTCTACTCCTCTGGTCTCGTCTCTCCACTGCCCTAACGCCCTCTGACTCTGGTCGCTATGGTAACGTTTACATATCCCTTCAAAATAAGATACAGATGCGCCACAAAAACAAACATTTTATTTTCGTGACAATTTTAACTCACGATAACGACTAATGGAGCCCTGAGCTCGTTTCTCTGTAACCAGACGGTCCATCTGGGAGCGATGAGAGACAATGACACCAGAAGTGTTGCTGATGCTCAGGGTGCTCATGGTCTCTAGTGGAGAATCAGTTTGAAGCTTCATTCCCTCATTAAAGAGCCGGTCACCAGATCATGCAGAGCTTGGAATGTGGGAATCATCTACCGGGATGAATCCATTCTCCTGTCTCTTCTCTGGGCCTTTTCCCCTTCAGAGAAACTTTCCAAAGAATCTGATCTGTTTCTGACTCATTTTGCTGCTTATGGCTCAATGTTGGCGCGCAAGACGTAACTGAGAGAATACGGTTAAATGGTTTTCAAAATAAAAGATCCTCCAGACTCAAATAATACATAAAACGGAAATATTTAATTATTTATTGTGCGGCCTGGTACCAATTGGTCCATGGACCTGTACCGGTCCGCGGCCCGGGGATTGAGGACCATTGCTGTAATGGACTGGCGACCTGTCCAGGGTGTACCCTGACTCTCGGCCAATGAGAAATAACAGCTGACTGTCTGAAACATACTGGTGTCATAACCTGACGTAGCAACCAGTTAGCGCTTTGTGAAAGGGTCTTCACGTGAAGAGGCTGATGCTATGTCATGATTCATATTTCTACTGATTTATGAGATGAAGCAGCAGAGCCGACCAACCAGACACTTCATAACCGCAACACACAAAAATATTACACAAGGCGTCATTGTTGTGCACAAGAAATGATAGCTGAGCTCACCTTCATCATTACCTTTTTATCACTTGGTATGTTTATAAAGTCTTTGCCTTAAGCCTGCGCTTTTTCTCTGACATCAAACATCCCCGAATCTTATTTTCTATTTCCTTTCCACTTTTATGTTAATCACAACAACCAAGGGAGGGAAGTGATGAATCACAGGTGAGTAATGTTTGTACATGAGGGTTGTTGTTTTTCTTAACTTATTACCCAGAATTACAGCAAAGCACCTCCAAGAACTCAGCAATAAAAAGTTTTATTTTAGTCTTCAGAAGAAAACTTTTGTCTGATTTCCTTATAATTCCAGCGATAGAAAATTATTGTTGAGATCTTGCTTTTGTTTCTTTTATTGTTTCAGCATTCACTGAACATAATAACATAACCAAGTGTTAGCTCGTAAATTCAATTAATATAGGCCTGCAATGTTATTTCGGCATGTTACACACATTCGCACACGAAAACTTCATCAACACATTCATAATTCATAAACCGGATTTAAAATGTAGCCTCTCGCTTCGCCCTGATCCCTTGGCTTTTGAGCGATGTTTAACATTTCTCACAGAAAATTAGGGCCAAAGCCGGGCTCAAGCTTCCACATGACAGTGGGAATAAAAATAACTGCATGAATCCTGACGCGCCGCCTGAATAAGAAAACCCATTTGAATTTCAAAAAAGTTCTCGTGCGCATTAAGCAGGGTTATCAGCATTCAGCGCGAGGTGCTGCTCTAACCAGACTACAGAGACGCCAGAAAGAGCGAGATCATCACGACTGTCAAACGAATTAGTTGGCCGACGGGGGGAAAAGATGAACAGGCATCACATTTTCTCCCGGCCCAAAAGAAAGACGGTTGGGAGAAAAAAAAATAAAACCTTCCCAAACATCTGAAGGAGGTTGGGACTGAGCTGCGGTGGCCTGGATTCCCACATTCAAACTTGCAATGGTTGGACCAAGATATTGTAATGCTGTAATTTTTCTCCTTATTTTGACTTTCACTTTGTTTTAAATTTAAACTGAACATTTTAGTTCACAAAAATTATGTTACGGCATCCATAGTTACTATTACTGAGTGTCATTGAGAATTAAATGACCTTTGAACTCAAGAAAAATAGTTTTCAACTGGTGAGCAAATGAAATGAACTGCAGCGTTAAGCTAGCTATTGGGAGTCAAAACCACTGAATCTGAAATCAAGTCAAAGACAAAGACCAGCATTCCAACATACATGACAATAAAATGTGAAACATGATCAAAAGTTCTTCTCAAATTCATCTTTACGGCCTACATTCCCATAAAAACAGCTAAATATTAGACGTTTGGAGCTGAGATGAACATAATCTTAATCCAAACCAAACTAAATGTGTGATGCAAAATACCAAACATTCAACACTTGAAATGTAGAAAACTTGTGTACTGAACCACAGACAGTAATTCTATGTCAAAGTTGATGTTTAGGAACAACTTTTGTAAACAGGCGTCATTTGTAGCTTTGATACGTCATCAGAGCAACATGCAATACCAAAATCAAAGAGGTCAGAAAGTCTGTGGACAAACTGCATGTCATTTATAAAAATACAAAACTGATTTGATTGGGAGCAGCTGCTCACTTTCTCGGCATGTGAGTGAAAGGATGTCGGGAGTTTTTAAAAAAACCTCATAATTAGCGTTAAGCCACATTATTCAGCTCTAGTCCAATGGAAGAATCCAGCAGGGAAGAGCAGAACACGAGAGGCTTAAATACTGTGGAGTTTGATTACTAGTGGCTGATTGGAAACAGGGCGCAGCTGAGAGGGAAGGCCGAGAAGGCAGACTGAGGGAGCTGAACAGAGACTCAATCCACAGAGGGAAGTAAATAATAATTTAACAGCACAAAATCCAAAATGTGCAAAGAACAAAATACTAAAATAACTCAAAAACTAAATACAAAGGAATGAACAGATGTGTTAAGGATGAAAACAAACCCGAATGAAAGTCAAACCCGAAAACACAATAGCATTGAGACAAAACAACTAAATTTTTTTATTATTCTTACGGTAAGACAGAGCGCTTAAGTCGTTGTGTCAGATAATGAGGGAAAAAATTGTGTTTTATGCAGTAAATCTAAATGTTTCCTTAGGCTTGGAGGCAAAGAACAATAAACAAAAAATTACAAATCTTCCAACAATAAGAGAATAACATTGCCATGTTGCAGGTCTGACATCTCGTATTGTTAAATATATTAGACAACTTCTTAAAGGTTTTCCTGATTTAAAATAAAGGTTTGAGCTTCCAAAAACACATGAATATGCTCTGAAGAACAGGCTTTCTGTTCTGCCTCTGGAGATTAAGACTACACCCATTATCCCTGTGAAAGCATCTATCTGCATGCCGCTCGTTCCCCATCTACAGCTCGACTCGTAAATGCATGTGACGAATGATGGACGGATGACTGATCTATTATCAGCCACGGAGGATAATTAGCGAGCGTAGCGGCGCTGCTGTGACAGAATCCATCCATACACCAACTCACCATCTGCACAAATGTTTTTCCCCAGCACGCCCATTTGCAGATTCAAATTGTTCCGTTTACATCCTGTGTAGGTGAGCTGTGTGTGACTGAAAACCTGTTGGCAATTAACGCACACAGAAGAAACGGAGGTGGTTGGACAGTCTGCGCAGCTTTTGGGAAATTAGATTTTTTTTTTCTTTTGTTTGTTTGTTTGCTTGCAAACCTGTTAATAATTCATGCTGATTGGTTTTTCTCCTAATTCAGAGGCACCAGCTCTCTGTTGAGATTCTTTAGTGGGAATTCTTCCAAACAGGTACAGCTCAAAACATTTGAATATTGTGAAAAAGTTCAACATTCTTTTTTCCTTCAACATTTTAAATCTTTCTTGCATCAAAAGTGATGGCGCACAGAAGTCCACTTCTGCAAAATTCCTTTTAAAAGTTGCATGTTCACGTCTTTTCGTGGAGTTTGTCGTCACTCTACGGCGTATGATTTACAAAGTGTGGCTGTGACGGAATCGCTAGTCTTTTTCACCAAACATTCCCATCGTAAACCCGCCAAGACGAGGCGTCTCCAAGCTCTCCTCTGGCCGTTTAGAAATCACAAGTGGACAAAGCAATCTCCCTCACAGGCGCGCCGAGTGGTCGCTACGACCACAGAAGCGTAATATAACGCCGGTCTGTTTACCTGCCACACTACATTCAAAAAACATAAGGAAAGGGGAGAAAGGCACCTTAATCCTGCTTTGAACTGATTGTTGGAATAGGCTATTGGCTGAAGATCTATTGCTGAAAATAAGGAGGAAAAAAAGTTTCTTCTCTCATTGTGAATCTTGCCTTTCCATTGACACAAATTAAACCCGAGGCTCAACAGCATTTGAAAACTTGAGATGTGATGTTCATCCCGTGTAACTGAACTGGAACTAGTTTCCAAAGAGTAAAAGGGCGAAACTTTCAATCTGTAGACGATGCATCTGACTGAGGGCAGTTGAATACAAGTATCACATTTTGTTGTGTGTTTTTTTTATTATCATTATTTAGGAAAGCCACTGTGTTCGTTTACAACAAACTTATACAATAGCATGTTATCTGGCAGCTGAAATACTTAAGATTTCATATTTAGGTCAATAGCTCCGCTTCCATTTACCACAAAATTGCAGAAATTGGAATGATGAAAATAAACGGAAACACTACAATTTCGAAAGAATCTCATGTTTTGATACATTTTTTGCGCTTTAATAAGGCGTTTTTTTTTCAGCCGTGTGTTTCGCTAAACGGCAGTGGAAACACTGTTTCGCATCACGCCAGTTTGTATTCAGCAGCGAGGCTCTTATTTGTAGACCCCGCCCTCCTCGGGGCCACACACAGCTGGCTCCACCACAGCAGCTCATCAAAAGTTGAGTTTGTCATTCCAACGTGTTTGAATCCGTCGCTCTTCTGTAAAATCGCTGACTACAATTTCCCCAAACATTGCTGCTCCAACGCCTTATTAATAAGACGCCGACGCCTCCTCTGATTGGCTGGTAGATGGTGGGTGCTAGCATCATGGCTGAATTATGAAGATAATTCATAATTCGTAAGTCTTTACCGCTGTCGTGGTTTTTAATGACTTAAAACGTGAACAAGCTCATTTATGTGTGATTTTATTTGCACTTCTTACTCAATGGAAACATCTCAATTGCGAAACTGTGCTTTTTTTTAACATTAGCACAATGTGTCGAAAGCGTTTTGCGTAGATTTGTAATGGGAACGCAGATTAACTCGGAGGGTCACATTACCCTCCTGTACCGAGGTGGTAAAGTGTGGTTCCCTTTTTGTCCGTCTGTGTGTTTATGACGGGTACAGTTTGAGATTCAGTAACTGAAGGCCACAGAAAGTGGCATGAGTCCTCGTCCCCATCCGGCCATCAGCAGGCTGCTAAAGACACTTCAGAGTCCAGATGTCCAGGCAAAAGGTCTTTTCCTTTTTAGTTTTTTTGCTTTGGATGATTTTTTCATAAAATAGCATGGAAGTACTTCAAGCTATGCTCAAACAATAAAACTAGAGTCATAAAAACGGTTGGAAGGAAATAAAAGAGACCTCCTAACCAGAGATACATCACAGTTACTGTCAGTTTGTGTGGCTGACTGGTATCTCGTCGCAGCTCATTAACATGTAAATTGGGTCATTTTTGTTAGCATCCCCTTCATCCTTTCTTTCCTCCCTAGTTTGCCATCATTGCTGCTCCTGGTAGATCTGAATTCATTAAAGGTTTCCCGTTGGCTGTACAACGTCCGCTTTATTGATTTTTATTGTAATGAGAATTCCCAGAGAGACACTAAAACACAACTGAGACGTAAACTACAATACTGTCAAACCAAACTATCCTCCTGGTATTTGTACACTTTGAAACATCAGAGTTCCTGTTGAGCAACCTTAGCTGTGTAATCTCTCACACACTGCTTAGAAAGAGGTGAAGGCGTTATAAAGTTGAGAGTATTGGGCTTAACCTTTGGAGCTCAAATATTTACTCTGTGACTGAGAGATAAGTTGTAATCATTTATGCTAAAGAAATGTTTGCAGCAGCAACATTGAGCTCTGAATAATTTAAGCTTCCATCTAGCAGGAGAAGCGTTTGTTATCTGGTAAATGGTCGGGAGGGAATTGGAGTTATAAAAAGGTCAACGGGCAGTTTTAGTTTTGGAAGTGTACAGATGGAAGGTGAAGTAATGTCAGGACGCTAATCCGTTAACAGCTCATTTTTAGCTTGCCGCTTTTGCTAACTTTGAAAACGCTTAGCGCACTTAGGTTCCCCTAAATTATTTGTCCTGGTAAATTCTAATTTAAGTGCTAAATTACTTGGCTGTTTCGTGAAGTTGAATAAAGTTTGTCGTCCATGTTGAAGTTTTGGTTGTTGACTGTTAGGAATTATTCAAGTCATTAGCCGTTTATATCCAGGCTGTTATTCTGAAGGGAGAAAAGATTCAGACGTTCCATTTCCTCTCCTCAAAATCTATTTTTGTTCCCACTGATAACTTTATTTAAACAAAAAAAAAAGAAAACATGCAGGAACAAAATAAATAGGGACCGGTTGTTGAAATATTTACAACATTAAAACAGAACCATGGTTCAGATCCTCCCACCACAAACTAAATTTAAAAAACAAATTTATTATTCATTTACTTCACCCATAAGATGTTTGAAGAGTTCAATTTGGTCCAATTATATTGTGATTTGTTGAAAGGGATAGCAGGTGTGCAATTTGTGCATTGTGGAATACTTTTTCAACTAAAGTAGTATGAAAACTGACAAAATCTGGGAAAATGAAAAACTGAAATGTTCAACTGCAAACAGCCTGTTTTATGACAGAACAGCCAGTTTTATTGAATGATGAGGCCCAGTTAAATGTTGGCAGCAACCAGAACCTGTGAAGTCAAAGTTTCATCTTTAAACAAAGAGTTGACAAAACTGAGACTTGTACACAATTCAACACAATTAAAATCACCAATTAATTCACAGTTAAAAGAAAGAGCAACTATTACCATACAGTGTTGCATGCAGTCTACCATAGACACCAGAGTAAACAACCAGTCATTAAAATGTTGGCATTCTTGTATATACGACTGATTTGCAACAGAATAATTATCTCCAGCCGATATAGCATAATGCCATCCTTATTTTTTACAATGCCGTAAACTAGTCACTATTTTAAGTTCATAAAAGACTTACGTGTGCTGAGATTTTATGTGCTACTAATGGCAAAGGCGTAGACGTTTCAGTGGATCCGGTTAATGGCGATTCAGCAATAAAATCCCATCTGGTCTCATATTGTTAAAAAAAGGAAGAAAGATGGGTTTACAAGCAGTCTAGGCTTTAATTCAGTTTTAAATGAAATGGCAAAAGAGGCTCCCTCTCCTCCCCAACATCTGTAAAATCCTGATAATAACAACTGTAGAAAAAACAAAGATGAATTGGAATCTTGCAATGCAGGATTTGATGAAAACAAAAGTGTTTCTGCAAAGGAAACATCCGGATCGATGACGACACAAAGGTTTCAGGGTGAGTTGTTGGCTCTGGCATCGTGGTGGACGACCTGCTATGGACGGCTTCCAAACATTCCCACCAAGTCGGACGGACTTTTTACAAGATGACTGCAGCGGCTCTGACAGAAGAAGCCGTTCGGCTTGAGTGAGGAAATGATTTCGATCCATCTTGGTTCGAAAATGTTGAATTGCCAAGTAGCGACAACAATAAGGGTCAGCTTCAGAACTTAACCAGGTATGAATCTCTTCATATTCGATGTCGTTTATCATTTAATTCATTAGTTTATTCAATTAAATAATGATTTAGAACATAATAGTAAAACTATTATGCGCAAACAATGCGTCTCTTCTTCAGCGGTTAGAAAAACCTAAAATGTGTGATAGCAGGACAATAAGATACACGGGTTTGACCTGGAGAGAAGTGGCACTTTCTGAGAATAATGGTGCCCAAGATTATAAATGCTTCTCACAACTTTGTGTTAGCGATTGTATATTTTACAACAGTTTAATTATCCTTTATAACGGTTTGGTAAAAGAGAGTTATTCATATATGGATCCCACCTCCAGCACATTCCTGTAAATAGGTGCTTCTGTCAGAGCAAACAGAGCCCACCTAGACGGTAACATAGCTGATGATAATGAAGTTTGAGTCTGTCATACCTCGGCTGCAGGCTCGTGTAAAAGCACTTTAATTGCTTTTACACGACCAGACACACACCGTGGCCATTCAGGCAGCTTGGAGGTGGTGTGAGTGGAAACGTTTGTTCATTCGCTGCAGGCGCACAGACACCTGCAAATGACATTATTTGGTCTATTTGACTCATGCGGTTTATTAATTAATGTTTATTCATCTGTGGTGTCTTTGAGTTTATCCAAATCTGCACATTCATAAAACATCTGCAGCGGATGCAGGGAACCAAGGATTCTTTATATCCAGGTGCCTACAGATATCTGACTGCACCAACAAAGAGCAACACAGGAGCAGATCGCCACGGTAACATTTAAAGACATTTGGTTAAAAGAAATGAATTTAAAAAAGACCAAAATCAGACCACAATGTACATTTTTTGTCTACAAAAAATTGTAATGAGTGGAAAAAGACTCAACACCCTAAACACTGAAGGTCCAAAACAACCAGAGCTACAGTAGAATGGCTTAGAGTATGTGTTAGAGTGACCCAGTCGAAGTCCAGAGTTATTTTAAAAGGACAATGAGCAAACATCTCATCTCAGTCTCCAAATATACAAATCTTCCCCAAGAAACTCCCAGTTGGAAATAAAAAGTGAAATGTGTCTCTACAAAAACACACAAGGGCTGAATCAAGAATGTACCCCACTCTTTTCTGACCTTTATATGGAAATAAATGGAAAACTATACTTCATTTTCCACCAGTTCACAATTGTGCACCACTTTGTTTTGTTCCGTCACATAAAATCCTGTGAAAATACACCATTCTGTCGGCAAAATGAGGAATAATTTCAAGGCATCAATAATGCTGCAAGGCATTATTGATATAAGTGCTGAAAACTAGTAGATGCACCAATGTAATTTTTTTTAGAGAGAGCTGATCCTTGAGCTGTGAAAAAAGATATCTATGATGCCATTCTTTAAGAAAAGTGAGGAACTTTTCATTATTGTCAAAGCAAGGACAGGCTCTGCTTCCTCTGCAGATCTGTAGCTTTGACTGCCAGCGTTGTCTCAGTCTGTGATCTAATGTTGCTTTTGTGTTTCCTGATCCGTCACTGTGATATTCAACATAAGCCTAGACATGTAGGATTTTAATCTCAAAGCTGATTTCATAGCAACATTCTAATTAATACCTCTGGGGGCTTTAACTCCACGCTTTGTCTCTCAGCATTCCTACTAAGCATCAGCTACAGCATGTTAGAGTGACTGACTGTAAGGATGCATTCACACCAGCCCCGTTCGGGCCGCTTCAATCCGCCCACAAACCTGGATCTGGGTTCGGTTGAAGCAAACTCTGGTTTGGTTCAAATGAACATGTAGCGGTGTTTCCATTTCAAAATGTTCCCAAAGCTTCAACATTTCGCTAATGTTGAAAAACACAATATCACAATTGTGGGGCTTACATTAAATAAAAACAATGCAGTAAAAATCACACGTGAATAAGTTTGTTCAAACAATAAGTCGTTAAGTAATATCACCCTCCGACCACTTCCTGTCATATTCTTCTTCATAGTTTGTACTTGTGGCAACACTTGTATGATTAACAAAAAGTGTTTCCATTGCAGTTTCGCAAAATAAAAACCCATAAAACACCCACCTCGTCCTGGCGCCAAAACAATGTGACTTTATATAGAAAAATATGATTTTTCAAAATTGCAGTTTCTGTAGGAAATGGAAATGCAGCTAGTGAATGCCAAGTGGATGGGAGGCTGCCCCGTTAGGCCAAAGGGCTATAGCACAAGGGCATTCTGGGTAAATACAACCAAAACAAATGCATGTGTCTAGTTAAATGCTTTGTGGTCTTTTACCGTAGCCAAAAGAGGAATCCTACAGCTGCTCATTTCTGAAGCGACTCCATTTTTGTTTACATTTTGTGAAGAAGGAAGTTGCGCTAGGAAGTGTCTTCTGGAGAGGTTTTTGTGACGTTTCCTTCAGTAGTTCTTGGTGCAGCAACTCCACAGGCGTGGAAGGGAACAGGTTACTCAAAGGGTTTGGTTTGGTTTGTTTGATACAGTACCTTGTGAAAAAGAACCACATCCACTGAAAATGGAACAAATTTTGTAATTTTGTTCCCCAACGGAATTGGACTAAAAGGTGTGAAAACACCCCAAAAGATTAGTAGCTTCCTTCAATTAGTCAGATTTTTAAATAGGAGTTTAATGTCTTCTAAAACTACTATCTCATCCATTTGAATCCCATGCATCAATCACAATGCGAGATGTGTGTGTGTGTGTGTGTGTGTTTCCCCACCCACAGTGTGTGCATGGTGTTGATTCATAGCAGCTCTTACCATTAAAGTGAGCTGAAGGGCGCCGCTAATGGAGCGTGGACAGCTGTAGCTGTATTTCTATCACCAACCTGTACTTTTCCTATTGTACATCCCGCCACCTACTGTAGGACCGCTGTTCGTCTCCGCGGTGACAGCGGCGCTCATATAAATTGTTTAAGGCACAAGTGCTTAGACCTTTCCGTTGAAGGGCTCAGGCTTAAAATTTATGCTGCAGTAACCCACTCCAGAACGAGGGCTTGTTAAAACATACCAGAGTCTGTGTTCGAAATCCAAAGGAAAAGAAGTAACAAGCAGCCAGAGCAGGTGCAGAGAGAGAGGAGTGCAGGGAAGTAATAACAAGAGCGGATCATGCTGTCATAAGCCGACTGTCAAATCATTCTCTGCGAAGCCTGCGACTCTCGGCTTTCTTTAAATGTTTAAATGATGAAGTCGGGAGTGGCTGCTGAAAGGACTGGGACGAAGTCCATGTTACACACATCCTCACAACAAGCCGGCGTTTTTAATCCGGCCTGTCAAAGGAACTAGACGTGCTTTTAACAATTACGAGAAAGCAGTTATTTCTCGTAATTAACGAGAAATAACTATAGAGAAGAGAATAAACAAGTATAGCACTTTTTGCACCACCAATAGCAACTTCAGTAATTTTACACTACCATTATACTGAGCATCTGTTTACTCAAATGAACAAATTCCCAAAGCATTCATTGAACTGCAGACATCACCGGCCGTGTTTCCATTAACCATGGGATTTTAAAAAAAGTTTTATTGGCTCTTGTGGCCTTTATTTGATAGTGAATTAATAGGAAAGCAGGTAATGAGAGAAAGAGGAAGACATGCAGCAAAAGTCACCAGACCAGGAATCAAACCTGCGACGAGAACTAAGGCCTCCTTATGTGGGTTGTGCTTAACTATTTGGGGTCATCATTGCACCCCAAATAGATGTATTTCTGAAAACTGCAATGGAAATGCTTTTCCCACATCAAACGTGATATGATCAAGAGCCGGATGTTACTACTGGCAGGAACGACAAAGAAGACGACAGGAAGTTGTAGGAGGATGACACTCCTCCATAGCTCTTCTGTAAAATGGCCGACTCCAATTTCCCCAAAGCACGCCAAGATAGACGATAGACAATGAGCGCTAGTGCCATGGTTGAAATATGAATGTATTTCAACCAATCAAGTTGAAATACATGTCAGCAATCTATGTAACTGTTTACATTGGTTGCTGCCATGATTTTTAGTGACTTACTGGTGTTCTGTTATTACTTAGTTTTTGTAAAAGTTACATACTGCAGCTTTTAATGAGAGGTGTGAAAAGAGAAAACATGCAGGCCTTAGAGACGTGTGACAAAGACTGAAACCTCTGGAACAGTGGTTCTTAACCTGGGTTCGATCGAATCCCAGGGGTTCGATGAGTCGGTCTCAGGGGTTCGGCGGAGCCTCTGCCGCGGAGGTAAAGACACACTTGTGTAAAGTCGTGATGACACGCCCCGCTTGGCCATCACTTGCTGCAGAGGATCATGTTACATTGCTCAGCCAATCAGTGCTGCGGGGAATTTAGTGCCCGCAGTATCAGCGGCTGTCGTAGTTGTACGTCGCGTGGTTTCTTTCTTAATATTTTAATCCATACCAAATATGTCGAGCAAAACAAGAAGAAAATGAACAGACTTTGCTCTGAAGATGCACTTGCCAAGGTGAAGCCACGCCCCTCTGAACTGGTCTCCCAAAGACAGCAGAAGAAGTCACACTGATTTGCAGGTATGTCATTTGTGCAATACTTTATTCTGGCCCCAAAAAGTATTTTGTGGATTCAAAACGACAAAAAACAAATTAAATTTAAAATAAAAAAAATTAAGTTATTAAAAAAATTTTAATTCTTTGAAAAAATCCAAATTTATTTTTAATTAGTAAAATAGTAAAAAAATATTTTGGGGTCTGAAATTCTTTTATGGGGCCGAAATATTTTTGGGGGGCCAGAATAAAATAATACTGTAACTTGCTGTGAGTTCATGGTTTTGTTCTTTGAGCAAAGGTGACATTCATGCACGGCTCATTTTGTGCACCAGCAAAAAAACATATACCTATGTCTTGAATTTGGAAAAAAAAAATTATTTTATGTATCACTAAAGAAGGGTTCGGTGAATGCGCATATGAATCTGATGGGTTCGGTACCTCAAAAAAGGTTAAGAACCACTGCTCTGGAATAATGTCCCGTGGATGCTTGGCATAAACCAGATCATTCCAGGAGGAAAAGCAAACAAAGTACATACCAGCAGCGAAGTATGGAGTTGTAAGCATCGTGATTCGTGGGCGCCTATCATGTGCCCCATTAGGGTTCGGCTATACAGTAGACATGAGTGGAAGCCAACAGAAGGTCCTGGTGAAGACAGAAAGACGGAGTGTGTTTGTGTGCAACAAAAAAAGACAGTAAGTGTGTCACTTCATGAGATTAGATTCCTCTTTTGAAAAGAAAAGGCTTTATTTGCCGTTCAATATTGTCGAGCAATAACAGTCGTGTTGAAAGGGAAAGAAAGGTCTGGCAGACGGGAGGCAGATGGAGAGAGCAGAGACATGGAGGTGAAAGAGAGGCAGCAGAGTCAGACAAAAGAACAGAGGCAATGGGAAGACCGGGGGGGGGCGAGCCCTGGGGTATCCCTGCAGACAGAGATAGAAGGCTACAGCTAAATAAAAACAGAGGAGAGACAAAGGGAAGTATTGTGAGCGATATGAAAGCACTCTTTCCAATCACACACACACACACACATCCACACCCACACTCAATATGTGACAATAACACTGGAGTTTCTTCGGTGCGATTGAAGGCGTGATCTTTAATAAGAGCAGAGTGAAGATGTGCATTCAGAGAAGAGGCACCTCTTTTCTAAATCCCCGTTATTTTTTTTCCAATCAACAAGTAAAAGTTGAACACAACAGGAAGCTGCTGAGGCTGTTCCCCAGGCAACCGCAGGAACACCGGAGGAACTCCATGTTCTGCTGTGTTTCGTTCTGTACGTAGTTTTAAAGCACAAACAAGTAACTATGTTCACTTCGGTTGTAATGCTATGTGTATCAAATATGACTTAAAAGAAATATAACTTTGTAATTTAACGCCTTGAAATTCAGCTGCCGTCTCTTTAAGAAGCTCCTGTTCTTTCTGAAACTCCACCTTCAGGAAGTCATCACAGTATTTCTCCTCTATTAACAACGTTTTTAGCCGCGTTTCACAGAGAAGTAGCTCCTATAATGAACTCAGCAGATGTACAGTTCCTCCAGGTGTTTGCTAATTTCTGGTGGCTAGTCTGAAGGAGCTGAGCGGAAGGAGCCTTGGAGTAGCTTCATCCTCGAAAGCGAGGCTACTATCCACCCAGGCCTTTTGCACATCTGAATGGTTGCCATGGGAGATTAAAGGATTTCTCAAACATGCTTGAAGTAATCAAGGCAACGCTCTAGGTGTGATTTTGATGAGGGAATATTATCAGATGATGTGACTTTGCATCATACTTTCCCTTTAAAGTTTTGCCACTCAAACTAATGACATTAAACCACAATGGATTCTTTTTAGACGTGTGGCATGCGTATGGTCATTCCTCATTATCTCAATCACATTTACATCCAGGTTTTGTCTAGGTCATGTCAAAAAACCTTTTTAAAAAGACTTTTATAAACATTCACCGTTAGATTTGAAGCAGCAAGCAAGCCCACAACATAACAGAAGTTGTTTTTACTTCAAGAATGAGATGTTGAAGCGCTCTTAGAGTAATACTGGTAGTCTGGCCATTTTTGTTTTATAAAACTTACATAAAACATACGCAGCTTTAAAGTGATATCTTGATTCCAGAGGTCAGGTTACTATTCATTTGTTAGTTTTGCTAATGAAACAAATGTTAAAAATGTGGTTAATCAGTTATTATAGCATCTGAAAATAGATTAAAATAACTCCAGGTTTAAATAACTTTTCTCCAAGTGTTCTGAACTATATTTTAATGATTTTAACATTTTTAACTTATTCTGAATGATTGTACCAATATGTTATGAATGACTGTAAGAGCTTTTGTTAACCTTTGGATTGTTGAATGAACAAAACAACCAAAAAAGGAAAACTTCTCTCTTGGGGATTGCTGTGTTTTGGTGGTGACTGATCGTCTCTGGCAGTGTTGTGATAGCCCGTTGATTTAATGCTTTCCATTTTACACAATTGAATCAAAACAACCCCATACTGTCTCACAAACGTTATTGCCCCATACCCATCATCATCTATTTCTCAGCAAACATTCTCTCTGTAATATCGCATGACAGTCAGGAAGGAGATTGATAGCAGGCTTCTTTGCGGCATTAAGGCTGGATTATTATTAAGTTTTAATGTTTTTAGGTTTTCATTCTGTGGCTGTTTTATCACATTTTGTTTGGTGCATACATTAAGCTTCAAGTCAAGAGGTTTTTCTTTTGATGGTTTTGTTGATGTAGTTTTAGCATGTGAGCATAGGCGCCAAATCCAGAGCACCCAAGTGTGCCAGACAGCCTAAACATGTCATTGTTTTAATGACCATAGCAACGACTCATGCAACCACGGTGAGAATCATTGATATATATATTGTTATGTTACCCCACCAAATGAGCCTGGTGGACGTAACAATATATATATGACTGGAAAGGACAGCACCTATTAGCCGCTATAGCTAGTGACGCACAAGGCAGGCGAAAACTTCTAACTGCCCAAATAATGATTCATTTACATCATGTCATAATGTTATTCCCTCATCAAAAACACGAGGGAGTGTTGGTTTGATTCTTTAATATATGTTGGAGAAATCCTTTAACCTCCATGGAAACCATTCAGCACAGATCCTGGGAGGAGGTAAATAAGCCATTTCATTCCAGTGTTTTGTACCTGTGGCACATCTAAAAACTCCAGGACAGCGGCCCTTGAGGACTGGAGTTTGACACCCCTGCTTTACATGATTCTTTTAAAGTTTTTTATTTATCCATAAAAACCTAGCCATATGTTTTGAAATTCCCCGTCAAATATCAGTGCGGTGGACCAAGATCATCCGAAGTTCAGAGACTCAATTTTCAGCCCTATTTTTGTTTTCTGCTTTCGCTCCTCTTGCATGTTTTCCAGGTCTCCCACGTCGCCCCGTTCTCCCCGTCACCGACTTCTCTGCATAGGCACCAAATAAGACCGTAGACCATCGTATTAATGGACCTCTGACCCCTTCTGTACTCTGTCTGAATCTCAAAAACTGACCACATGAAGCATAAACCACACACAACAACACAAAGCTGTGTGTGGCCTGACACAACCTAGATTCTCCTGGCTGTTTGAAAAGAGGAGGTTGACTGATCCCCTATAGACTCTGGAATCGTGAAAGAGAAAGCGAGACTCAGAAGGAAGGGACTAAAGGTCAAAGCTCAGATGAGAGCGAGAGAGACAGGAAAACAAAAACAGCTAGCGCTACAGTGAGCTAGTGACACGAGGAGATTCCTCCTGGGAGACGTGGAAATGAGATTCATTGAAGAAGGCTGGGGGAGAAATTAAAGTTTCACAGAACTTAAAGTAAATCCTATTCATAGGGAGCAATTTTCATATGCATGCAGCATTTCTCACCACACGCACATTCCCAGACACACAAAGGTTCTCTCCTTGCTAATAAGATCCATAACACTCGCCACAGAGGCAGACGGGGACCATTCAGCCCACACAATGCCTGGGTTATGAAGCCTCGAAACGGCAAAGATAGCTGCTTAATGAAAAATAATTATAATAAAACTAAGAGAGGGTGTTATATTTGGAAAGAGTATGTCATGTTTTTGTAATATTTACCGTAATGGAGAGAAGCTTAACTCGGCCTTATGCAGTCAGACTAATGAGGAATCACTTGTTTTCAAGGCAGGAGTTGTCTAAAACCGTTTTGCCCTTGGAATGATGACTTAATTAAAGATAACTTGTGTACCTGTTGTTTTGAAATAGGAAAAGACTGTGTGACCCTAACCTTGACCACCGAAACCTAAGCAGCTCATCCAACAAGCCAAGTATTTCCTCTTGGCTTGTTGGAAAACCACAAGGACAGTTGCACAGTTTATATGATGAACTCATTAGGAGTAAAGCCAGGACTATTACTAATCATCCTTTTCAACCGCTTCACCAATAATACCTTCCAATGTTATCATCAAGGATATGATACGGCGTAGGACCGCATGTAAGCATTGACTTGTCTGAAAAGCAGTTAAAGGAATAAACTCTGAAAGGTTTCTCCTGGCGAGAAATATGATTTGCTGCTTGTTGAAAAAAAAATGCTATTCAGTTGCACATTTCTTGATTTTTGATAACTGCACAGTATTTAATTCGGTTCTTACTGTCCAGGATATCATTCCTAATTAAGTTATTTATTTTTATACTTTTATCTTTGTGTAACTCTACATGGCTGGGCTTGTATTATATTCTATTGTCTTTAATGTTTTTATATTCTACATAAAACTGTGAGGAAGAAAACATGAAAACATACACATGGTGGGTAAAAACCACAGAGAAATTTCATTAGGCGTGGACAGTAAAGTATTCAAATTTGTAAATTAGTTTTTACACTATAAAAAATGTGTCATTTGTGTTCTGGTAAATCATTTTTTAACAGTGATAACATGAAAGAAAACACACTTTTTGCTGAACAATAACAGAAGATCTGAAAGAATCAAACAAACTGACCTTGTGGTCAAGCAATCCCCTCTGCACATGTAGTTTGATACATTAGAGTTGATTTGTGAAAGCAGATCAAATCATCAGAGGTTTTGCCCTGAATAACTGCCCAATAATGTCTTTATTAGACCATAAACCAAAGTTTCAATTCACCCAAGGCTCTCTGACCTGTTTGACTGGAAGATGTTTCTGTGGTTCCAATGTTGTTTCATGGTCTATTAAAGGTTCCAGCGGAGGGTTGCAGGAAGTGAAAGGCTGCGTCCTTTGATCTCCCGCCATACTCACTTCCTGTCTACATGCTGAGCAGACTACTGTCTGCAACACTAACGACCTCTTCCAAATTATCCCAAAATGTAAACAAGAATGGAGGGGAGTGAAATTTTAGTGGCTGTACGATTTCTCTTTTGTCCTACAACCGCGGGAGAAAAGACAACAAGTCGTTTGTAACGTGACGATGATGAATCTGAACGTACACTCTGCACACGCGCCGCATATCGAGATCATTATGGTCCATATGTCGACAGCTGAGTCAGAACTTTGCAGTTGGACTCTGCAAAATGGCCGAAATGAACAAGAATGTGTTGCTTCTCATATACACTGTGACGGACGGGAGTTCTTTGGGACGAGTGTAAAATTGAAAAGACGTCAACCAGCTGTCAGGCTTAGCGAGTGAGGAAACACTGTGTTGAGTCTGACATTATGAATGGGTGCTTTAACTAATAGCTCCTCTGGACAAAGTTTAATCCGGATATTTGGACGTCTCAGCAGTTGCTGGAAGGAGGGTGCCAAGGAAAGGGAAAAAAAAAATATTGCTTAATTTGGGGATGCTCAAAGCTCACCGAACCTGATCTTCTTTTTAACATTTTTGAAACCTCTGACAAATTGTGGTTTCTTTTACTCACTTGGAAGTTTCGTTTTTTGTCAAGGTGAATATAATTACTAAAAGTTTTAAAACCAAGTTAATTTTGACTTAAAACTTTGAGAATTAGCCAGGAAGTTGAAGCAGGAGAGACATGGTGTTTGTCAGGATTCAGTTTTACAACCACAGCAAGAAAACATCTTCATCTGAAGAAAATTTACAGTAAAGAAAACCCAGAAATATAAACTGATAGAAAATCAGAGGGATTAGAAGTAGGCTACTCACAATAACAAATGTTTCTGGATGATAAATTATCCCAGAAGTTATCGCGATAAATGATAATATTGCTGTTTTGAGACCATTTTAATACAATGGTAATGAATAATGATAGTGAAAGAACACGTTCTCAAAGATCAATACATTTTATATTCTAATGAACATGTTACACTGGAACTGGAAGATATTTCAAATATTGAAAATAAAGAAATAAAACAAATAAAATGGAATTAGGAAGTCTGTAAGCAAAACCATCCTTCATAAAAATGGCTGGTTGAGGCCAAAGCACCAGACTGAAGACTTTTATGATCCAATTTTTGATAGAAAGAGAGAAAACCGATAAATCATGGAAATAGAAATTACTGATTGGTTTATTGCTTATTGCCACATTCCTAATCAAAAGAAGAGGTGTATTGTCATAATCTGATAAATTTGGAGAACTTTTACAGTTAAAGTCAAGATGACTGAATGCTGAAAACGAATCAGATGTTTCACCAACGTGCAGGTGGGAGGGTTTGCACACTGATCCAACCAGCCTGCAAAAGGTTTTAGATGTTTTTGTTTCACATTTGCACTTCTTTGTCACATGAGAGGAGGAAAAAAGCGATTTTGTTTTTTCAGTCTCATTCCTTTACGTCACAAAAAGCTGACTGCTTTAGGGTGTGTAAACTTTCGAGCCGAGTACATCCCGTCTCGTTCCAGCGATCTAGAGTGCGTGTCATGTGGTCAGAGCCCAGAGTTTCACCTCTGATGATGAGAACATAATCTCCCCAGCTGCAACACAGAATACAACAATATCCTGGAATATCTAACAAGCCCGACGCGTACCGCTGCGACCCGTCTCCGTAAATGATCTCATTTCCTAAATTAGCCGACGCAGATGCAGATGAGGCCACGGCATACCAGAGGAACGCCGTTCAGTACAGATCGGGAGAAAAGATCCCATTGTGATTGCTCTCTTAAGCAATCACACCCTTCCTTCCCCCCATCCTGAAAGCCCCTGTGGAGTTAACAAGCGCGGTTCTTCAAATGGATTTCTAATTGCCTTGTTTAGACAAATGGGCCTCCGTAGAAAGATGCTACTCAGGCCGCCTGTGATGCTTCTCCCAACCGTCTCCGAAGGTGGAAAATATCGGCCTTTTAAAAGCGCTTTACAAATAACTTTTTATTAAACACAAGAATGAAAAAACGCTCCGGCTGAAAATGTGTGGCAAAATGTAAAGGTGCTGTTGGTGTTTTAGTAAAAAATCTAAAGGAGAAGTGCCAAAACTTCACTGGTACTTTGCACTGTGAACTGGTTTGTAGTTTTTTAGTTTTCATAATTTTTTTTACATCTTTACTTCCTAGTTTAGTCAAGTGTCTCTAGCCTAACAACTTTATCGAAGTATTTTAACAGGTGGTTGGAATATTTTTGGCAATAAATTTGTATATTTTGGAAAAATTAGGACATTAGATGAAATTATTACTTCATCTGTTATTTAGTTTCAAACTTTTCAGGCAGGTGGTCAGAAAACAATAATTGAGACTGAAAACTATTATTTAGTGATAATCAGGTGGTGCCCCGACTTGGAAATGTACTAATTTTGCTAATTGCTTTTGGCATTTTTTAATAATCATTCATCAAAACAGCACCATGTTTTTCCTTTCACCAGTACATTTTGTCAGTATTCCTAGTAAAGTTGGAGTTAAAGTTTACGATACGATACGAGTTCTCTGCAGTTCTTGTTTTTGGTCCATGTTTGAAAGCGGCACCAGACCACAGCGGTGAGCCGCTTGTGACGCAATCAGTGTTGTTTTTCTATCTTCAGAGAATTAGACCAAAGAAAGAGATGATTTCAATATGAAACAATAAAACAAATCTTCTCGGTGAAATATCATTACTATATCATCACTTAAAAATGTCAAACAGGAAGTGAGCTGTTAGGTCTGTGTAAATGTAGGGCAAGCTGTTCATCTCTCGGAAAAAACTGTCATCCTTGACGAGACAACAAAAAGCTTCAAAAGTGTTGATTTTAAAACAACCATGAATTTTTGCATGTCTTTTTAAAAACAATTTTTAATAGCCACGACACGAGAACCCAGAGAGGAAGTCAATGGCGTCTCACGCTGGAGTTACAGAGTCTTGTCTCCGCGTTCCTGAAACAGATTACGTCCTGCAGTTAAAACAAAGAGAAAGCTGCTGTGTGGAAGGAATAACGGCTGGAAACGGATGAATAATCGGCGCTTTCATAAATTAAAGACGAAAGGCGGGAAAAAGGCTCCCTGTCATCACGAGGGCATAGAGGTGTGTTAAAAAACGAAGAACAGGAAATGATGAATAAATTGACGTGATCGACGATAATTACTGTTTAAGATGTTGTTCCACTCAGGTCTAATTTGATCATTTAAATCACGAGAATTTCACACTTTGATTTGTGTTCGTCGCCTTGAAAACTAATTGGGAGTAAAGCCTTCGTCTCGAGTCTGCAGTGAAAATGAAAGCCACCGGAAGAAAAGAAAAGAAACAGACACATTGTTAAGGTTAATTAAGTGGCGTTACCAAAAGAAGGAAAGAAGAACTAAATGTCAGCGTTAGAGCAGAAAGCGTCCCGTCAGCAAGGCGACATTTTTAAAACAGATCAGAGAGAAATATCAAACAAACAACACAACGCCGTAATCGAATGTGGGTTCATCTGCGGCGGCGGCTTCGTGTGTTAAAAGCCTCACGTGGCAAAAACACAACTCTGTTATTTGGCGTTTATCGGTCGTATATGTAGAGATTAAAGACAATTAGAGCGGAACAACGACCCTGACCTGACCCCAGTGCTCTGCCAGACAGAAAAAGTAGAGCGTTAAATATCGTTTTGTTCCTGGACTCAGGGGTTTCAATAATTTTTTTTAAACTGCTAACTTTAGAAGATGTGCTGTTTTTGAATTACCGTATTTTTCGGACTACAGGCGCACATAAAACCCCTATATTTGCAAAAAAATCGGCAATGCACCTTATATTCCGGTGCACCTTATGTTTTATTACGACTTTGGTAAGCAACGAAGCCACTCCCCTTGATTGTCGAAACATAATCGCTGCTGGTCAGAAACCTCGTGGAGTCAGCTTTCTATGCTGTCTAGACAGACTTGTTTTGGGGTGGCATGGGAATAGAGCAGCTGCGAAACAATTCAACATTAAGGAATCAATGGTACGGAAGTGGAGGAAACAAGAAGATGACCTGCGTCAAGTAAAGAAGACGAAGAAGAGTTTCCGAGGGAACAAGGTATCGGTCTCAACTGTCGTCCGGCTTTCACGAAGGCCGTAATCATCAATGAACAGCCAAGCAACAGCAACGAGACTGAATCGGATGATGACGAGAGGGGAGGGTGAGCTTGATGCCGCTATCACTCAGCTGTTAAATCCCGACACCGAAGACGAGGAATTTGATGGATTCGTAGAAGATGAATGATTGAAAAAGTGACTTTTTTGTGTAATATTGACAGTTATTGTTAATGATTTGAATAAAGTCTGACCTATCCGACTACCGTATTGTGTTTCGCTTTATGCGCCTTATAATCTGGTGCGTCTTATATATGAAAATAGATCTGTTCACTGATACTGCGTCTTATAATCCGGTGCGCCTTATAGTCCGAAAAATACGGTATGTCAATTGTTTGCACCCTCAGAGTTCTAGCGCTGCAAAAATACAAAACATCACAGAATATTCTTGGTCTGTAGTTTCTACAGCAAATATCTTAGTTCACTTGAAATAAGACAAAACTAACACAAGTAACTTTGCAGCAAGAGGAGTTTGTTTTAAATAAATATTTTCTTAATACTGATTAAAAAGAGTGCTCAAAACGTGGGAAAATGTCTTGATGTAGGTGAAAAATGGAACTAGTACTTTAACAACATTAAGGAATTGACTTAAAACGAGCTAATATGTCTTGCTGGAATGTTACTTGTAAGTTAGTTTAGTCTTATTTCAACAGCAAACTGCAGGAAAAACACAGACTTTATTTGTATTTCATGTGACCAGAAAGTGAAGCAGCATTAGGAAGTGGCAGGGTAAACAATGATGTTCAGTTTAGTTTTTTTTTACAACTAAAAATCTGTGGTGTGCATTACAGCCCTTCATCTTCCCTGGTCAACATTTCATTAATTAGTCGCACCTGGTTCCCATGACACCCATCCACCCTCCCAGTAATTGAAAGCTTGTCAGTTTCCTCACCTCTGTGTCAGATCTTGGCCTGCGCTCCATTGTATCTTTTCCTCCATGCTGAAGTTTATTCCTCAAAGTAAACCACAGTTACCAGCGTATGCGCCCTGAAAAAGTAAGGTTTAAGAATTTACACAATTCCTTGACTTTGAACTTCAGCAGGAATTAATTAAATTCATAAAGCTCCTTTCTGGGAGTCGTGACTTTGTGAACAAAGGGACGCGATAAAGGCTTAAATCAAACAACCAGGAGGCCAAATTTTGAAAGACAGCTCTCATAAAGACCGACTTCTGAAAGGTTTTCCTACAATGGAAGCCCATGAAAGTCAGCTGAATAAAACGTGACCCCGAAATGATTTGACCTTACAAATCATAAACAAGGTTGTGTCTGATTTTTTTCCCCTTATTTCTTTTTTTTTTTCCTGTTAAAATCAAAGCGGGCCGCTGCCCTCTCGGGTCCTGCCAACCTGCGTGGCTTGTTAAAACTCCAGTGGAAGGTAGAGGCACATTTAAAAACACAACAAAAGCAACTAATGAGAACGCCGACACGTCCTGATCTCGGCTTGAACGTTCCGCAGAAAGGTTAAAGAATAAGTGGAGTTATTGTCCGGCGCTTAATCTGCTGCCAACACTGCTTTTGCTCTGCTTTTCACATTTCTGAGTCCATTCAGTCCGGAAACAGTCGAGGGAAACAAAATCTAACTTTTTGAAAAAGTCAGACATGTCGGTTGTGGATGTTTAGGTGAATAAGAGCTGTGTACAGAAATGAAAAAAAACAACAACAAAAAAAAAACAGAATTGTTCCAAACTCTTGAAGAGAAAAGAATTGTTTATAAAGTTGGACTTCGTAGTGTCTGAATTAGTTGCACCATCTTCAGTCCAACATAATAATAATAATAATAATAAAGGCTAGATATATTATTAATTCTGTCTATGTCTGATAAGCTGGAGGCTATTCCAGCAGACCAGAGTACAGCCTGTACTGGTGTCCGTTATAATGAGAACACGGTGCATCAGTATTCTCAACTCCTGCAAAACCTCAAATTTCTCTTTTGTTTTTAACTTGTGTAACACTAACATGGAGCGATCTGATCACTTTAAAATGGAAGGAAGAAGTTTGTCAAATTTGGTCAAAATATTTCACAAATTAAATATTGACTAGTGTCAGATTGGACAGACAACACGCTCACACATCAATATGCTTGGATCTAGACGCCAATATTGCAGCTCTGGCTGCTTGTTTATGTTCCTACAAGTTTGCTAGTTTTCTTCGCAGTATTGTACAGTATTTATGGGCAGATATTTTCCCAATAATTCAGACTAGATTACTAGATTTTTTTCCCCATAAACATGGAGCTTTTCTGAAATTCCTCGTGGTGGGTGGATCGATCCAAAATACCGATACCAAATCGATATCAGTATCGGATCGATACTAGCGTTTTAACATTCATACTTTAGTTTCAGATTTCATCTTGACATTTTATTTTGTTTTAATTTTGTCCGTTTGTTTTGTCTTTTTACATTTTGCTTTTTTATTGTTAATCATATTAATTTGAACTTAAACGTATTTTGTAGACACCTACAAACTTTGTTCACATTCAGTTTCAGGTTTGAATGAAATAATTTAAAGCAAAAACAAAACAAAAAAAAACCCCACCGCTAGATCAAAAGTTTGATGATATGTCAAAATAAATAAAAAGTATCGGTATCGGTGATACAGACTTGCATTTACCAGGTATCGGATTGATACTAAAATATCCAGTATCGCACACGTCTAGACTTTTTATTAAGATTCAATCAGATTCAAGATTCAATCAGAATTGCGTCTCATGTCAAACACAACATGAGACGCAATCGGATCTGCACCAGATAAAGCATGACGCTGCAAATCTGGATGTAAATGGTGGCTTAAAATTAATGTTTTAAAATTATGAGAGAAGTTTGTGTCAGTGAAACGTGTCACACCACAATCCCACCACTCTCAGCTCTGACTACACATCCAAAGAGACGTTTGTATAGAAACTACAGTCAATGCTCCATTAAGGGCTATTGCTATTAGTTGTGCTTTCCCTTTATCACCTTCCTATGTCTTATGATTTTGTGACAATGCTGCCGACTCTGAATAACTTTAAAATCCTTCCATAAATGGTTCCATCCATTATTACTTCCATAAACTTCAACATTAATGAATCAATGGTACGGAAGGGGAGGAGACAAGAAGAAGACCTGCGTCAAGTAAAGAAGACAAAGAAGAGTTTCCGAGTGTCTTTTGGACACGCGGGTCGCTTTGAGGTCTGATTGCGGACTCATCATTCAGTAGCATGAACGACAACAGAAACCAGCATCAAAATATTGAGGATCCAGATGTGCTGTGTGAACTTAACCTGTGAAACGTAGAGAGGAAACTACAGTAGAAACTAAATGTAATCTGGTTCTATCTCCATGTTTATCAAAGCAAAACGTATTCAGAACAATGTGATTAAACACTGCTTAGTGATTTTTATGGTCAGACATTAGCAGGCAGCTTTCTGTTTGAAATGTACTCTGCCTCATTCAGAATTTATTTATTCATTGATATTTTTTATGCTGTGGTGGCACAGGTGAAAGCTTAAAAGGAAGATACTTCAGCTGGGCATCAGCGCCATGAAGAAAAAGAAGAAATGAAAACAGATTGAAGCGTTTCAACCAGAACTGGGGTTTGAAAGACAGATGCAATAACTTCCTTCAGTAATTGATTTTAGAGTGCATCTATTGTCTGTGCTGTATCGCTATTGATAAACTCAAAGTTAATAAATAGACAAATAAAGCAAAGGAAAACTACAGCTGAACGTTACGTGACAGCTTCTCAAACTTAGCTGTGTCAACTTCTGATTTAAAAATGCTGTGATGAACTTCACATTTGGCTTTCTCTGCCGCTAATGCTAACACCATTCTCATGGTACTCATTTTCTCACACTGTTTAATTAAAGGTCCTCTGGCTTTAATGAGTCTTACCCTCTGTTGGTCTGTACTTGCATCACTCGTTCGAGTCGGGCAGTGAGGTAATACTTTCAGGGGCAGAGACTGCTGCTGAGTAAAGTGATGAAATGAGAGCATATCACATGCAAACCACGATTTTAACAAAGTGATCAATTATGACTCTATTTCAATGCCAAACAAGGTGAAAAGCTTAAAACTTACCCAAAAAAGTGTGTCGTCCTGACTCAGTGTCAAACTAAATCATGTTGTACAACGAAAGAGGGCGAAGTACAGCAGCTGCGTTCCCACTGAGACAAATGGAAAACGCACTACAGACATGTTGCTAGGTGACGTCACGCGGGCAAGAGCCCAAAACGACTGCTAGCTAACGATGACTGCCACTGGTTTTAACTGTCAAATTATCATCTTTAATTTCCACCTGATGTGTAAAAAAAGAGAAAAAGGAACGCAGTAGCAATAACTTAACACTGCAGCTACTAGAAAACAAGGTCCAAGGGTGAACTTTTAAGAAGTCAGGACAAAGTTTAAAAAAAAAATAAAAAAAATGCAAAGGAGAGGGATGGAGGTCAGTCATGCTAGCTTGACTTTGACAACCTTTACATGTAGATGTGATTTGGACTTTGGTGTGATTTGGTTCCGCTAAAACAAGTTGTGTCACACATTTCTGATCAGACAGATCATTAGTAGAGCAGGTGTCTAAATTAACTAATCAACCACCTCAATCACTTATTAATAATCACAAAATAAACATCAAGCCTGAAAACATAAAACTGTAACAGACTGAATGTTCTGTTCTTTGTGTAGGAAATGTTTGCGTGTTTTTTGGACTAGTGGAGCAGTCGTGGAGCTGATGTCAGCCAGTTGCTATGGCTACGGGTCTGCGTGTAGCGTAGCAGACACAGAGAAAAAACGTAAGACTAGGAGTGGTTTTGAGCTATTATTCTACAGTTTTTCTGCTGCTTTCTTCGTTTTGCTGTGGCGCACCACACTAAATTAATAATACCTACATTACATCTCCAGGTTTTACTTGACGTGGAGTAAATTCTGCGGCAGAGCGGCTATGGATGGCATGTAAAAGAATCGTCTTTTTGCCCTCTGACAAAATCAAATTTGTCCTCTTGGTAATGTATAATAAATAGAGATTGAATGTTGGTTCTTTTAATGAGACTTTTTAAACTGTTATGTTGAGATGTTTCTATGGTCGATCTACTTCAAATGCATACTGTTCACACAAGCCTCACTGACCCTGGAAAATGGATGGATTATATATTTTTTTGTTTTTTTTAGCTAATATTTCAGTCATTTCAGTGGAGATGATAATAAAAAACAAAGTGACTTTGAAATCTTACAGTATGTGGGGCAACTACCTGCAAGGATTCGTTCCTACCACACGCCATACTTGCTCACACCAAACACTCATTGATAATCGGAGCCAATTTGGAATCATCAGCTAGCCTCACCCGAAGGAACGATGGGTACGGAAACCTGTAGCGGAGAAACGGCAAACCCTAACTGCTTTTGAAAAATATAAAAGCGTGTGTGTTTGTGTGGCTGGAGCGCTTCTAGTTCATCATCTAAAAATCACAAGTCAGCCACACAATGAGCGCCGTGCTGCACGCATACACAAACAGATTTTAATAATCAGACACACATGAAGTTTTCAAAGAGATAAGAGGCAACACAATGTTGTGCCTTCTCCCCTAAACCCTGAGCTCCAATCTGATTAGAGGGAAGATCAAAGCCAGGCAGGCTTTTCTGCATGGGGCCTGACTCTAATTTGCCTAAGGGGACCCGGAGCACAAATAATAATCTTTTTTTTTTTTTTCTTCATACGCTCAGGTTCCATGTCTCTCTTTCATTTCACTTATTCTTGTTTGTATTGTACTCTTTTTATGTGTTTGTGTTGCTTTTTTAAACTGGGTTCTATAGATATTTCCTCCCCACTGATCGGCTGTTTGTCGCTGCAGCTCATAAATTTTTCTGTTGTCTTATTTCAAACTTTAATTTCTCTCTTTTAATTTCCTTTTAGTTCTCATGTCTATACGAAACAAAAACTCTGTTTGCCAAGAATCTCGTTGGAGGAAACCTATTGGCACTAAATCTGGATCAACTCTGGTAGTTAACAAATATAAGTGACTAAAAACATCTTATTTGTTATTATTCAAATTAGTACATTTAAGAATGGAACCACGAGCAAATAACTATGACTAATATTATGAGTTTGATGTCATTTGGTCTGTATGTATATCTATAAAGGCTTTTCTGAGTTTTGCATCATGTTGCAATAGTATTCCCTCATCAAAAACATACCTGCAGTGTTGCTTTTATTCAGTAAACATGTTACGAGAAATGCTTGAATCTCCAGAGGCAAACATTCAGGGGGGCTTAATAGCTTGCTTTCACAAAGCTCCACCTTCTACCACGAAGCTCCGCCTATTTCCTTGAAGCTCCGCCTTGGACCTGCAGTCACCAGACAAAAAAATAAATAAAATCTGTCATGTAATTTTAAGTATTTTCTCACTTCTCATCCAATATACAGGTAATTAAATAAATTCACTTAAGTTAAAAAAAAATAATAATTTTTTTGTCTTTTCCTGTTTGTTGAATGAGAACAAAGAGGAAAAAAAGTGAGTTTTCTTTTCACTTCTGACAAAAAGAAAACAAATAGATTAAAACGTTATTTATTAAAATATAATTTTCCACTGTTGGTTGTTTGCCGTAGAAATGAAAGAAATATATTTTATACAATCAGAAACACTTAGTAGGAAAAACTTGATTTTTGATTGTTTTTAAATTATTTTGGACACTGTTATTTTAATTTTTTTTAAGTGTTTTACATATGGACAAAAAATTTTAATATTTTAATCAGCTCTCTTAACTATACATATACTATATATATATATGTGTGTGTGTGTTTGTATTTTTACTTGCACCTTAATTTTCTTTTTCTCCCGACTTTAAAAGTAAAGTAAATCAGAGAGAAAATGGGTTTTCAAAAAAATGTTCTACCTTGCCTTTCAAGGCTTCTGAACGTTTCTCAATAACTACAGTATTTTTATTATTAAGCACCAGTATTAGTCAGCATGTCTTGAATGACTGTCAGTGTTCCCATCCTTGGCTGATACACAGGGACTTAGAGAATCCATTAATCGTGTCAGACCTCAGCATGATACCTTTTGGACAAAAGAAGGCATTTCAAAGAAACTCACAAAGCTCCTATGAGGATCTTGTACTTGACAGGTGACTATTATTGTGAATAAGCATCTCTGACAGTTTGGTTTAGCAATATGGAAAAGGGTTTTATCTCCCTTTCTACTTTGAAAAGGTTAACATCATGCGTCTTACAAAGAGGAGTGTTATATATGTGGAAGGTCCCAGCAGGATGCTGACAGGTGAACTCTGCAGCTCTGCATTGAGCAAAAAAAGTTGAAGGTTGTAAAAAGAAACTTGTCAGAAATACAAAGCTGTTATTCCCTGTGTTGTCAGCAAAAATACGCAGACAGGTCACGAGTTTAATACATCCAGGTCAGAAAAACATTTTATTAGGTCACTGGACAAACCAGCTTAGCCGTATGCTCATCCCCGTCTTCACACTTTGTCTTGTTACAGTCTCAAACTTTTGTTGGGATTTTATGGGAAAAAGGCTAAAGTTGAAAGCAATATTATTTGTATTCAACCCCTGTTTATTTCAAGACCACTAAATAAAATCAAGTGCAGCCAACTGCCTTCAAAAATGACTTCTTCACTTTTACACCAAGATACTAGAGGCAGAGGCAAAGTGTGGAAACAATGGCAGAAGTTTCAAACAAAGGATTGCAAGACTTTGTCGATATTCCGCTCATGTCGCAAAAATCACAATTTTGCAATTGCTGTTTTCATTAAATAAGATACAATTTCAAAACATAAGTTTGTTAATGCTTTAAGTTGTTAAATATTCTGTGCCATCCTCCTACCACTTGATGTTGTATTTTTTCCTGTCATTTCCGCCAGTAGTAAGATCTCTTGATCGTGTGACGGGAACAAAGTGTTTCCACTGCAGCTTTGTGAAATACACTAATTTCGACACAACCAAAAAACCCACCTCATCGTAGTGCAAAACCCGTTTTAAGTTATTTTTTTTGTAACGGATAGTGAACTTATTTAAAATAAATTGCCCAAATAATTTATATTTATAGACTATTTAAAGTAAATTAAGAATTTTCTAAATTAAGTATGACGCAGATTGTTTATGGATGTTTGTCTGTTTTGATTAGCATTTTGTTGGTTTTTTATTTTGTTTTGTTTGATGGTATTTACGCTTTGTAATGTTTTGGGTTTTTTTTTTGTTGTACCTCTTGGGCTGCCGTAACTAATGAGGGCAGGCCCCTTTAAAGGCTGGTAGAATCGTCGTGTCAATCAATAACTTGAACTGTCAAGCTGATTGGCATGAAGAAATCAACACTTAGTGTTCCCCAGTGAAAGCAGCGAGGTACGTTTTGTTTTGTTGTTTGTATTGTAAGTTTATGTTTGTATTCTAATATTTGTATATGTTTTAGTTTTCACGGTGACTGAGGTGACTGAGGTGATTCTGAATCATCCCGTAAAAGAAAAATAAAAACGCCAAATTCACCCGTCGAGACTGGCTGATTAAATCAAGTGTTGGGGAGCTGCTACATTTTTAAATCGGCACGTTTCCATTGAGCAAATTTATTTTCTTAATTCCAATTTGAGCAATTCCATGGTCAATGACAATTTTATACTTGTGGTCTAACTTGTGGAAGTCAGGCTGTAGGGTTTTTCCTAATCCGTTACTAATTGTTTCTAAAGACAACTCAATTCTTTCATTGACTTTCTATATTTTCCAGCCGTTCATGAGAGTTTTTAATAAGAACTAAACCAGTGGGTTTACATAGGGACATCAGCACACTGCTGGAAGAAATGGTCAAGGTTTAGATTTGGGGGAAAAAAATCCCACCTTGGTATAAGCTTTAAAATTCCATTATCTGCTGTGCGAATTGAACCATGTGGCCCTCTTTATTCCTCTGATAAAAGATGGCGCCCACTGCTACATTCACGGTGGTTAGAGTTTGCCCTACACGTTCCACTGTCGGCTCAGTTTGTGATTGAATTTCTACCCCAGGCCTCTTCAGCATTGCCTCAAAACGATTCCTCTTCATTTTATGAAGGCTGAATGCGACAAGACATGCCTTTGAGTATTTCAATTTCTGAGGAGACTCCTAACTTTCAGAGGTTAGTGAAATGAAATGAAGTCATTCATGGCACATTAAACTGAATCCATGTCTGACTTAGTGCCCATGGCTTCATAAGCCCAGCAGTTTAGATATTATACTTTGAATGATTCCCAGAATAATGGAACTGCTGCTCATATTCTGTGATCTCAAAGAGCTAAACTCTGCCGTACATTCAGAGCAGCACGTATCACGGGGAACGCTTTGGGAAGTAGCGTTACCATTGAGTTCCTAAACTGATAATGAAATGAATGTGGCTAGTAAATAAGGAAGTTAAGAGCTCCCACATTCTTTCTGCTTTAAACCTTAAAACTTCTTATATTTATCTACAATTTAACTGTGTTTTTATTGTCACATTCTAAATTATGTAGAGTCTAATTTGATCATTGCCCATCCAATACTTAAGTTAGTATTGGATGGACAATATTCATCCAAATGCTAAACACCTACATGTATGTAGGTGTTTAGCATGAAAATGAGCTCAATTAGCCAGATTTGGATATAGTTCCAACCACTAAAAACTTCCAGTAGGATCTTTGGTATGATCTGAAAATGCATCAATGACCATTATTTTGCTGCCAGTTTATGCGTTTGCAGTTCTTATTATTAGCTACATGCTAAACATGCTAGTTGAGCAAATTGCTAAGCCAGGGTGTGGATATCGTCAGCTTTAGATCATCTTGTCTTTGCTTCGAATTGATAAAACACTTTTCGTCACTCCTGCTAGTAAAACAAATAATTAATGCCTGCTCAGAACAAGAAGAGCAGAATTTTCAATAGTTTCAACTTGGCTAGAATCTGTGTCGTCAGATTATAGCTTCCCTGGTCGGTCTTATAAAATATCACAACAGCAAAAGGAAAAGGTACAAGAACGGACAAATAAGTGGATATTGCTTTGAGGGCCTAAAACATGGATTAGTTATAAAAGGTCCACAGAGACACAAAAGAACAACTGCAATGCATGGGCGCTCACAAACTGACAACTATTCCTGGATGATGCCGCAATAAAGGAGACAATAACTCACAAAGAAAAGCTGCTGCCTTCTTTACTTCCTGCCTTTAGTTGTAGGAAGCAAAAACAAGCCTTTCATTGTGTTCTACTCTTTCAATCCTGTTTCAGTTCCTCCGTTATTTTCTACGTTTCCATCTGTTCAGTAGCTTTTTTTTAAGTCCCGGTTTTCTCTATGACTTTTTGTTTCCCAGATCTCAATTATTCTCATTATAATATTATTATTCAAGTATCATCACGGAGTGCTGACCGGGGAAAAAGAAACAAAGCTGTACTTTATAGGGAGGAGCATCTTTATGAACACGTTGACACATGGGAGGCCAAGTAGAGCGTGTGAGATGTTTATTAACAGCAAATAGTAGAGAGGGTAATGGGAATTAGTTAGGACACATAAATTTATATATATACAAAGCGGTGGTTGTTTGTGAGCTCATGGGCTTCAGAAAAATTACAAGAGTCATTTTAGTTTTAGTCTTGCCTTAATTAATTAATTTTAAGTCATTATAGAAGTGACCTACAGGCTACTCAGAGTTGTCCCAAAAATAAAATTGCCGCTCTCCCCCCAAAAAGCGCAAATTAACATTTAAAGGAAGTCATCTCTGTACTGTAATGCTAGGAGAGGTAAAAAGCTTGATTTGGTCAGTGAGCCCTGCTATGAGAGCAGAAAAACAAAAAGGCAGTGTTCAGTTAACTAACTATCCCTGCAAAATATATCGTTAGCCGTTTGGTGTTTAGTCTTAAGCAGGTGGTTGAAATAAGCTGAACTGAGGACACGAAGAGCCACGAAGAGACGGCGAACAGAATGAAAACAACTCAACTGAACCTCCAAAACCAACACTAAGCAAAAGGAAACCAAATGGAAGAATTTAATTAAACGCCTTGGTGGGTCAGTGTATTTTACTTGCCTCTAGCAAGCTATTTATCGCGTGTGTCTATTTTTTTTTAAACCGTGTCTATGAGCATCTTCGGCTACCATGCCTGTTGTGTTCTTTAGCTAGCTCTTGCTGTCTACGAGAATCAAAGCAGAGCATTAAAGCCTATAAGCAAAGTGACAAGCGAGCCTTAGCCTAACTACCCTGCAGTGTGAACCATAATAATGTCTAATGGATTATTTATGAGTAAAGCAGTTTACAAAACTTGTTCTAAAGCTTTCAGACGTACAACAAAACAAACACACAGATCCAATTTAGAGTCAGTGAGGCCATTAAAGAATCTAAACGGAGAACACACTGTTAGAGAAGGCAGTGAGAGTTCATCTGCGAAATCTTTTACATTGGGAAAAAAAGCACAATAATGAATTAATTTTTTTTAGAAACTCCTATTGTATGGAGTAATGGGGGGAACAACAGCCAGGAAGATTAGCCATGAAATTAAGCTAACTCAGCCTCCAAGCTTAAGCAGAAAGACTTTTTACAGGAAGTTGGTTTTATTGAGACGAACAAGTGTGTATCCATGTTTTCATCAGGGAAAACACAATTTGGAGGAGGTAATGCTGCGCAGCCAGGCCAATACGCAATGGGAGTGGTGGACAGTTTTCATTAGAAACAAGCAGAGCATACAATTTTTTAAAAAAGAAAGAAAAAACAGAAGTTTAGGATGCAGCTGCAATGAGCATTATGTCCTTCAGGGCTATTCTGCAGAGATGTGACTCTGTAAGAGCCAACTCTTCTGAGACCACAGTGGAGAATGCGTGAAGCTCAGCAGAACGGATGATGGGACACGGACTCCCAAAATGATTCCATTTATGTGATTTTATGATGAAATAACAGAGTGAATGAACAGATTATCTGTGCCAGGTTTGAGCACTACGTTATCATGGCTATCGCCGCTATTTGGTGTGTTAGCAAAAAGGCCTGTAGATCAAAATGGAGCATGTTAAGCTGTGAAACGAGGGCAGATAACAGGATCTTTGCTAATGCAGCTGTGAGCGAAGTGAACCGGCAGGAAGGCAATAATGTTGGAGGACCAGTGAAAACAGAAATATGAACAAATCTGAGATGACCTCCAACATGTGCAGTAAAATCAGTTTTCATCAAAATAACAGCAACTAAACGCATCAAACACTTTTATATTTCTACCTGATAACCAGTTTACTATAACAGAATTATAGAAAACCAAACCATTCAACAGTTTTAACATGCATATTGCTTATTCTGCAAAAGTGAATCATTAATCTCTCATCCAATGACCATCCAAAGATACCTGTTACAGCTCACTTAGCCTCCTGTAAAAAAAAAAAAATAGTCCCAGGACATTACAGACAACAGTAGCTGCATTTCCATTACAAATATCGAAAAAGCACAATTTTGCACTGGCCGTGTTTTCATTATTACATAAGAAACGTGATTAAAATCACACGTGATTCGTCATTATAAAACATGGAGCGCCATAATCCTCCAACCACTTCCTGTCGTCTTCTTCTTTGTGGTTTGTGCCAGTGGCAAACATCTGGTTGTTGATCAGGTGATGGTTAAAAAGTTTTTTCGAAACTGGCGGGTTTCCATTAAACAATTTTTGAGATGTCAAATTGCGCAGTTCTATGCTAAGTGGAAAAGCAGGTTTGGTCTGACCTATCATGTCATTTTTATGCAGACGTAAAAAAAAAAAAATTTCTGCACAAATCAGAAAGTGTCTTATAGTGATACAACAGCAATTAACTTAAAAAAACAGAATAATGCACTAGTAAGACACTATTTGTCATTATTATTATTATTATTATTTTTAAACATAATAAACCTACCAAAACCCTACCAAATATAACCCTACCAAAAACTTACAACCTAAAAAGAGTCAACAATATATCATCAAGCAGACAGTGACCTCACTGTTTCACTTATCATAAATGTTGCAAGTTAAGTAGGAGGAGCAAACAATCGATATCATGTAGGTTTTGGACAAACAGACCTGATATTGAGCAGATCCCTGACTCAACATCCAACCTTCATTGGCTGTGCATCCACAAGCACCACCTGTGTTTTGCTTCAGGCGTCTGAACATTCTGCTGGATGCACTGAGACGGAGATGGGAGTAAAAACGAGAAGATGAGCGCAGAGAGAACACCATGTGGAAGGATATGGGATGAAGTTCAGACACAGCTCAACGTTGGTAAGCACTGAAAACACCTAATCTTATCGTTCACTGCATTTGATGAGACAATTTAGAAATGACGCAAACAGGTGTCCAAATACAGACATGTCAGAGTTTTAAAAAAGTGAATTTTGCTCAGTACATACAAATGTTCATATTTGTGAATGCATTTCGGGGAAATGGCATTTTCACAGTTTTTGACAATAAAACAGCATTTTACTAACAAAACACATGATATTTGTTGCAAAATAAGGTCCAGGAACTGGGCTGGCCGTTCCATAACGGTTAATGTTGTTGGTCTGCGTCTCATGCGCTGCTGCATCCTTGTGCGTACGGTCGTTGTCTTGTTAAGACAGCCATTATAGAGGCATTCCGCTTTATCATGTGACAAAAGCACCTTTTTATTTAAGAGAATTCCAATCCATGTATCAGTAATCAGCTAGGATGTCTTTTCTGGGATTGATTGGTAGTGGCTTCATCCACCACTAGGGGGCTTTATCACTCTCCTCTCTCCAGTAATCGTTGTATCATGAGGTGCTACGCAGAGCTAAAGCAGGTAAACCGCACAACATCATAAAACATGTATGAATGTGACATTACGCTTAGCAATAGAAATCACAGGTTAGACATTAGAGGTTGGTCTTGATGTCTCATTTATTCTGTCACTGTGTGAACTATTTTATCATCATCGTTTATAAATAAAAAGTGTCTTGGCAGAAAAACTCTGATAAACTGGCTGTACGACTAACAATTGCACTTTTCATTCCAAATTGATTCTCTGATCTCTAGCACTGGGCGTTTTTTCTGACAATATCAGGTCATCCATCACTGTAATTCACTCACTGTTGCGGTACATGCAAGCATTGAATAAGAACAGCCTAATTCAGATATCATTCAGTAAACAGGAAGAGAATTGTACTCGCTTGCAACTGGCTGACATTCCTGTAGCTGCCACCAGAACAGAGCGGTGGCACCAAAACACAGAGTTCCTTTAAACCTAGACTAAGAACCCAAAATGTTTGGAGTTGCTTTTCAACTACAATAAATGAAACACTGACCCACATTTTGGCAAAATGTAATATTTCAACTGTTGACTGTGTGTTCTATGATTTTGTATTTTTAAAATGTAAAACACTTTGAACGACCTTGTTGTTGAAATTTGGTGTACAAATAAACTTGATTGAAGAGAATGCAGTCGCATCATTAGCTTCGTTTCCATGACAAATGAAAATTGGTTTATTTCGCAAAACTGCAACGGAAACACGTTTGTCACATCACACGAGTCACGTGATCAACAACCGGATGTTGTGCCAGAAGAAGACGACAGGAAGTAGTTGGATGATGGCGTGACTTGTTTTTTATTGACTCGTCGTGTGAACAAACTTGTTCACGTGTGATTTTTAATTGTGCTTCTTATTTAACGCAAAAGCAAAGTTGTGCATTTTTGACATTAGCGGAATATTAAAGTCTTATGAACATCTGTAATGGAAACGCGGCTACTGACAGTTTGAAAATGTCCTCATAAATCTTGATGTTAAAAAATCGTTTGGACATGTTTTTTGATAAATATTGAGAATATGAAAGACTGTTGAATCCTGTCATTCTCCTCCACATATCTGTATATTAAACCAAGGCAGATGGACGCGGACAAAGATTGGATCCTGTGTTTCCCCAACATTTCCCTTATTGATTTCCAAATCAAATTTAAAACTTGAAAGACATTTGTGCCGCACATCTTTTTGTTTCGCCACACTCTTTTGGACATTGTGTGTGGTAAAGAGATTGGTTAACACAAGGCAGCTCTCTCACTTTCACTTTGAATCTGCCTCAAACTTAGATATTGTAATTTGCTTCACAATCCTCTCAAGGCTCCGACTGAGTGCAGGACGAGTCGGCAGTCTTCCCCGAGATTCTGTTACGTAAACCATGACAGAACTTTTCTGTAATTAAAACACATTTTATTGGCATTATGTAGTATTCAATTTTTTTGGTTTCTGCATCACTGATTTATTTATTTTTTTTGGTAATTATCTGACAAGGTTTATAGACATAGACATTCGTAACAGTACCCCACAGCTGCCATGTGGGGCTGCCAGTGTGCTAAGTAGGAAATTCACAGGAAGAAAAAAAAAAAGAATCTCCTCTTATTCTTTGATAAATCTTTATAGCAACAGCTGGAATGCAGTCTTCATTAACCGCGCCTTCCATTTCTTCTCAAGGTCATGTGAATGTCTGTGTGTGTGTGAGTGTGTGGGGGTGTACATCTGCCATAGTCCCCCTCCTATTGGTATTCAAGTCCACCTGCAGTCATTCTCATGCACTGATTGAGCTTGTTGTCTAAATGAGGAGCAGATAATTACCTCCTCACCGCGCACCGCACCCACCAAGACCACACAACACAACACAATGCCACACCTCTGGTTAACAAAGTGGACTGGGGCGAGGGGAGAGAGACTGCAGAACATCAGAGCACTGTGAGGGAACGAAGCGAAGGAAGGAAACTGTGTGGATTTAAGAATGAGTGTCGGAAGAAGGGAACTCGGGGGAGGAAGAGAGAGGTGAAGGGGATTTATAGACGTCAGAAAAATGACTGGACGTTGGTTAATAAACCAGAAGTCAAAACATGACAGGGAAAAGTTGAAACGAAAGAATAAAAGACGTTTATTCTCATGACAGGGAGATAAATCCAAGAAACCGAATGAAAGGGAAAAAAACGAAGGAACTGAAATGACAGCGGGACCACAGGAAGCTGCTTTAACGAACGTGGCTGTGCCGCGGCCTGGCAGCGGTGTGCCGTGACACGGCCCATTTTTCATTAACGCGGTGATTTATTAACAAAGTGCTGAGAGAATCATAGCAGGGGCTTTTGATTAAGGCCATTAGATATTAGACATTAGCCGTGAGATTACTCACGCTGATGGGGTGCATGTGAAGTTTTTCAGAGCGGGGCTTGCCTTGGGGTAGCCGCCACGCCACGCCGACTCCTCTTTGAGAAGCAGCGTACCGCAGAGTAACTGCACTTGGCCCGACTTTGACTTTTTTTGTTTTTTGCTGTCTTTTGTTTTCTGAGGTATTTTGTTATTCACTTCTTTTTTTTTAACTCAAGAGCTCAAAGAAGCAACCTAAGGATGTGTTGTATGGGGATATTTGTGCTATTTATCAGTTTGAGCTTGTATGCCAAGCACATACATTACTGTATGACTGTATGACTTCACATGCTGAAGTCATACAGTCATATTTGATCAATTATAATATGCATTTTGATGAGGCTCCTTTGTCGGATTAAAAGTATCTTTGAAAATATCCTAAAGCGAGGTATTAAACACTTTTCATTAAGTCTACAATTCTGAATTATAAATGTTTTATTTATTGGTCTGATGTAATATTCTATATTTTAAATGTCATATTTTTATTAGCTGCAAGTTGGAAAAGGCTCAATGACGCCCAATTTTTTTGTCCAGTTCTGCTTTTTACAGTTAAAAAAAAGGTTTAAGCGCATAAAATAAACCAGATATGTAATATATATTCCGCATAAAAACAGCTTTTTTAACCTTTCAAAGGCTGTTCTTTTTGGCCATGTTTGTGGTCTTTGAAGTGTCAAAATGGTGCTTATAATTCCATTATGACATATAAACAAACTTTGTCCGATATGTCCATTCAGCAAAATATCATGTGGTGTGACCATCAAGAAATTCCCATTTTTGGACTTACATTTTGAATTCCAGTCAAAAACAGGAAGTTGCATCATCCAACATTCTACCAAGAACCCCTGGAGACGGCAAAGAGCTTTGTTAACCTTTCTCAAATTTGATTTAAAAAATAAAGTGTCACTTTTAGTAGCAAGTACGTATGTAGTTGCTATATTTGGACATTATGTGGTGTGACCTCAAAAACCTTTAATATTTAAATATTTCCACATTCCATAACACAGAACCTGGACGCTGGGGGAGACTAAAATCCTGTTTATAGTTTTCCAGATAATATTGGAACACAGAAAAACACGCACAAATTACCATTTTTTTTTGTACTGTTGTAACCATTAAACAATCTTCCCTTCAGTTCAACCATATAAGTAGAGACACATTGTTGATGTTACTATTATAAAATAACTTGCAACTAAGTATTGGCAAAGCTCAATGTAATTTTCACAGGTGGTCACAGCAACGTCACGGAGTTCCAGGTTGAACAGCCAAGCCTGGGAAAGGTTTACAAATGCTTGAAAATAAGCATTTCCCTTTGTACAAATGGATATTAAAGTCCCCAGCTGTAACATGATAGTTTGAAGTTCATTGAAATCTTTTCGATTTGAAAGAAGCATGTTGGTGATTAGGGTGCTTCATTCATTTGTATGTGAATTAAATTGGTGTGTTTAATTTGTGATGTTTTTTGTAATGTAATGTAATGTAATGTGTTGTTTGTTACTTTAATTCTGTTTCCAGTAACAGAATTAAAAATAATTCTGTTTTTTATGTATTAAAAGGATTTTGACCAGTTTACTGGCCTACATTTATTGCATAAATCATGTGGTGCGATCAGTTAAAGTAGTAAATCTATTGAATTCAAAATAGAATATCTATTTCCTGGAGTAGAAATGTTAATCACTAAAACAGTATCCTCTAACACTGTGAACTGAAATGTCAGTTCAAATTTTAATTAACTATAATAAGAAAGGTGGACCTTTTTTTTTGTTGAAAGATTTGCGACAATTGTTGTAAAACCAATACAGCATTTAAACATGTCTGTGGTAAGGTGATGGTACGTTTGGCTTAACAAAGTATGCTTTTCTGCATTTGTTTACAGGTTTTCTGCTTTGCTCTGACTTTGAAAAGAAAATTGATCCTTCAAGGCTGTGGTCTGACAGCTACATGTGCTGAGTAACAATTAACGCTCTCAGCAGTCTCTCTGTTCAAACATAGGAAACAAACCAGTTCAAGACCATTGGTAATAAACATTCCACTGTTGGTTATGGTTGGTTAGACAACTGGAGCTGTAATATGTAACTTTTAACAAATATGTAAAAAAAAACATATTTTTGTAAAATCATGTTGTGATAGTATTGTATGATTTTTTTTTTAAATCTCCTTCCAGTGCTACAGTTTTCGTCTGAATACATGCACCACTCCCAGCTAAACGCAACCAACCAGAGCCAGGAGGCGGGTCTTAGCGCTGTCAATCAACCTCGTGTTTCATGCAAATGGTGGAAAAACAGCTTATCGTTACAGGAAAACCATTTATCCGTCATCATCGGTAGCTATGCTAACTAGCCTTAGCATTGTTGTGGTGAACCAGCTTTAGCTCAGTAAAGGCTCTGATTAGTTGATTCTGACTGAGTCAACTAACTTACTGCATTTAGCACTGGGAGAAAGCAGAGGAGCTTGATTAGTTATCTGTCTTATATCATACTGTCATGACATAAGGATCATTTTTAACAAATATGCATAATGCAGCTTTACCTGTCATGATGACACAAGCGTCCTCATGGACCCATTGAATAACATGTGGGCCTTTTGAACATCAGTCATTCAACAATGCTAAGTAGAGTCGTTAACACCTCTCGCCAGCCCGCTCCCGCGCTCTTCCACCCCCCCCGCTTGTGGGACTCCGCATTCGACAGTTTTTGACTCCCCTCAGTGACAATGCGCTGTCCTGCTAGCTGTCGGTTGCTGTCGCTCACGAACTGCGTTGGCGTCGGTGTACAGGGTCAAAAACGCCACTTTTCTTGCAATCAATCAATCAATCAAATTTTATTTGCATAGCACATTTCAGCAGCAAGGCATTTCAAAGTGCTTTACATCATATCAAACACAGAAACACAAGTGTTAGGAGTAGTTAGGAGTACACACAAATGAAATTCACCATGTACACATCTTAATAAATTATTTAATTCTCATCTATCTTTTAAGTAGCTATTATAAAATTTGACTGCAGAAATAAATAAAAAAAACCTCAATACTTCCTCCATTTAACATCCATTGTCTATACTTGCTTTTTATCTTAATACTTTTGCCTTGTTAAAGACGATGGATAATTCTGTTCAGGACTGTAGTAGCTTTTCTAATGCTCTATATGAAAGCATGACCGAGGCAGAATATTACCTTTTAGGGCTGACAATGTGGCGTCCAAACCAATAAACCCCCCGCCCCTCATGCAGATGTTGGAATTCTGATCTGGTGAGAACACGGTGGTCTCAGTCTGAGTACTCAGCCTGGATCCACAGTGAGAAAACTGAGGCCGTTTCACTTGCTTATTGATCAAACCATAACAGACATCTCAATTCTTTCATCAGCGTGATGAGTGGGTTTGATAACCACTATCTGTTGAAGAGGAGGACAGAGCTGTTGCCATAACAATAACCCTGTCATACTCAGAATAATGGTGCCCAAACTCCAGGCATTTACAGAAACTAGACACGACTACAGATCAGCCGATACACGCCTGGTACCAGAGAGGGGAACCGCTGGAGTAATCCCGAAACCTCTTGACTATTTGACTGCAGTTTATCCCCGTAACCCTTGATTTCTTTATTCTATCCCGTCTTTTGATTTCTTTTGCATTCTGACTGTCTTTTTCTGTTTGGTCCCCCCTCTCTCCCCTGCCTTTCTTCTAATTCAATTAGTCATTTGTCTTATCTGCCTCTTCATTGCTCTCTCCAGCTAATCTGATTATAAAGGAGAGCTGGCAATTAAAATACAGATATGAGAGATTGTTTTCTTCATGTCGCTGCCTTAATGGGATCCAGTCCTGAGCGTGCCGTCCAGCTAAAGTTCAATTAGGTGGCACACTTGAGCAAGTAAGATGGTCTTCTTGTGGAGAGTACGGTGCAGCAAGTCAGCCACTTGTGACTAGTTCAGATTCCGCCCACCGGCAGCTGCTTGTGAACATCTCACAGGAATGGAGTCATTTATAGTCAGGGTAAAAAGAACTAACATAACAACAACATTAATAACAACATATAAATCTCCAAGTATCTTGTTATGACTGTCTGATGAGTTTCTGAGTTTGAGCACACAGTTTAATCATCTTCAGGTTTTCCCAAATGCTATTTAGTCATTTCCCAATATTTATTTTCTGATGTCATTATTTTTATCAGCTTTGGGATCCTGGGAGGAAGTTCATTCTGACCCCTGTTGTTACTTCATCTTCATTTTTTTGATATTGCTCTGGTTAATTCCCCGATCGGCAATATCTCACACAATATGGATTGCGAACATGTTCGAATCAACAGCATATGCTGGTGGTATGTTTCTGATGTCATTTGTGCTTCACTTCAACCAGCTGCAGAGGCACTAAAGGCCTGGGATTAAGCACATATTTCCTCAAAGATTGTAAGTACTTAAATCATAACAAGGCTGTAAGTAGAAACTCAAATTGCAAAAAGAAAAAGAGTAAGAAAATGTAAATGGACTCAAACAGGGTGCTTGTCACCTAGTCCTAGTCAAAGGTTTAAGGCTAGTTTCAGACAGCAACCTCTTGATGCCAAAGGCAAAAGGCGATCTGCCATGAACATGGCAGGATCTTAGGCAGTACAATCAAAGTCACGTCAGAGCTCTGAACAAACTGCTGTGTGATTGGTCAGAAGTTTGTTGCCTGAACGGCAATGTTGATATTTGCTTTAATCTGCAGGAGACATGAATGTATTTATGACACAGTGAGTAATAATGTGCATTTTCATTTTTCTTCACTAAATAGCTGTTATAATAATCAGACTGTCAACCTGGACGGTAGAGCAGTAACGTCATGAAGCAGAGGTGTGGCTCCCAGGTGGTCTGAAATGCATGTGTGAACATGAATGTCCCAAAACCACATGACCTCGCAATGACTGTTTGGCTTTGAAACAACAAGTGGGAGCCTTTAGGGTCGTTGCCCTTAAAGAAGGCTAACCTTAATAGGGTCTTTACCGTCTTTTCTTCCAGCTTTGTCTTACTTTTCATCACTAAGCAATATCCTACCAAACATGATCTCTATTTTCTAATGCTGCGTTCAGATCGAACGTGATTTGAGCATCTTAGGCACATCAAGAAGTCTCGTGTTAAAAGCATTTTGAGCATTCTATGGGTGTCAAGTTTATCCAACACTTGAGTTGGAAAATCTGAACTTTTTCTGCTCGATGTAGAGCGTCAACCAGTCAGAGAAACTCCACTATCTGATACAATGGCCTGTAGTTGGTGTCCTGCCAGGAGATGCAGGCACCGATCCGGTTCAGCATTTCGCCAAACTGGGCCCAGGTCAGACAGGAATAGCGCTGAAAGCGACTCGCGTCACCAGGCAGCTAGTTTGTGAAACTCAAACACACAACACCTCTGAGTTATCTGGTGAATTCAAACATGGCGCAGAGGCGCCCGACGACAACATTCTCCTGCTTTTAGTAGATAAAGCCAAGAGACTCAATATTCCACCTGGCATTGTGCAAAGAGACTGGGAGAAACGAAAAGTCAATATGATCCTCCCGACATGTGTCAAGACATTTGATATTAAGCATTTTTTGTAACTGTAGAATTGATTTCCTCATGGCGTTGGTTCCCTCTTCATTCTCCAGCATTTTCTCTGAAAGCTTTGTGCCAGTATCCTTCCATAGGTTGGTGTTGGTCTGAGTGAGAGCCTTCCTATCACCACTTCTCCAATAGCAGCAAACACCATATGGGCAGAGGTGATTACAGTGGTATGCCCTTGGTGATAGCCGAATCAAAAGCTTCCCAGTCAGCACCCAGAAGCCGAGTACTCATCTGTCTCTCTTGTTTGCTACAGAAAGTGGAAAAACCTTAACTTACGCTAAACAATGACAAGTTGTAAAAAAGAAAAAAAATTGCTAAGTTGAGCTGCAGCTGGTTCTCAAAAGAACTATAACAACACAGAGATTCATTCCTATTCTCCTCCTCCAGTGATAAAGAAGCTGTTAAACAATGAACAAATATAATTTAAATAACTGTTACTACAGCAAATTGATACCCTTTTATTGGTAGCTTGTTAGATTAAAATTATATAGCAGAGATTCTGTTCTTTTGCTTTCAAATTGCTCTTTGTTTTCCCTGTCGGCAGAGGGCACAGAGCAGCTGTCTGTGGACAAATGCAGCAATCTGTATAAATTTCACTCAAGGTTCCTTTAACAAAACAGCTCTGCTCAGATGACATTTTGGAAGAAACTAATGCACAATAATGGCACAAAATGTCTCAAGTAAGGGAGAAAATTGTTTGGTGCTCAATCTAATGTCATTCTGTCGGCGTTGCAAGTTTCTTGCGATGTTAAATTTGAGACTGTGGTTTTAAAAGTTCAGGAACTCCTGCATTGGAATACTTGTGGGATGAGCTTTGTGCAAAGATAAGTGGTCAAAAGCCCTTTCTCTGTATGCTCCATCATGGCAAATGTTACAGAGTAAGTTACACTGAATTAACAGTTTTTGAGAATTGCCCCCAGCACTCCCTCTGGTGGTTGTTTTGTCACAAGAAAACAGGAAGCAGAAAAATGGCCGAACAAAATGCCAAAGTGTTCGTAAGCTAACCTCGTACCTTAGGACACTGCTGATTTAGACGACGTTCGTCCGTAAGTATGGATTATGACAAATATAATAATTATCGCTTTGCTTTTATGATAATTTGTACATTCAAGTTAGTTAAGTAAATGTTTTTAGTTTAGCTTGCAGTAAGCATACGACAGGCCAGTTTGCAATGCTGGCTAGCTAATGCGATGCTTTCAGTTTTAGAGAAGGCAAAGGTCAGATGTCATTCTTCAAAACATCAGCAAAAAAGAAAAAAGAAGTCTGTTTATTGAAGTGTTATCTTGCTGTTTAGAAGGTGAGAACTAGAAAATTCAGGTCAAGGACATCAGATTAAAAAAGAAGTTATTATGCCAAGCATAAGACGAATAAATGTTGAATCTTTTCCTACATTTTCCAGTGTGAGATTTTGCTACTGCCATAGAATGGAATAGATTACCATTTCCAATAAAAAATGTACTTGTTTCAAGGCTTTTTAAACCTTGAAACAAGAGGCGAGGAACTGTCTTACCGCCACCCATCAGCCTGTAATATTTATTGTGTAGCAGTCTTAAATCTGATTTGCACCAACTCAGAAATTTTAATGATGTGCTGGATATCATACCACATGGGAGAAAATCGTTGTTTTATGTCCTTTGCCGAGTGAGTTGATGCACAAGCCAATATTTTTAGTTTTTCAGCTCTCCTCTGTAGTCTGTCAAACCGAAGAAATGCTCCGTTGCAAACAGGCAGAAATAAAAGTAAAAATTGGCCATTACTTTGGCTTGAATACAGACAACAAGGGTACATAGATATTTGGGAGGAACAGGAAGTTGGCATCAGATTCGATTTCCTGTATTATACTGGCTTTCAGTACAACAGAAACAATTTGGTCAATTGAAACGACACGGTTGGTGCAGAGCGGCGTGCCATGCAGCCAGGCCTCGGCCTGTTTGACTCTCAGCCATTATTTAGATGTTATTAGACTTACTCGCGATTAGTAGTGTGGCGCTTCCACTCTACTAATCAGACTGTAGTTTCTGTCACTGCTGTTAGTGGCTGGCGCTGAAGCAAGAGAGGCCTTTATGCAGTAAATCATCCCAACTTGGCTGTTGTGCAACCCAGAGCCAACAGCACATCCTTCATCTGAGACTGAAACCTCAATATGAAGGTCCAGAGCCAATCAGAGGGATAACACACTCCACCATCAATTAAATAAAATCATTTTATTTGCAGCCTAATAGCTCCAAAACTACAGCATGACGTTTCCACCAGCCACAGCTTGCTAATCAGCAGGTTGTTGGAATAGCGGCATGGCAAGATAACAGTACTGTGAAAATGTGTTTGACCTAGAAAACAGAAACAGAAGATGCCGTGAGCGGACAAACAAATGTAATATTAGACAAAGAGAACCTACATAAATATAAAGTGCAGTTTTTTTACAGGATGACTTTATTCAGGAAATAAAGAGATATCTAAGACAGGACTGTCTTAGACTGTTATACATCAAAGTAGAAAGGATATGAAGTGACTGTTCAATGAACTTTGGTGGCTTCAGAATTTAATTAGTGTGCTTGTATTTTTTTTTTTACTAAACAACTGGCTTATGATCAACTCTAATGCTCAGTTATCCTGTTAGGCATGAGATAAAAAGATTTTAGCTCTTTAGCCTTGGATACTTTCAGTAGAAATGTTGACATTACTGATGGATCAGATCATGTTTAAGGGCTCCAACTGATGCAAGTCTATTGATTTGCCGCACTTCAGAGATCCAAATGTATGACGGCCTTTTGCCAGCAATGCAGCTTTTCAGATTGCATTGAGAACAACAGTCAGACCCACCGGCCACCAGATTTAGGACAAAAGCTCACAGAATTTCTGTGGCGAGACATAAGATGTTCTTTCTTTCTGTTTAGGGTGCGTTCACACTATCCCCGTTTGTCCACTTTAACTGAACTCAAGTTAGTTTGCCTCGAAAGTCCAGTTTGTTTGGGGAGGTGTGAATCTGTCAAGCTCTGACTACGCAGAGTGACCAAAAAAGCGAACTCTGGCCTGCCCACAAACCTAGGTCTCTGTTTGTTTTAAGTGATCTCTGGAGCGTTTGAATGCATATGTGAACGCCAGCAAGACCGGAGACTGCTTCAAAAGCAGGAAGTGGACTACAGCACAGGGCATTCTGGGAAAATACAACTAAAACAGACACGTGAGTCTAGCGCCTCTGAGACGAGTGGGTCTTAGTGCTTTGCTAAAGACAAAAGAGAAATCACACAACCGCTAAACTCAGACGTCACTCCATTTTTGTTGACATTTGGTGAAGAAGGAAGTTGCTCTCTGTGTCTTCTGTGGGTGTTTGTTGTGTTGTTTCCTTCATACAGCGCCACCACAGGTGAGGAGGGGGACAGGTTTTTGGATCATTTGACACAGTGTAGTGTGAAAGCAAACTCTGGTTCCAATCAAACCAAATCTACCAGAGTATCAGGTGTGAGAACAGCCTCATTTAAAGAAATAATTATCCCTTACGAGGTTTATAAACAGGCACAAAGACTCATTGAAAGAGGTTCAAAGCTCGTCTCCACAGCAACTTAATGGAACGTAGCAGTGAAAGAACCAACAACAAGTAGGTGTGCAAACCCAAACACATTTTGTGCCAGGTGCAGGTGATTCCTTTCTATTGAAGGTGCTGTGGTACCATTGCTTGCTGGAACAGTTATTTGTCATGCAGCTTTGAGTGAAGCTCAACACAATCAACAGTAGGTCAGCTTTTAGGAGGAAACCTTTCTGAAGACGGCTGCTCCTTCAACAACCATCTCTGATATTATGTCGTCGTGATTGAGGGGCACTTTGAATTCAGCTGAACAGAGCTGACAAAGATGTGAGTAGCATACACTATCAAGGACAATAGCCGTGTTCCTTTCATCTTCCTCTTTCAGCGAGAGTTGTACATGTGAATCGCTGAGATGACATCACAGCTAGTCGTTTTAATTCATTCACTCACTTTCCTTTTGCCAGCTTAACATGTCCAGAATCGAGGCTGGCTTTTGCACGGGTGGCAATTTCCTCAAACATGGAGCAACAATAAAACAAGAAGTGAAACACATTACTTTGAATTTGCCTGCACTTCCCTCCAATTGGCTCAGAGTTGCTCAATGCCTCCTGACAAAACCTCTCCAAAAAAAAACACTGCACCCCCAAATAAACTGGAAATTAGTGGGGTTTCTTGTTGGGTTTTTTTTGCGTGTAACTGAAACCTAAAAACAGGTTATATATATAATAATAATAATTCTTTATTTAATCAGGTAAACCCCGTTGAGATCTAGATCTCATTTTCAAGAGGGACCTGAAACAAACTTCACTCCTCGTCGGGGAATCGAACCCCAGTCTCCCGCGTGACAGGCGGGGATACTCACCACTATACTAACGAGGAGATAATAATAATATAACAGTCTTATTTTTCCCAACCAACCGGCAAGCATGAATAATGCAAACAGATAGTGAACACAGTAGAGAGCCATTCACTGCGTTCATGCAGTTTTCCAAAAGAGCAGTTGACTTTTCTATCAATATCCATTTAGCACATGCTGGGATTTTTTTTGTTGTTGTTTGTCTTTGCTGCCAGGCTCCAAGTCGCTTTACAGAGGAAGGTCAAACTCCAGGGCCCAGCCTTCTCCAAATAAACAAGTTTTCTTTTTATTGTCCGGGCAGACGGATCCATCCAAAAAGCCATGGCATGGAAAGGCCTTCACCCCGTCAGTCATCAGTTGGGGCGCTACAGCAGTCCACCACTGTGGTTTAGTGTTAAAAAATGTTAAAAGTTAATTGAAAATATGACTTGGTAATGAGGTGTTGCTGGCAGACATTACTGACAGAGTCTCTTCAAAAGGCTAACAAAAAATTATCAAAATTTCCCATTTTTTGCTCTTTTGTTAAGTTCTAATGAAGCAAACAGCCAGTGGATCTTAAAGCAAGCTTTGTAATGCTGGTCATGATTGAAAGTAACAAGTAAAATTAAAATGAATGTCACCTAAAATGGATAATAAAGAGTAGGTATATTGTATGCTTGACAAATGTGTTTTCCTAATTTGGTTGTAATTCATTCTTGTGAATGTATTTGACTGAGAGTCTCCCAGTTCTGAGAGCAACCGGATCGCAGCGTTACAGACCAACTTCCAACAAACACATTCTGAAAGAAACGGCTCAAAGAGGCAGTATGATACGTTTTCCAACCACATAATCATTTTATAGCACAATCAAATAAATATTTTAACTTCAGTTCTTATAAGAATGATGTCAAACAGGACTTAATAGAATTTAACGCCTTAAAAACTAAGTTTCTGTCTGAAACTCCGCCTTCAAGAAGTCATCACAACAAGGCTCTATTAACCCTTCAACAACGTTTTTACTAACGTTGGACTGAGAAGTAGCTCCTATAAGTTCCACCAGGTGTTTGCCAATTGCTGCTGGCTAGTCTGAAGGAGCAGAGTGGGGGAGTCACAGGAGAGGGCAGAAGCTTGAGAACTGCATCTCTGAGGAGGAACTTCGTCCTCAAAGGCGGAGCCAGGTCCACCCAGGTGTTTTGCACAGCTGAATGGTTGTCATGGAGATGAAAGGATTTTTGTTTTTTCAAGCATGCGTAAAAGAATCAAAGCAGCACTGTAGGGACGTTTTTGATGAAGGAATAACATTATAACAAGATGTAAAGCTCAAAAAAGTAGATTTTACATAACACTTTAAATCTTTATAGTTTAATTGAAATTACTTGACTTCATGTTATTACAAAACAAACATGTCCTTCAACGGAATATATATATATATATATATATATATTTATTAAGAAAAAGTTGAAGTGTGTGGAAGGACATGATGGCAAAACTCTCATAACCAGGAAAGAAAAAAAAAAAAATCCACAAAAACATCTCAAAGATGTTTTTATTCGCTCGAAAAGCTTAATTCTGCTTCACATTTAACCCACCGAGGCGCCGCCGTGGTAACTTATTCAGAAGGAAAAAGAAGCCAGCTTCCACCTTCTCCGGTTTAATCTGAGCACAGCAGCTCTAATTCCCACCCTGTGGCTCGGCTCTCCGCCGTTGTGGTATCACCGGGCCACATCTCTGCGGACCTCTCTCCAGGCTACAGACGATGTTTACCCAACATTTCTGGGCGCTCCGCTGTTAGCCCCGAAGCAATCAGCTCTCCCCAGCGCCAAGCGTCCAGCTGTTCACAATTACTACTCAACAAGCCTTCCGTCGGACACCAGCCGCTCCTGCCTGCTTTTGTCTTCCTCAGCCAAACCCTTTGAGGCTGTCATATAAAAACGAGTCAATTGGGAGACTAAAGAGACAATTTTGTGTCAACTCTGCTCCAGTGCAGCGCTTTGAGTAGCATTTAACCTTCAGATTCATTTTTTTAAAAGTTGCACGGAAACCAACAACTAACTTGCTCAGTGGAAGACGGAAGGCAATATCTGCGAACAGCGGGGGCAACCAGCAGAGAAGCTTCTCTGCTGCGAGCTACAGGTATGCCATGACAACAAATATTCAATAAAAAAAAAAAGAAGAAGGTTCTCCTTGAAGACATTTAGTCTTCCCAGTGCTGTAATTGCTCGCGTCTTCTTCAGGAGAGGAGTGCTTCAATAACCTGCTTCATCTGAACCCACTCGCTAAAAGGTCTTTGAAAGGTATATTTATACCCAGATGAAATGTAATTGCCTTCTCTGTGCCAGAGAGTTGGAACAGGAATGGAAAAAGATAATGATAAACTGAAATAAAGATGACTGTAGAGACATTAATATAACCGAGCGGGGAATTAAATTAATTTCCATGCTTTCCGTTTCCGTTCTCTCGACCTTCGGCCCCTTCCTGTTCCTTGTCCTCAGTATTTCTCCGGTTGATTCACAAGGAGGAGTTTAGATTCCTGGTTGCATTTAAGAAAAAAAAGTTTGTAACTTTAATTTTTACATTTTCTTGTTTAACTGTGTTCAGGTTTGGGCCTGAGGATACTAATTTTTGGCCCTTTTCCTTGAAACACGACTCAACTTGGCTCAACTGTACACGGATTTTCCATTACATTTGAGTAACCACACTAGTGGGCATCACCAGAGTGAAAAGTACTGTAACAGGATTTGTACGTGACACCAACACAACAATTGAAGACCTGAAAGCCCCAACCAGGTTGAAGGTGGTAGGGCAGAGAAGGGTGTGAGGGTTACTCTTGAGAACCAACCAGTAACTCCCCTCTAGCCAATCAGTGGCCGACAGTCTTCTGACGTTGGGTTTTCAGCCCAGTTGGAACCCCAGAGAAGTAGGTTCTAAAAAATCTGTTTTTAGTAATGGTATTTCCAATCTGTGATAGAAATACTTTTTTCACATCACACGAGTCACAGAGTGATCAACAACCAGATGTTACTACTGGCAGAAACGACAAAAAAGACAACAGGAAGTGGTAGGACAATGATGGTTTGGTTTTGGTTGGTTTGGACAACATACAGCTGGCTCCACCAGAGCTCTCACACCATCACACAGTTCAGAAAACTTTTGTGTCTTTCCAATGTGTTAATCCATGGCTGTTCTGTAAAATCGCAGATTAAAATTTTTTTTTTCAAAATGCCGCATACGTAGCCGTTCCCCAAGTAGGCGGGACTTGTCGCTCCCGTGCCAGAATAAGACGCCAACGTCTCCTCTGATTGGCTGACAGGTGATGAGCGCTACAGCCATGCCTGGATTACGGATCTGTCTCATGTAGCTGTTTACATCAGTCCTTGCTATGATTGTTAATGTCTTAGCTTATTCACATGTGATTTTATTTCCTATTTAATAGAAATGATTTCTTATTTAATAGAAACACCGCAATTGAAATTGTGTTTTGTCAAAGATTTGTGCACGTCTGATGGAAACACAGCTACTATCTTCGTCTTCACAATGACCTTTTAACTCAGTCTGAACCTCCGTTTACCTTTTGGAACATGACCGAAAAGTAAAGAGGGAATAAAAAGTCCATATGGTCAATTTAGAGGGAGGGAGGTTGTAAGTGGATAACTTTTTTTCTTCCCTAACATGCCTCCCTCACCTGCACCTCTACAGTTCCAGGCTATGAGTAATCCTTTCTTCCCTGCTCTTTGCACCAGCATACACTAGTACCTACCTGCCTAAACACACACACGCATACACACACAGGGCGCACAATGCAACACACACCTGTGCACAGAGATCCACAAAGGCTATTAGGGCCTCCCTACCTGCTCCCAACTTCAGGGATGATTGATTGAGCTTTCACCGCTACACACAGGCTGTTTAGTCATACTGATTGCACCGCAAGTGTGTGTGTGTGTGTGCGTGGGCACGCATATGGGGGTGCGCGTGTGTGTGAGCTCATTCCATGTGGGTTTTTCTAATGTCCGCTGCAGGAAGGGGAGTTGTGCATTTCATTAATATGGTTGTACACGATTATGCACATGTTTGTTTGTGTGTGAGATAGAGGAAGAGAGAGAGAGCAGAGAAAAAAAAAACACATTTGTGTTTCTGCTGGACTCAGAGCACTTTGAGGTTAAAAGTTTCAGTGTCAGGTTGAATGATGGCTTTTGTCACTCTGAGTGCAGACGGGTTTGAAGCGAGACAGGACGAGTAAAGGTAAAAAAAAACTTGGTTTGTTTACAGTTATCCTCATTGAAACCCTTACATGTCCAAAAGCCCTAAAGTAAATAGATACTGGTAGCTTTATTTTATGCTGGAAATTTTATCAAGTACCTTCTGAATAGAATAAGCTGCGTTCACACTGCAGCCTGAAGTGACCCAATTCCGATTTTTTGTCAAATTGGATTTTTTTTTGCTGCCATGGCCGTTCCCACTTCCAAATATATGCGACCTGTATGTATTCTGCAGTGTGAACGGACAAAAGATCTGAAAGTGTCCCGCATGCGCAGTGGAGGGCGCATAACGCCAGCGTTCTGCCAACCGCCATACAAAGAAGAGGTGCTCGGTGTTTGTGGAAGTAAACATGGATGCTCACGGTGGAGCATAGCTTACACATTTGAAGTTGTTATCCGACCGGAGCAAATGATAATCCTCATCATAGTCCACGATTGTTGTTTTTCTTCCTGCTTGCAAGTATCAGGACGCAGAATAGTGACGTTTGTCGAGTATCAGTGACGTTCAGGTCGGATGAATGCGACCTGAAAGATGAATTTTTCTGCCATAATTCAGGAGCACACATTTTCATTTTGAAAGCAGGACTTCATGTCTTTCTTCTCAAAACTTGTAATGATTGTACTCAAAACTTCTCCTCGTATGTGTGCTCTATTGGCTGAGAGGTTGCCAGGCGACAGCGTATTTTTGTTCCTAAAGCAAGCAGAAAATGTTTTATAAGTTAGCTGGGAGTTTTGCAAGCGGAGATTTTGCTCTGAGCAGAGACAAGATCTGAGCATGAGGAGAAGTTTTGAGTATAAGCATAACAAGTTTTGAGAAGAGAGACATTAAGTCCTGCTTTCAAAATAAAAATTTAAGCTAAAGTACTAAAAGTTTTGATAACAAAAGGCATGAAATCCTGCTTTCAGACTGTAAATGTGTGCTCCTGAATTATGGTGGAAAGATTCCCCCATATGCATTCACACCAGCCCTGTTTAGTCAAGTTTATTTGTATGGCAGATTTGAGCAACATGACAGTAACCAATCATTATGAAAGTTATCAATTAAATGCACATCAAATATTTTGATCATATGTTCCAGTTACTAACAATTGTGGTAGAAAATTACTACAAGTTAACATCTGCTAGTCATGTTATATGAATGATTGTGAACTCTCACCAAAAGAACTATTTGGGTTACATGTAGAAGGTTAGGAGTTGTTTTCTACAGCTGCAGCAGAACCAGACTGTCTCTCCCCTTGTTTTAATTCTTTATCCTTGGTATAAAACTCAAGTGTTGTCTCTGCCTGGCAGAGCTTTTCATCCAGACCTGCTTCATTATTGATTATCCTACAAGGTCTCTGTATTGTGAACAATATATAAATAAACCTGATTGAGTGATTTCACCTGAACAGTGCTTGGTAAAATAGTTTGTTTTTTCCAGAACACAATCAAAGGCAGATTTAAACAGGTGGGTTTTTTAGCCTTTATTTAAAGGAACTCAGTGCTTCATAAGTTTTCTGGAGAGTTTGGTCCAGATTTGTGGTGCATAGAAGCTGAATGCTGCTTCTCCATGTTTGGTTTAATCTGCTTTAACTGAACTAAAGGAGTTCTGATTCATTTGGTGGAGGTGTGAATGCATAATCAAAGAACACTTCAAAAGCAGGAAGTGGACTACAGCGCAGGGCATTCTGGGTAAATACAACCAAATCAAAAGGACAGAAGAAATGGCTTGTGATCTTTTGCCAAAGACTAAAGAGAAATCCTACAACCTCTAAAATGTGACACCACTCCACTTTTTACACATTATGAATAAGGAAGTTACATTCAGTGTCTGCTTCAGCGATGTTTGTGTTGTTTCCTTCAGTGGATCTTGGTACAGCGCCACCACAGGCGAGGAGGGGGAACAGGTTTTTGAGAGGGTTTGGTTTTTGCAGTGTGAATGTGAACTGCAGCAGCTGAAAATGTAATAATGTTACATACATAAGTTTGTGTAACATAGTTAATGTTGTATAGAATTCCACTTGTCATTACTTCCAAGTTTGGGTTCATGTGTAATGGGTGAAACAGCACCCCCTCCTGGTGGTTGGCAGTGTTAAATATACTGAACACAGATATCTCGTTGGCAGTTCATGAGAGATGAGCGCGAGGTAGGTTCACTGAGTTTAACGCTCTGGTAAAATGTTATGTTAGCTTGATGCTAACATGAAATGCTATTCCTCGTAAGGTGCTGTACCTGCTGTGATTAACCTGATTCCTGATCAGTCGTTATTCTGTTCCATACAGATAAAAATCATTTCATCTCATCCTGTCTCCTGGCCCTTATTCACACAACGCAGAATTGAGTTGAACTGAGCTAGAACCCGATCACGATTACCGAGGTTACATTTGGTCACAAGTCAACCCACCACTATGTTTCTGATTCTGTTTCAACACATTAGCTGACAAAATCTTCAGTCATGTCAGTTTAACACATCAGAGTTATTCTTTCAGTTACTGACCCGCTGGATGAATGCAGAGAGGAGTTCAGAGCGGCAGCCTCTCTGTTGTCTTTCCTCCGTCTCCCGTTTGTTCACCAAACAAGTAAAGCCCTCAGTGTGATGGTTTAAAGCAGGGGTGTCGAACTCCAGTCCTCAAGGGCCGGTGTCCTGCAACTTTTAGATGTGCCTCTGCTGCACCACACCTGAATAGAATAATTAGGTCATTAAGGCTCTGGAGAACTGATCTACACAAGGAGGAGGTAATTAAGCAATTTCATTCCAGTGTTTTGTACTTGTGGCACATCTAAAAACTGCAGGACAGCGGCCCTCGAGGACTGGAGTTTGACACCTGTGGTTTAAAGTATTGCAGCGTGAGCCTTCAGCCAACATCCTTACATATGAAGCCAAGTCAAAGCATGAAGTTTAAAGTGAGGGGAGACACGTAGTCCTAAATGGGTCTTCACAAGGCTCTCCTTCTTATATACACACTTTCCCAAATCAAAGTGTAAGAGCCATAATCATCTCTTTTTAAACCAGTTTTACCAAACAGTTCACTTTTGAAGCCGTAGATTTAACTTGACAATATGAACATTTGAACAGGAACACACTACGCGTACAGCATACAGTTGGGAACTCTGGCATGTTAATTCCTCGCTGCCGGTCTCTGTCTTTGCATCCCCTCCCTCCCTGCCTCTCTCTTCCCCAGTCGTCTTCCTCCGGTGGCGTCTGCAGGTGTCTGTCTGACTCACAGGCTGAATAATTCACTCAGTCCAAATGAGATCTCCCTGGCCTTAATGAAGCTATTAATGAGACTCCACGGACCACTGACTCACAGCCGCACAGACCACACACACACGCCAAGCCCTGTGAACACACCCGAGTACACCCCCACTCACGCAAGACACTGCAGGCGCGCCGCAAAATGGAGAAACGACACGGCAAACAAAAAGAAAAACCAGGCTGGAATCTGCTCTGATACACACAAAAACAGAAGTGCTGACACGCACCCCTTCACAAACAACAATGCAGTATGGTAATCACCCAGTGGAGTGCAGCTCAGAGCTAAATAAGTCAACAAACAGTCATCAAATGGTCGGATGGCAGCGTGTTTGAACAGAGACGGGTGTGTGTGTGTGTGTGTGTACACGTTCCGTCTCCTAAATGTTGTTCAGTAACCTATATTGCACTCGCTTTGCTAACTTTGTTCTACTGAGAGATTAGTGTTGCAAAGATTGTTTTTGTTTTGTTTCTGAAAAGGGAGATTTACTCCAACCAAACAAATCATAAAAAATATGCATATTGTAATGGTTTTTTGTTGCACACAAAGTTGTAATTTAAGGTTTGGTTTGTTTTCTCTCTCAAGGCTGTTTGGTCAACAAAGCGGAAAGAAAAGCAAATTGCATATTTCTTCATAAAACTCGGCTTTCAGCAGGAGTTACTTATCCGAAAAGAAATGCTTGGTAAAACAAGTCAAAGAATTAAACTGGCATCAATAATGTCCATCATATTGTTTTTAGCAATAAGTTAAGACTTTTTAATGCCAAACACAGAGACAGAATGAATATTTTAATACAGGAGAGCAAAGGAAACATTGAATATCCAGGAGCTTAAATCCTGAGGAGAATTGATTGTAGAGCAGAGGCAGGTGGGTGATTACTAACAGGGTGCAGCTGAGAGAGAAGAGACACAGGCAGACTGAGGGAAGATGGAAAATGAAAACAAGCTGTGTGCAAATATTTGTGAATATTCTACTGATGTCAGAAAAACACAATTTCACAATTGTGGCTTTTCCATTAAATAAGAAATGAGATTAAAATCACACGTGAATAAGAATGTTTACACGGTAAGTCGTTAACGGACGGCTCATCATCTATAATCGGAGGAGACGTCGGCGTGTTATTCAGGCGTTGGAGCAACAAACCCCGCCTACTTGGGAGCGGCTACGTTTGCGGCGTTCTGGGGAAATTGTAGTCGGTGACTTTCTAGAAGAGCTTTGGAAACTTTACATGAACTGTGTGATGCTGTGAGAGCTCTGGTGGAGTCAGCTGCACGTTGTTAAAAAAACAAAAAAAACAACCCGTCATCCTCTCTTCTTTGTTGTTTTCACCAGTAGTAACATTCCGCTGTTGAGTCTCGCATCACATTTATGATGTTTTGCAAAAAATGTGTTTCCCTCAGACGTTTGTGAAATACATCTACACTGAACAAAAATATACCTGATATATAGAGAAACTCCAGCGGGTCAGTAACTGAAAGAACAACTCAGATGTGTTAAACTGACATGACTGAAGATTTTGTCAGCTGATGTGTTGAAACAGAATCAGAAACATAGTGGTGGGTTGACTCCTTATGACCAAACTTATATGACACTGAATGTAGTTTCAGAAGAGGAATAATCCAATCATGGAAAATTTTCAACAAAAAAATGTTCACCAGACACAACATGAATTTTCTTCCATAGTCATCTCCATATCTATGCTTAAACATAATAAAAAACTTGAAGGGTGAGCTGAAGATAGCGGTGCATAAGAGACCATCCAGGACCTTTGCTTGTTTCCCACCTGATAGTCTGGTTGACTTGGTTCCAAGTCAACCAGACTATCAGGTTGACTTGGGGACCAGAGTAGCAACATTTGTTACATTTTCAGCTGCTGCAGTTCACACTGCAAAAATCAAACCCTCTCAAAAACCTGTTCCCCCTCCATATTTATTAACTTATTTTTTAAACTTTATTACCTTTTAACTCTTATGGTAGAATAAGACATGAAATCTATTTATACTTTTTAATCTTGTTGTGGAAGAAGACATTAAATCAACATCATTCATTTTTTTACTTGTGTTTTTAACACTGGGTTACAGTGGTTTTTCAGCATCCACAGTTCATAATGAACTTTGACATCACTGCATCATACTTATTGGTTATTTATTAATAAGCACAACCCTTTGTAGTAAAATATGAGCGTGAAAAACATCAGCTAAAGAGCTCCAGCTACACGAGCAGATTACTTAAAGCCGGAGTCTCAGGCGATGAGCGCAAATCAAATCTGAGTCTTCCATGGGTGAGTCTAAGCTTAACTTGATGTCTTTGTGACTTTTTGCACGGCTCTCTGAGTGAAAAACTGCAGTCATCAGCTCTGACCGTTGGCTTTTGTGCTTAAGGAAAAGCAGCATAAACACTGACTTTAGGCTTGAGTCTGCTGAAAAGTTGGAAAACACAAGGCAAGTTAAATGTATTTAGCAAGTTATTGAAGTTTGCTTCAAGGTAGATAACGGTAAAGATTTCTCCATCAATCCACTTAATTCATCTTACTATATTAAATCCAAAGCTGCGAAACTCTTAATTTTATCAGACAGCTCGGCTAACTCTGTCTGACCTTGAACTGGTACGTGTTTTCTAAACCGTGACGACTGGGCACTATGAGTTCTTCTGGTTCAGGAGCGTTGTCTTCTGTTTGCTTTGTTCTTTTCTACTTTCTTTGCCTTCTGACCCTAAAAAACTACAGTTTGTAATCGAAGCCCCTATGAAACTATCTTTAAGAAGCACATAAACATAGGAGCTCATATCCTCTCACTTTCTTAAGAATACATTTATGACTAAGTGATTAAATATGGCTGAATCAATTTCCTGATTACATGGTTTAAGAAACAAGCTGAAGTCTCTAAGCATATTAGGCTTCCTGGCATGACTTTGAGTGCATGTGTGTGTGGTAGGTTGGTTTATACCTGGATTGCTGCCAGGAAGAGAGAACATGGAGTGGAAGTACTTCGAACCAGAAGGTTACTGGAAAACAGTTGCACAGGTAAAAAATAATAAATAAAAAAATTGTATGTTAAGCTTATAGTGATGAGCATAAGAGAAACAGGTGTCCAATTATCCAATGAAGAATGAACATAGAGCTTTTTTTTGTTTTAGAGCTTCAAAACAAAAAGCTCTATTGATTCAAAAGTATTTTTGATTCAATACTTTGAATCAAAAACATAGAAATAGGTTTAAGACATGAATTAACATTCTGTTTTTAGGATTCTCCTCGTACGTTAGACATCTTAAAATATTTGTTTTTAACACCATTTTACCAAACAAGGAAAATGGCTGTTCCCAGGAAGAAATTGTAAATTGTAGTTAAAACTAAATGGTGGTTAAGTATAAAAACTACATGTTGGTTCCAGTTGTTCTGGGTTTTTGTTCTAGATTTGTATGAAGCTAAATGTTGCTTCTCCATGTTTGATTCTTGTCCAGGGCTGCTGTTATTAAGCATAAAACTAAATGTTGGTTTCAGTTGATCTGGGTTGCTAAGTAGATGGTACTTTCTAAGCTTGTTTTAGATTTGTAAAATAGAAAGTTAAATGCTGATTCTCCATGTTTGATTCTTGTTCTGGGTTCCTAAGTAATAAATTATCAGGAGTTTAATTAATATTTTTCATAATCACATGAGCCTAAATCTCTTTGGTACCCATACAGTTTTGCCATCCATCCATTAGAGTTGCATTGGGAAAAATTCCTGGTATCAATGCGTTAAGAATTTTCCCAGTAAACCAAAGCTGTGGTGAAGACTAAAGCGCCACACACTAATTTTATGTGCAACGGCAAGAGCGTAGTGCCAAAAAGCAATAAATAGTGATTTTAGTGTGGTGTTTTGGTTGTTTTTTTTTTGTTATTTACATTGTGCAACAGATAAGAAAGCAGTATTATACAATCAGGTCTATAAGGACTTGGGAAAAGTGAATTATACTTAATTCAGATTAGATGCAGTATTTCAGTGGTGAAGAGACCACATTTAATCCAGTTTGTGACACCAGATAATGACACCTAAAACCTGACGGTAGTGTGTATGAACCTGTACAGCAGCATAGCTTCGTTGGAAGTAGCAGCCCGTAACATCCTTTACATTAATTGTTTTTGACATCAAGGTGAAGGAAGTTACGTATTTGAGATATTATCCACAATGTGCAGAATCAGCACTTTATTAGTAATTCGATTACATCCACAAGATGGATTTCTGCTTGAGTATTTTAGGCCCATCTTTAAAACCGCTCGGCATGGTAATTGATAGTTCCCTGCGTTGGAGAGCCTTTTCCAGGTTTTTTACATTCTGGCTGCCAACTGTCCTCCATTGTTGCGCCGAGTTTCTGCGGCTGACGCAGCCAAGCCGAGGGGACGAGCCGCTCAAGCTGCTCTGCTTTCTGACATGCACACACAAGCGCTCGGCTCATAAATAAATAAATAACAAATACGAATCCACCTTGTATTCAAGCAAACGGCAACATGTCCTTCGGTGTTGTTGTCGAGCCGCACAAATGTACGCTTAGTGTGACCGAACACACCCGAAGAGAGAGTGTTAGGACTTGTGTGAGTGTGCTCATGAATATGTGTTTAATTCTCTGTGGCCTGCTGCCTCCTTCTGCTCTGTGTGATTAAAGAGCATCTCCAAGTCTGGAAGAGTGCTGACAAGATAGCCGATAAGGTGACATTAATCTAACGCCGTGTCTGCCTTTAATCACTATTTAGGGGAACACGCCGCACACCGAGGCAGCAGCACCGCTGTCAGGTCACAGGGACTTACAGAGGCTCCATAATTCATTTTATTTGTTGCTTCTGTTGTTTATTTATTTTGTATATTTAAAATGTCTTCCAGTTCCAGTGTTAAATGTTCATTAGAATTAAAAGTTTATTGATCTTCGAGAATGTGTTCTTGGATTATTATGCCATTACCATTATATTACTTGAAAACGGTCTCAAAACAACAATATTATTGTTTGTATTGCAATAACTTCTGGGACAATTTATTGTCCAGCAAAACAGTTTTACCACCCACTTAATAAGCATTCCTACTTCCATCTCAAAACCATGGGGTAGGAGTATTTTTTGTCTAAATTTTTTTTTTTAAACATCAGTAAGTCTCAAAAAATAAACATATCAAACAGTTAAACAAGGAGATGTAATCAAAATGATTTAAAAAATAATAATAATAAAAAATTTCACCCCAACAAATACAGTATATGTACAAATCTGCAAAATGTCAATGTTATATACAAATGTTCCATGATAGTTAAATTCGCAGGATAGGCTCAGTAGAGTGGGCAGTCACAACGAAGCAGCTCGGTTTGATTTGCACATCCCTCCTGCTCTTCATTTGTTTGGCCGCCAGAGGCCACTAAAGAGAGCCGTGTTGAAAAGCTTAGAGTTATGAACCTTTTCTATGACACTACCGTCAGTGCTTCAGGAAGCTTCGTTTTGGCCATGACTACTTCACTGTTTGGTGAGTTAATGTCTGTGTGTAAAGTCTAGAGGTGAAAGTGTTAGTATAAAGTATAAAGTGTTGCTTTTTGTGTTCTCTTCAGGGTGTTTGGGAAAATGCTTCCCTGCCGTGTCCTCCCCCAGAACCATTTAAAGGTTCTGGGTGAGGACACAGGTTAAGAGAGCGCAGACGTGTTTCTGTTAATGGCAACTTCAGTGTTTTTATAATAGTGCTAAGTTTTAAATAGATAATTATTTTTAGTAAATTGCAAAATGTATATATATTTATTTATTCAAATATAAAGGGTTGAATAATAGATTCTGGTAAACGTATGAGTGAATAAATGATGGTTTAAGACTACTAGACTGTAATTTTGGCGTCGTTGGAGGGATTGTCACTGATTGGATTGTCCCGATATTTTGACGTACGTCTGTCTGTATTCAAGCTTTCCATCTCTCGTTGTGTCTTATTTAATGGTGCTATATAGCTGATTAAGCTGTACTCTCACCGAGTGCTGTGTTAGCGGCAGTCCTATTTAAACATCTTCATCCTAATTCTATAATGTGCTTAGGGCTGGTGAGCTGTCCATCTAATTAAACTGTGTTGTCAATCATCGCTGTCATGTTAAAGCTTGACTGACAATCCGATGCATGCACCGAAACTGTCATGTGTTCATCCATCAAAAGCTGTGGCTGGTGTACTGCACACATCACTGTAGCAAGCACACCCACAAGGATGGAGACTAAATATGTAAATATCAGTATGTCTGAATTAAGAGTCCGCAAATTTCGAAGGACCTGATCTAAGTAGGACAGGTCCTTCCAAGTCCGCAAAAACACGATGACCGGAAAAGAGAAGCTGTGAATTTGGACAGGTCTAGCCTTCGCCACCTGCCCCCCTCCACCACCTCATTGTAACCTATGCCGCCTAGCAACCATGACAGCGTTGCTATCACACAGTTGGAGCGGTGCAGAAAAGAGATGGATCCTGAAATATTGATCTGCTTGATGTGCACATATTTAATATTGGAAGAAGTAGAATATTTGTGCAGTCGGCGCAGATATTTTCTTTTTTATCTCAGGGTGAGAGACAATGTTCAGGTAAAATAAGTTGAGTTTTTCTGCAATCACAGCCTGTACAATAGTTACTGTATGGCTAATAAAATGACCAGTGGTTTACTGTTTGCATTTAAAGTTATAATACAATAAGCTTACTTCTATATTCTCTATAATGTACAATTTAATAAAGTCAGTTAAACTAAACAGCTTTTAAATGTGATATATTTCCTCAAAAGATGACTTACAATTACAAGGAATTACTTACAATTAAAAAAATGTATTGTTCTTCTCCTTCCTCTCCTTAGACCAGATCCCTGTACTGCAGGATAATCTCAGTGTTTCCTACAGAGTGTTCTCCAGAGTATTTGGGATGCCTTGTTCCACTTGTCCACTACATCGTCCATAGTGTCACAGAAGAGGTGGCAGCCATTCACCACCAGGTCATCGACCTCCCTAAAACGCCCAGAGCTCCTGGATCCAGCGTCCCATGGTTGGCACACCAAAGAGTCTTTGTAAAGTGCAATCGATGGCTGCCACATCTGTGTCAAGTGTCCAAGCCGCCGCACTGATGGTCGTTGCTATACAAACAGGAAACTGTTCCCATCCATCATATTGCAAGCAGTTTGTCACCATCAGCGTCACTTTTGATATATTCAGAAATCGTATAAGAGCAGAAGGTAAAATAGTTACTTGATTGTGCTTTAAAATGGCAATATGTGCCGGGAAAATACACAGTACTCCCTCTTTTAAAGTTACATCTTTATTTCTACAGGCTGTGTGGTTGTTTCACCATCGTTTCTGAACACCATACCATGTATTCACGTCTCACCGTTTTACATTCCCAGACACGTTAAGCAGCCAAAGGCAGAATTGACCAGAGCTGAGTAATATTTTCATTAGAGAATTCATTGTGTGATGGAGTCCTTGTTTGTTGCATCTCCACAAAAAGATTTAGACGTTCGCCCACAGCAGAGAACGTGAAGTTATCCAAAGGGCAGCAACAGCAGAGAGAGAGACAGAAATATAATCATCAAAGTTGATAACATTAATAATTCCAGTTATTTGGCTTATCTGGAGACAAAAGCCTTTGTCTCCAAACAGACAAAAAATAATAATAATAAAATTCTATGATAAGTTCTAAAGCAGAACACAGATAATAAATGTAATCTTTCAGCGAGAGCGTGTAACATTTGTCATATTTTGCAAATGTACTTCTCAAAAATGCCAGTTCATCAATATCAGGAATATTCTGCTCTCATAAGTTCACAAACTCTGAGCAATGAAGCCCATTTGTTTCTCCTGCTAGAAAACTTTCTCTCTTTTCTAGATTTTTGTGAAACCGATACAGAAATAAAACAGTCAGGAGAGGCACTTCTGTAAAACTCATTTGTGGGAGCTTTGTTCGGAAAGTGCAAGGAGGGATCAAAGGATGAGTTAAATCGGATCTGGCATCAGGAGAGAGACACTTGTCTCTAATAGCCTCACTGAGTCACCCTTCAGGTACACAAAATCCATTTGATCCTGTCTAAATGGTTTTCTTGGCCTGTTCAATCCAAACTGGAAACCAACACATATTGAGGATGGAGAGGTAGACAGTGGGAGTGGTTAGCTTTAGATCGGTAAGAAACAAAGTAGCTGCATTCTGCTAAGGCAAATCACAAAAAGCTGTTAGTGGAGCTATGAAAGCATTTTGTTCTGCGTACAACATCTACTGTACAGAAGAACATGATGTTAATGAGTACATTCCACAAAAAAAATGCTTTACCAGTGGAGACCTTTTGATATCTCAACATACTAGAGTGTTGCATACAACATTGGCTGATATGAACTTGGTAAAAGTGTGGTTTGGGATTTTACACAAAAGTATTCTTTCCCATCAATGTGGATTAATTTCTTTAAAAAATATATACATGCATAATTCCAGTTCTGACTGTCAATTTCAACCTTTCAATTATTGTTTTAAATGACAGATTGATCATTATGGAGCCTTGGCGAAAATTCAAACTGGGAGACTCGACCAGCTTCACCACATCATCTAATCACTACGCCCGACCGCAGCCAATCGGGACCGGAGCTTCACGCCGCTCCAGCCAATCGTCGTCCAAAGACACCTTCAAAAGTCCAAGCTACCCTGGGGTCTTCCTGCTCGTCAGCCGTGCTTCGACCCACCTCCTCCCCATCTCCACCTTCACCATGAGGGTCGTCCTCCAGGATCCCTTGTGCTCTTCCTCTCCAAGCTCCGCTCCACCACCAGTTTCGGTTTCGGTCCCGGGGGGAAGACTATCCCGAGCTCGCCGAGCAGACCGCCTGCTCACGGCGATCCTCGGCTCACGGTCTTCTGCCGGGTCCGAGCGCCAAAGAAATTGTACCATTAAATCTTTTTAACTGCTATTTTCTTCTCCGTGTGAGTCTCTCCAGATTGAATTAAAGTATTAAGTGCCGTCAGGCGTGTTGTGGAATTTTCCTGGCTAATGAAGCGGACACAGCACATTGTTACAAAAAAACAATAATGTTCGGTATTCTGCTTTTTTCCGACCACTCATGTGGACAAGTCATTGCGTACAATGTTTTAGTATAAGCGTTTTTTTTCCATAGTGGTTAATAGTACAAACTTTGAGTGCTTCAGACATTTGCATAACTGTTAAATGGATTTCATGTCAAATAAAAGTATTTGTTCATACTGGTGAATTAGCTACCATCTCTTCTGATGTGACTAAAAAGCATCAAGGCTGTTTGGATTTCTTCAGACCCCAGTTGTGTAATCTACTGCGTAGAGGTTCATTTCTAATTTCACCCAAATTATAGACATTGTATAGAATTAAAAGTAATGAATTTTGAGATTTTTTTTTCTAACAGGCTAAAACCGGCCTGGTTAAATTAAACCAAGCTTGTCTTGTTTTAGGTCAGAATTACCAAAAAATTATTTTGAAAGAGATATCTTAAAAGTCAAAGGAGGAACGACGCATCTAAAGTAGTAGTATAAAAAAAGAAATAAAGCATTTAAGTTAGTCAAGAGGACCCATAATTTAAAACGGAATTGAATATAAACAAGCCCAGGCAAAAGAAAAACGAACAATACGAAGAGCAAATAGAACATATATGAGAGATTTACAGTATGTAATACATTTGGTAGTAGACCACAAATAGGAGGCATTTGGGAGAAGCTTCAATGAAGTTATTCAATACTTAATAAAAATAATGGTGTAGCAAGTGCAAGTTATAAATGCACTTTGTTAAATGACAAGTTTACGCCACTATTTATTTATCTATGTATTTATTTACAATATGTGAATTTGATCTTTTGAGCTTTTATTTTGAAGGTCAAGCTTTCTGTGTACATGCGTACACATAACTTGTGTAACTTCCTCTCCCTCACATCATCGTTTAAGCTCTGTGAGGTTAAGTTACATTCTAAAAAGTTGCTGATATTTTCTTACATTTCCTTTGTAAATATTTCCTCTTTTGATATAAACCGGATGGAAGATTGTTTAGTATATGTTCTTAAATGTTACTGTAAAATTTAATTTTAAATACAACTTTAATACATTTAATACAGTCAGCCGTTTCAAGCCCTCTTGTGGCGAGTTAATCAGACATTATTTCTTTTTTTCTTACAGGGGTAGTAGACAACTCCACAAAACCAGTAGACAACTGATTAGTATTTTTCTTAATTGTCTTCTACAGGTATGTGTGACACTATATTTGTATTGGTTTGCATATGTGCTTTTATGCACCTGTGTGCATTTATTTATTATATAAAAAATATGAAGATAACACCGTGTCACATCACCGTCAAGCTTTGTGAGGCTGTAGAAAACAACCACCCAGAACCAGAGAGGAAAGCTGATTTGTGTTTTTCTTTCTTGTCTTCTACAGATTAAATAATTACAGAAGAAACCACAAAAGACTTGTTGTCATCTTGTGATCCTGTAACCGGGTCGGTTACACAACAAAACAGATTTTACCACAGCACTGTAGCACTTTAAGGCCATGCTACATTGACCATGCTACGGCTTCCAGCACAACCCGTCAGTCTACCTGTTAGAAACACGCACGCACATTGAAAGATAGATAGCCCCCTTGTTCTGTAGTGTTTTAGCGACATTAGGAGAGTGAGCCTCGACTGAGCCAGATGGCAGAAAAAAATAAAAAATCATTATTCAGACCATTACCTCAGCTAATTGAGGCACTACATACACACCCCACATATTTCAACACCCCATATGCATTCAGACGTCTAGGTAACTTTATGAACCTAACAACACTCGATCACTCACTCGCTTTAATATGCATCGATCAAACTGGACCGCAGCTCCAGATGTGCTGTTAATGGGTTTGTGATAAACATGCCACAGGCAAGCACACCACTGGATCAGGTTATTAGCAAGGAATGAAGAGACTTTTAGCCTACCTGTTTCTTCTGGCGGATTTGCGTCTACTACGGCTTGCATTCTACCATGAGATTTCTCTAGAATATTGAACACGTGGTTTTGCTGTCAAACTTGTAAACGTACTTACATAGCATACTACAGGTAGAAAATTGCACATAACTTTTATCAGTAAAGTGTTTCCTATGTGACCTTTAGTATGTACTGAATTTGCATCAACAGGCATTGGGTATACATATGCCACATTGGCTGTATGGTAAGAGAAATTCACAATAATGGGATTAAGACAGAAGTAAAATAAAGTTGTATCATGTCTACAGGATCATGGTCATCTAGCGGGTCCATACCATGCTTTTTAAGGATCTTGTATTTGCAGATGACGTCTGCATTTATTCCACATCCCATTCTCCTTTACACTCTGTTCAGAAAACAACCAGGTCACACACACACCATCTGCTTTGTTCCTAGTGGAACCTCATCTCGAATCAAAATGCACCACCAGTTTCTCCTTCCACCCTTCAGATGCCACCAAACTCTGAGATCCAAACCGTTTTTGTGTACCTTTATCATTTCTCTTGTAAATAAACTCCTTTTACCTTTTCATTTTGTATCTTGTTGATGTTTCTTCATTTGGGTCAAGAACATACGTGGAAACATAAAATGTCTACTTACTGTTGCTGACCGTGTCTATGTGGTTTCGTCCTAAAAAACACAAACCTTTCGAAATTACTTAAATAGAAATATTGGGACTGAATCAGAACCCAGACATCTTGGATCAGAGCATTTCTGAAAAGTAAAAAAAAAATTGTGTAAGTGAGAAAATTACGTTAATTCCAAGACTGATATCTTACTGCTGTTAATTCCACTTTACATTCAGGTTCATAAAGGCACATGCATATTTTTATGTTCCAATAACATGATGAATGATTTAATTTTAATAGAGTTTATCACATATTATTCAACTGTACAGACATGGAAGCCATTAAAGTGAAATATGTGGGCTTTCTTTATACATATACCTCTGACAGCTCTGACTATATGTATTAAGTGGCTGAACTCATTTGGTCCAGCTAAATGAAACCTGTCATTTTCATCATTGAAATGATGAAAATGACAGGTATAAAAATCCATGCAAATTGCTTTTATTCATAAAACTAATGACCCTGAAACAAATCTGAACGTTCACAGCTTCTCTACTTTCTTGGCTATTTTAAAACAGTAGCAGCTAGGCGTTCTCTATACAAGCCTTTAAAAGTCAGCAAACAAGGCGCAGGTAAGGATGTTGGATGGAAGGCTTTTCTCCACTGAGGCACGCGGTTCTAGGTATTTGCAAATGCTCATGTTTTATGCATGAGATCCAGGATAACAAACAGGAGCTTGGGGTCGGCGAACATACAAAAGACACACACACACAAAAAATCTAAACAAGAAAAGCAGGAGAGAAGGAAAGTTCCTGCAAAACTTGGCAGAATTCATCATTGCAGTCTTTCCAAACAGAGAGAAGTTGAGAGTTTCTTTCAACGTAGACCCAACGGAGCCATGTTCAGACATGACGCTTAGAAAGGCAGCAGATTTGTTTCCCTCTGCCCTCCTCTGCCTCGCCGTCTCCTCCAAGTCTTCCTCCCCACTCCAAATCCCTCATATTGTCTCGGTATCTGTTAGGATTAAATGTGTTGGTGTGCCAATAATTCCTCATTCTAATTTGTAAACAATGCTAAGTCCTCCTCTTGGAGAAATAGAGCTAAATAACCAACACAGCCGAAGAGCTACGGACCGGCTGAAGGAAGAGAGGGAAGGATGAGGCACAGAATTGAAAGGAACAGTCAAATGACGAGACAAAGACAAACCAGAATCCATATTACTGTATTGTAACCACGTGAACAACAAGTTTTCAGGTTTCAAGTCCAAATGTCCAAATTTGATTTGGAGAAAGGATCAAACCTCATGTCCAATCCAGTAGTATATATATCCATCCTCGAGTAGCAAAAACCAAGGAGCCAGAAACTGTTGGATGGCTTCAAGTTGTGTCTCCCTGAACCAAACGGTGTAACAGCAGCTTTTAGGGACGAAGGTGTTCTTACTTTTTTGTTCAAGCAGAAAACACATTTTCGTTGGTAGCTTTGGTTTAATGAGTACAACCTAATGAGTAAAAGCTTGTTGATCACTTAATTTTCTCAAGATAAATACTAAGTACGTTATAACCAGTGATGGCATAGTTACTTTGAAAAAGTAACTTTAATCGGATCACTGATTACTCCTTGAAAAAGTAACCCAATTAGATTACTGACTACTTGATTTGGAAAGTAACTAAGTTACATTAAAGGTAACTTTTTTAGTTACTTTCAGCAGCTGCTAACAACAACGCTGTAAAAATGACATTGATCTTTGCCAATACTTAATTGTAAGCTATTTTATAAAGGTAACATCAACAATGTGTCTCCACTTATAAGGTTGAACTGAAGGGGAGATTTTTTAATGGTTACAGTACAAAAAAAAAAAACGCTAGTAATTTGTGCATGTTTGTGTGTGATCCACTGTTGTCTGGAAAACTCTAAGAAGGATTTTAACCCCCCAGCCCCCGGCCTCCAGGTTCTGCGTTACGGCCCTGCATTTGGTGTCAGAGCGCAGAGCTCCTCCTGCGGCTCCACAGTTCAGATGGCTGCTGCACAGGTTTGTGACACTTATCTTAATATTAATAATTATAATGGCGTTTAGTTGCACAGCTTTATGGACTCATTCATTCGTGGCTATTTTTACGTTTATTGCGTTGTTCATATTAGTCTTGATGTTTCCAATGTTCTGGATAGCTCGACGTAATTGACAGGTAATATATTAACTTGACATTAACAAAGACAAGACGCATAGAGGAAATAAAATTAAATTCCAAAAGAAAATAGTAACGCAAAAATGATTCTGATAAGTAACTGTAGTCTGACTACTTGATATTAAATAGCAACGTGTTAAGATTACTCGTTACTGAAAAAAGTGGTCCGACGTCACTGGTTATAACATCACCGACATGCAGAAACTGAATATTTAATGAGGTTACCCCAAAAACTCACACCTACTTGGAACTCACTCATAAAAAGTTGTCTACTTTTGAAATATTTAGGTCATCATGGGCAGGACTGGAGGGAAACTAATACTTTGGTTCTGCATCATCTCTTCTGCCAGTGAGTATATTCAGTATCGAATTCAGCCTTACACGTGGAAGCTACTTTCAGTGACAAGTTATTCACACAGCAGACAACATGCTCCATCCAGTTTGTGCCTCTTTATATTATCTTGGAAATAAAATCCACTGGCTAATTGCTAGTCTTAAGCATAAAATGAGCTTTTTGTGAAGAAAGAAGCTGAATAATTCAGTTCACTTTTTTCCCCAGAGGTAAGTCAACTCTCATTTCAGGTATACCCGAAATTATTTATGCGCATGTGAAAATGTGCTAACTGTTCAGACTTCGCTTTCTAGGTTATTTTGTGTGTGTGGTTTTTTTGCCTCTATGTTTCCTGCTTTTTTCTCAGATTACAAATTCATATGATCATTTCATGCTTCCCCTCATGAAAACCATGAAAAATTTCCCAGTTGCCCACAAACCTCCGTACACTTGGACAGAAGAACCCGACCAGCAGTTGGTTTGATTGAAGATGTTACACGGCACGCTGTGTGCAAGTCGGTGAATAATTGAAGAATTTTACATAAGAGCCTTATTCTCTAAGTGGATTGGACTGCTGTGTGGTTGTGTGTGTGTGTTTGCTGGGGTGCCGCTTTCGTTGAAATACAGTACATCTCTATCAGTATTTAGCCCCATAACAAATGGGATTCGGCAAAATCTGAAGGTCAAATCGAATAGCAAACAGTGCCTCTCAGCATCATCCCTTTCTCCCATGAATCCTTAAAAAGCCACTCAGACTACAGCAAACAAGGATACCTTTTGGACAGCAGCCATATCCTCAGCTTGTGGCACCTCTCTAATAACAAAATCTATCCTCCGTCATAAATAATGTAGGTGAAAAACTTAGGATTCTATTGAAAGGTTTCCAGCGTCGACCTGAATCCCAGATCAGTTCCTAAAGGAGGGAAGATTAAAGAGGTCGATATTTTCAGAACCCACGTAACACTTCAGGTATTACAGAGGAAATGTTTGGCAGTCACCAACATGCTAGAGAAAAATATGTTTTCTTTTAAGAAAAGTAAGACTATCTGAACATGATTCAAGAAGTTACACAAAAGAATCGCTACGTTCAAACTGACGACGTGGATCTAGCAACAAACAAGGGAGCGTTTCCTTGATTTTTCATATTGCTACCACAAACCTCAGTGTGTTTTAAGATTTTAAGTTATAAGAAACATAAAATACAATGTTTAGTAGCAGAAAGATAATACTAGAGATGATAGAAACAATTTTTTTACGAATAATTTTTAGAACTGTGACATTAAGATCCTAGCTCTGTGTGCAGAGCTCGACTGAAGGACGTATTTGTACATTCGCAAAACTTCCTTTAACTCTTCCACTGGCGACGTCTCTCCGACGCAGACCGCCATGCCAGTGCCCGGACTGAAGACTTCTATGCGGAAGTTTTTACTGGGGCCATAAAGTTTGTTCAAAAATTTCTTTTTGAGAAATTTAAATAAATAAAAAAGATTTGAAGCTGAAAAATAATTGTGACTGACAGCTCAATAGAGGCTACGCCAACATGTTGCCTTCAGGACAACGTACTAAAGAATTTGAAACTTGTTAAACGTAATGACACGAAGGGCAAAGGAAGGGTTGGTATCCTGTGCGTTGCCATTAGAAAGAGCTGATAGCACAGAAAATCCATGAACTACATCTTAACATGTTTTATAAGATATCTAAAGAGAAGCATCACGTGGTTTCAACAAACTAAAGATACAGTAGTTCACATCAGGAGGTTGTCTCTGCATGACCAGGGTCAAATTGAGAAGAAGTTAATGCAGGAAATCCAATATCAGCCATTCCTGTAGTGAGAGTTAACCAAAAATTTTATCATTTAAATGAGTTTAAAAATGTGGAAAAACACATTCAGTATACTAAAAGAATGTAAATGGCAGCATAATTGCCTGTTGAAACTTTACTTTGTTTTTGTGAATTTTAAAGAACAGCAAAGAATGAAAATGTGCACAATTATAAAATGTTTTATTTTGCTGCCTATATAATCTCCAGCATGACATAAGCAGTGTAAAACGTGACTAACTTGCCTGTTCACTGTTTTACATTTTTAGCATTTCAAATGTCAATGTAGGGTTGCACAATTTTAAAAAAAACTTGTTACAATTAGTGGTGCAATTAGACACAGGATGAAATATAACAGAAAATACACACAACACAGTGCGTCCTAAAATGACAAACAAGCCAACATGGAGGAAAAAATAACCCAAGGGTCTCTTCACATTAGATTAAGACAACACTATGTCAACATTTTATGATAGAAGTCAGAATTTGATTTTCGATCAACTACATGGATTCATACACACACACACACCAGATGTGACTTAATATTTAGAACTTACTGGCCAGCCATCCTCACTTGCTAGCAGCAGCCAGCCAGCTTCACACCTCTCCCACTCATCTAGCCCGCGACTGCTGCCTGTCTTCACAGCTGGCATACATCGCACTGACTTCTCTTACGTAACCACTAAAGTTTTCAGAAAACAAGCTAGCTTAAGGGACTCAGTGACTTATCAAGTCCCTTCGTCATTATTTGCTCCTATTGCATCTTTGCTTCCGTCTGTTGAGGTATGTTCAGTAGAGTTTTCAAATGAAATAATCCTTTTTTGACTTGAGCCAATAGTAATTATTTTATGCTCTACTCTCTACTGAATTATTTTCCAGTTTTTCCGACAGTCTCTTTTTCTGCCAGTCATTTTAGTTTTTAAATAATATTTAAACGTATAAAAATAGGACGTAACTCAAGGAATAAATCAATGTTTCCTCTAAATTTAATATAAAATTAGCTTGGTAAAAATCAGCTCCTTGTTCTTCGCTTTACTTCGTGCTATTGAGAAAGGCTTTCTTTCTGGACGTGTAGACTCTGGTTAAATTTTATGTGTTCCCAATTGTTAACGCTTGCCTATGATGTATTTAATTTGCCAGTTTGACGTTATAAAGCTTAGTAGAAACTGCCTGTGCTGTAAACAACCATCTTACAATGCGAAGAGAGAAGTGCTAACACGAATACCGACTGAACAGCTTCATTTACTTCCTCCGCTGTCATTGCTTAGTTACAACTTTCATTCTAAGTCTTCACAAAAAATCATTCACAACTTATTCTGTTTGCTGGTTGGCCTGGTAGAAATTCTACCGTTGTTTTTCCATTCTTTATCTGAGTTACAGAATATTTCATATAAAAAGATACGTTTCTAAAATATCTGATTCTAAAGCATGACATAAGCTGGCTTTGTATCTTTGCCTGGTTTTCACCATGTTTCCAAGGATACCTCTTCATGTACATATTCTCTGGTTACTTTAGATACTTTTCTAAAAAATGAAAAATTAAAGAATACTGTATGCCAACTGTTGTTTGTAGTAACTAATAAACAGTAAGAAGAAACATTGTCTTTTTTTTATTACTTAGCTTTATTGGGCCTGAGCAATGCAAGCGCTGCGAAGACCTGTAGTAATCGCAGTGTTTATTATTCTTATGCTTCTATCAAATGAATTGGCTATTTGGAGGCTTTAACACAAGGGAGTAGCTTTGTATTGCAAGTTGATGGGGAAGTATTGTGGAGAAGGATGGGGCTCTGATGCACTCACAAATAAGGCCAAAACTTAAATGTGAATCCCATACAGGGCTATTGAATAAATTGGGATATACGTATGGATAAGGATTGTCAGAATAATACTACTTTTTGAAAATAACTTTTTTAAAGGAATTCTAAGAGATATGAATATGTTAGAACATCAATTGTCTAAGTAATCTATAATGTCTGTGATTTATTGATGTAATTACTAAAAAAGTAAATTAACCTTTCAGTTATATTCTAATTTATGGAATAAGTTTGTATTTTTCTCAATGATTGCTTACAGATGAAAACGGTTACCAAATTCTGTAATAAATTTTGTGAGGAATTATCACAGTAATATAGTTGCCTTTTTGTGGTGATTTGAGTTTTGTATGTTTTACCAGTTTATTGTGTCCCTGTGTTGTCTTATCTACCCCCTGATTGTCCCCAGCTGTCTCTTGTTTCCCTGATTAGTCCCTGGTGTATTTAACCTCACCTGTGTCCCTGGTCCCCACCGGATCCTTATCTTCTGTCATTCCTGTCCTGTCATGGTCCTGTGTTCCTGTTTTTTGTGATCTTCTACATCATCATTAAACTCATTTTTGCACTTCAGCTCTGGGTATGACCACACAAAACAATGCGTAAAACACCCAAACATTCAGTCCGTTTTAGTTTAATGTTTTTTGGGGGGGTTTGTTTCAGGCTTGATGTTCATTTTGTGATAATTAAAAAATAATTACCCAAACATTTGCGGTGGCTGATTATCTAATTTGAACACCTGCTCCACTGTTTATCTGTCAGAAAGTAGACGTTTGAGTCGCCTTATTTTTGTGTTAACTGAACCGAAACACACCGAACTGTACAGCATGTGTACATGTTCAGGTTGTCAAAGTCAAGCTATTGCATAACTAAACTACTCCCCACTTTCTTCAAATAGTTTTTAGCTTAAACCTTTTTACCGACCTGTGAAATGTGATTCCCTGTTGTAGCGTTGACAATTAATAGCAGAAAATTGCGTCCCTTTGTCAGATTCTTTGCTTAATTGTGTCATTTTTGTGTCACAGCTACTGTACTGCCTCAGTGGGCAAGTAATCCTGCAGCAGCCAGCCAAAAGTGGACATCTTTAGCCGCCATTGCTCCAATACAAACCTAAACAGGTAATAATACCCATACACTTTCAACACAGTAATTCAGAAAGATATACCCGGTCTACGGCATCCAAAGGTGAGTATGAAAACCTTAAGATGAAAATGAACCAGTCCAAAACAAGAATATCCCGTGCAGGCAGGAAAGTACAATAGACCAGGTACAGAATTTAAATGCAGTTTTTATTTTCCAGGAAGAAGCAGCCAATCCCAGGTAAGTAACTTCTTTGTCAGTTTCAGGAAAAAGTCACAAATCCCAGGTACATAACCTCCTATTTCAGTTTCACAAAGAAGCAACAAACCCAGGTAAGTAACCTCCTTTGCTTTTGCAGGAAAAAGCAACAAAATTCAGGTAAGTAACCCTTATTTTTCTTTTTCAGGAAGAAACCACACCTTACAGGTGAGTAGTTTTCTTGCCAACCCCCAAAAATAAACCAGTAAGTAGAGGTTGACCTTCGACCCTTCAGAGGTGTCACAAATCCAGGTACATATAAATCGGCAGGAGAGAGCTCCAGCCAGAAACGGGGAGGAAGCCAGGACAACAGGTAGGTAAAAGGTTAAATGAGTGTGTACACCCCCCAAACTGCGGGTGAGTCACAGCCCCAGAGACCTTGGAGCAGCAGGCACGGGCCAAGGAAAGTAGAAAAGTGAAAAACAGTGCGCCCCCACATGGACGCAATACGCAGGCCATACTGCCCCCACAACCTCCAAAGCCGAATCAATCACCACTCGTTCAGTCCCAGGGGTGAGTAAGTGTCCAGCCTGGCCATCCAGACCAGGGCCGCTTTTATCTCCCGCCCAAGGTCCAACTCGGGTCGTGGTCTAAAACCATGACCCTGACCGAGCTCCACCCGTGCCGTACAAAATGTGCGCTGAGCCGGGCAAACGGCTTCCTCATAAGCCGTCGGGAAACATCCCGCTCATGCAAAACCAGTCGGGCCAGCATTGTATTTGCCGTATGACCCACAAATCTGGTTCTACAAACCCGGCATCTAATTAAATAAACACAATTTTGCATTTGTGGTGCCCCGCAGTGCGGGACTAAACAAACTTTGTGGGTACGGTGATTCAGCAGCCATTTCTGGTGTCTGAAAAACCCTCCCTGTCCAATCGCGCTCGGCTCAATCTGTGATCTGAGTTTAGCATGAACGAGGTGATCCTTCAGGTTCCTGTTTCGTCGGAAAGCAGATATGACCCTCCAATCGGTCAGCCTTCCACTAACAGCTTGGAATCCTAGAAACGAGAATTTTTATTATAGACCACAATTGGTGTTGGTCAGGCAATCTTTCTCACAGCCCAGCTCCCATCTGCAGCCTTTACCCTTCTGTCCACTGTCTCTCCAGAAAAAGCAGGATGGATGGTGGAGCACACAGAGACCTCACGTGTGTCCATCCATTTCACAAAAACGAGAGATCCTTCTCTGATCCACCTTACAGATCCTCTTTTGCTTGCTTTTCTTGGTCAGAGCATTTCCTCTCCCTCTGGGTCATCCCTTTCTGTTGTCCCTGTATGTTCCACATGCTCCAAACTTCATTCTTGATAAGTCCATGAAAAGTTTTGGACTGGAATAAAAATTGTCCATGTAAATATGGCATCCTGTGCCAAGGAAGGATGTCTGAACAAGATTCATAACAACAGCGTAAGACAGGCCATGCTCACTTTGAGTGTTGCCAGTGTAAATCCTGAATGTAATGGTGTAACCACTGGTTGATTGGATCCATGCACAGCAGTGCTGCTTGCAACTGGATACCTGGATGAAAAAAAGAAATAAAATATGTTATGTGTCGTACAAACGTTTTTATTTACTTAACTAAAACTGACAAAATAACTAAAACTGAAACTTAGAAAACATTTTCGTCAAGTAAAATAAATCAAAACAGTAATCAACGGGGAAAAAATGTAACTAACAGGAAAATATCATGCGTTTACAAATTCAACTAAAATACACTGAAATTACACCCTTCATCTTTGTTTCGCCCACCAGCACTTTTTTCAACCGTTGTAAGTGTTTGGAGGCACTTAATGATCTGCTACTTAACCTGCAAATGTTGGTAGCAAACAGGACACTACACAGGTGCCATTCACTAAGCACCTGCCTAATAAACACCTACAGGATCGAAGTGAAAGCATCAACAACAGGGTGGCTGCTGAACAAATTTCCCTTGTTTTCCACCTTGAACTTTACAGTCTAGTTATTGCTTTGCTTTCAGTTGCAGCACCAGATGTTTTCAGCGGGAGAGACGCTTCTATTCACGCCGCACTTCAGCACCAAACAGCAAACAGACACAGTAAACAGCTCACAGTCATAATTAACATAGAGAACAGACTGGGGCTTTAAGCTGCTAAAGAGTCCAATTCTCTCGGGACTAGACTGAGTGCTGAAAGCAAAGTTGATTATTTTTATACTTGGATTCACCAGCTGATCGCCACAAAAATTAATCTTGAGTCATCGCTCCTTTAAACAGCTGGTGACAACACACCACGCGCGTAGAAATGACTACATCTGCCTTCAAGTGTACAAATACATTCACAGCAAGAATTATTGATATTTAAAATGTAGATTTTAGGTAATTATTGACAAAACTCTTATCTACCCATCACACACATTTTAATGAGGCTCATTTGTGAGACTAAAGGCCCTAATACACTTAAAGCCAAACGGTCAACGAGCAGTCACGTGGTTTAGGCACGTTCATATTCGCACACTTTTCATATAGAGAACAATGACGTCACAATTTCCATCTGTCAGTCACTGCTTGGCTGAGGGATGGCGTCACTGGTCGCATCACAAGAAAGACTCCCTTCGTGTTTCTCAAAACATCAGCAGATTTGCTGAGTATTTAGGTAGAATGATGGGCAATTTTGTATGTAGAACAGCTAAAGATGGGTTACGGATAAAGGATAAACGCCACCCAAGGATGAGACAATAAATAAAAACTCAAAGTAGAGGGCTAAACTTGGTGTCTGAGGAGTTCACGGGGACGCCCGTCACGCTGGTGAAGTCGATAAGACTTAACGGTTCTCAAGATATTTCAGATTCCGCTACAGAGGATGAGACTAAATGACTGCAAGTCCCAATAGGAAAGTCGCATTGAGATAGGTTTAGTTAGGGTTATGCGATAGGCTCACAGTTTGTCATGATGGGTGGTTGGAGTATGGATCCAGACGCAGCAGGCAGGAGACGTCAGGCGGTGTTGAATGTTTAATATGGAACAAAAAGAAAAACAAAGTGACCAGTCCAGGTGAGCGAAATAACAAAAAAATAAATAACAAGAGGAACTGGAAAGAGAACAAGACAAATCCAGTCAAAATAAGTTGCATCAAATAACGAAACTAGAATGACCCTGATAGGAAAAACTAAAGTGAACTAGAAAATAACTGCTAAAACAGAAACACACAAAAAACAAAATCCCAACCTTAAACCAAGGGTCTCGACACATTTTGTCAGTTTGGAGCCAATTCAATGGGAATATTGTTCCTTAAAGACAGTTCTGTGATGCTGGATTTCCAAGTAGTCGATCTTCTCATTGAATGAGTTGTGCAACAGAGTTTCCAGCAGGTCATCAAGTAACATTGAAGAGTTTTTACCTAGCAAGTTTCCTTCTACTTAACAGAACTTTTAGGTAGCAAGAGTGTAAATTAATATACAGTGCCGATTTACTGCCTTACAAAGCCAATCTTTGGTTTATAATCTTTGTGTGTAATCTAATTGAGTCCAGTGCCTCTGGAAGAAAATTTCATTACAGTAGATTCTTATCAGACATTGCTGAAATGACTTTTAAAAAATCTCTTCCATTTGTCATTTTTGCATTATCACTGAAGAGTAAAGCAGGGACCACTCACCTAATTTGTTCCTCTCTCTCCAGTTGATTGCCGTGTTAATAATGTCACAACTTTATTGCTCAGAGAGAATGTTGGCTTCTTGTTTTAAGGTGTATTCACATCAGCCCTGTTTGGTCCACTTTAATGGAACTCTTAGTTCGTTTGCCTAAAAAGTCTGGTTTCTTTAGGGAGGTGTGGATGAGCAACCAAACTCTGATGTGGACCAAAAAAAGTGAACTTTGGGCCACCAACACACCTAGGTGCGAGTTTGGTTACTGTGAACTATGATGCGGTGCAAAGGCAAACCTGTGTGCCATTGTGGGAGAAATGCCTTGTGGTCTTTTGCCAAAGACAGAAGAGAAATCCTACAACCATTACAATCTGGCGCCTCTCTATTATTGTTTACATTCCGGCTGGAGGGAAGTTGCACTCAGTGTCTTCTTCAAAGGTTTTTATGTCATTTACTGGAGTGGTTCTTAGTGCAGTGCCACCACAGGTGGGAGCAGAGGGCGCAACACGTTTTTCAAAGGATTTGGTTAATTGAAACAGTGCTGAAAATGTAGCATATGTTGCAACTTTGGTTCCCAGTTCAACTGGACTGTCAAGTGTCAAAACACCCTTGATTTACATTGCTTAGCTACCAGGGCGTGGGCTCTGCTCCTCCTCCTGTGGCTTCTCAGCACACCAGGGAACTGGAAAGGGTTGCACCAACTAGCTGACTTTTAGACTAGTATGGAACTGGTATAAACAATGTGTAAGTAACTTATGAACGGCAGCGAAAGGCGAATATTTAACGCCACTGGGGATGAACCCAGCATACGAGACGCGATAACAACGGCAGCAACTAAAGTTGAACAATTTTCTACCTTCTTGTGTCGCATCGCTAGCCTGTATTTTGACATCTTTGTGTACAAGCTCAAAATTTCACGTGCACAAATTTTGCCAAGCGACCGTTGCCTCAACTTCCGTAGGAAATGAAAGGAGACGTAGCAACGTTGCCTCCCGTCTGCTGAGCCAATTACCATAAATTAGCTCCATTACTTTTTAGAAATACTCATGACTGGTCTTTCAAAAATGTTACTTAGTCTGCTTATTTAGGTTGTTCTATTTACTTCTTTTTCATCACGTTTAATGAGACCGAGCACATGTCATGAGTAACCTCCATCACTAAGACAGAGAGGTTGTCAGCCATGTATGTAATGTAACCGATCATTTTCGTGTCTTGTACTCTCTCTAACTGGCCCTGACTCAGAGTGACAGCTAAATGGCTGACGTGCAAAAAATTGTAGGCTGCTAGGCGTCTGCTGTTGAAACACTTCAAAAGTGGATGTCACCTGCTGCCTGCCAACAGAGTCGCCATTCAAAACCGAGAAATAAATATCTTTTAGATAGCAAATCAACACAGGATTTGCTCTGTACCGTGTCATAATTTCATCAAAAATCTTAACTGTGTACGGATTTATCTGCCCACCTGCAGAATATCCACTTGAGGGAAATCTGAGCTGGCAGTGACTCATGTTTATTCAGCGGCAGCCACCTGCAGAGAAAAAGAAAATGCGTTCAATTTGTTCAGCGAGAAGAAAGATAATTGTTTTCCTTGCTCTTTTTGGGCTTAAGAAGAATCATGTACACAAAGCTGTGGAAGTGATTCTGTTCCCGAGGAACTGGAGACTGATTGTGCTTTATAAAAAAATAAAAAAATTTAAAAAAGCAGCAAGACCTGGAGCATAACGCTCCAGGTCTTGAGCTATTGTTTGGAGTCATAAAAGGATAAAAAGTTCAACGGTGGAAAAGTTAAGATGGACAGTAAATAATTTAAGATTTTTAGAATTGAACCAGGTGGTACAATATTTTAAAATTTATAATATTTCACTATGAGTATATATATATATATTTTTTTAAAAATCATAAAAGTTACACAGTGGCACGCCTGTTTTTTGGGTTGAGGTGAAATTACTTTTTTCACATGCAGTCTGGGTGGTTGGGGTAGAACCCCCGCCCCCGATGTATGAAATTATCTGATCAAATTAAACCTAATTTGATGATCTGAAACATAAATGCGAAAACAAAAAAACAAAACAGCTGAACACGAGCAAATACTGTAAACATTCTATGACCATTAAAGCTGTTGAAAGGTTTTATTATTTGTGTAAATTTTGGACATTTTGTTCTGTTTCATGGAGATTTAGAGATGATTGCAGTAGAAATTATGTGCACTCATCACAGCAATTCTGGCAAAAAAAAAAAAAAAAAAAGGGTCTATGATTAACATAGAACTGTGGGAGCTAAATGATTTCAGTGAAAGTGCAGTAGAAGCTTTCAGTGGAAATTACATGTGGCTGCATGTGCCAGAGAGCCAAGTTTGAGACAAACCTTTTGTTCGGCTCTTTGTTTGAAGTTCTGTTAACTATTTTTTAGACTTTGACTTGAACAGTCTTTCCAAATCAGGAAAGGTTAGTGGTCCTTTATTCATGTGGTCAGTTGCAGTATAACCTTCCCATATATATTTCATTAGTTTTGGTCCATTAATAAAATTGAAGTTATTCAAGAAGCAGAGAAAATTTGTCTCAGTGTTCTTGATTTTAGAATAAGTAGTCAAATATGGGCACCTACGTCACTTGTGTGGCTGGAATACTTAAATTCATAAATTTGTTTAGATCGCCCAACTAGAGTTTACACCGAGCCATAAAAATCCAACCCGGCAATGTTGTCCCAGTGCGATCCAACCCAACTTTTTCACTTTAAAGGCCTGAGTCGGAAGTAAACCCGACATATTATTTTCATTGGGATTTTACTGCTTTCCACCGCGTACGTCAGCTGGGTAACTTCTCCCATTTGTATTCTTTGCTTATGTTACCGGCCCCAGACCTAGGGGGAATCTGGGCCGGCACAAGCGATGCACAGGCAGGATGCGCTGTGGATCTGTGAATGATGAGGAACAGACACGTTAATATGTTGTGCCTTGCTCTGCTGGCAGCGGTTTATTCTTAACTCCAACAGTCTTAAACATTCAGTCATTCCATTTAAACACAAATATCAAACTATCCTTGCTTTGACAATATCACAAAACATCATAACATTGGGATAGTATTCATGTCAAAATACACTGTCATAGTCTTTCACTTCAAAACAGCTCAAATACAAATACAATTGACCTCTTGGTTTGCAATATTGTTAATAACCTGAGTAATACAAACAAATACTCTTTTGTAAAATAAAATAAAGTGCAACATAATAATCCATTACGTGTGTCTGTCTCTGAGTGTATATGTCGTTCATTGCAAAATAAACTTAATGTTCATCAAAATAATAACTTCCCATCACCAAAGACAGTAATAACTCTAATGCCCATTCATACCTTCAGCCATTGGCTCAGATACAAAAAGTAAACGTAAAATGAATACGATGTTCTCTTTCACACGCACATCTGTACATCCCATGTGCTCTCTGTAATCAAGCCGTTAAAGAACTACTAACGGTAGCCACTATTCGACTCGACAAAACAAAACAAATACTTATCAGAACCCGGATCAAGTTCTCTCAAAATGTTACTATAATGTCACAGACAGTTCACATTACTTTCAACATCTTTAAGAATGTTTAGGAATAGTTATAAATAGTACCTGTGAATGATGAGGAACAGACACGTTAATATGTTGTGCCTTGCTCTGCTGGCAGCGGTTTATTCTTAACTGCGCATGCGCGGGCAGAGACTATAGAAGTTTCCTCGTTTGTTCATTCACTCACAGTAGCGCCCTCTACTGACTAGGTAGTCATTGACATGAGTCAGCTAATGTTAGACAGTTGTTCTAATCATCTTAAAATAATGAATGGGGGTGTCTGTTTTAGTAACACATTAATTTCTAGATCCACTACACTTAACGTCTTCCAGTTTGTTGGAACCACAGGGTGAGTCAAGTGCAAATCCTCCTTTATACAACATAAAAACATCATAAACACATCACACAGTCACCAGTTGTGAAACCGCTAACAAACGTGGCATTTTGTGACGTGCCATCATTAAAGTCATCAATACACTTCAAATATGTTGGTTAATATTCCTGTGACTGTGGGTCAAAA